>NC_092752.1:94455959-94798026 GCF_047496795.1 Chiloscyllium punctatum | reverse complement strand
CAAAGTGAAATGGCTGGAGTTCAAGGTCTGTATGTTCCTGTGAGGGTAAAAGGCAAGGTTGGCAGAAAGAGGGAACCCAGGAGGTCAGGAGATATTGATGATTTACTGGCAAAAAAGAGGTCTGGCTGAGGTCCATGCAGTTGGGATCAAGGGAATCCCTGGCAGTGTACAGAGAATACGGGAGTTTGCCGAAAAAGGAAATCAAAAGGGCGAAAAGGGCACACACGATAGCCTTGTCTGAGAAGATTATGGTGAATCCAAAGAGGTTCTTTAAGTATATTAAAGTTAAATGAATAACTACATGAGAATATGACCCCTCAAGGTCCAAAGTGGACATGCATGTCTAGAATCATAGGAGATGTGTGAGATTCTCAATGGATATTTCTCCTCTCTCTTTACCGTGGAGAAATACAAGAAGATTGGGAGGTTAACAAAGGTCGTGGTGATATCTTGAGGTTAGTCAATATCACAGGAGAGGACGTGTTGGATGCATTCGAATGGATGAACGTGGATAAATCTCTTGGTCCTAAACAGATGCATCCAAGAATACTGCAAGAGGCTCCAGAAGAAACTGCGGGGACCTGGGTGATATTTTTGCATCATCGTTAGCCGCAGGTTAGGCTCCAGAATATTGAAGTGTAGCAAACGTTGTGTCATTATTCAGGAAGGGAAGCAAAGAAAAATCTGGGATATATAGACTGGGAAGCCTAACATCTGTAGTAGGTAGGTGACTTGAGAAGATTCTGAGGGATAAGATTGGAAAGACAGGGTTTGATTAGAAATAGTTTATTTTTTCAGTTTCCTACAGTATGGAAACAGGCCATTTCGTCCAACAGGGCCACACCGACACTCTGAATAGCAACCCACCCAGTCCCATGCCCCTATCCTATATTTACCCCTTACTAATGCACATGAGTCTGTGGCCAATTTACCTGACATGTACATTTTTGGATTGTGTAAGGAAAATGAAACTTCCAGAGGAAACCCACATAAACGCAGGGAGAATGTGCAAACTCCACAAGAGAGTCACTCGAGGCTGAAATGAAACCCGGATCCGTGGCACTATGATGCAGCAGTGCTGACCACTGAGCCGCCATGCCACCCTTGCTTTTTGTCGATACAGTTCAATGACACAGGGACAAAGTCTATTCTGCGCTTCACCAATGATGCACATTCCAATGCCACATAACATGGATAATTTATTCTCCGCTGAAAATGCCATCTTATTACTATTTATTATTGTTTGTTGTTATTTATTTGAATAATTATTATGAATAGTTGTTTTTAGACTGAAACGATTGCATGACTTTGCGAGTGGGAAAACATGCCTCACAAATTTGCTTGAGTTTTTTGATGAAGTGATCAGGAATGTTGATGAGGCCAGCACGGTAGATTAGATTAGATTAGATTACTTACAGTGTGGAAACAGGCCCTTCGGCCCAACAAGTCCACACCGCCCCGCCGAAGCGCAACCCACCCATACCCCTACATCTACCCCTTACCTAACACTACGGGCAATTTAGCATGGCCAATTCACCTGACCTGCACATCTTTGGAGTGTGGGAGGAAACCGGAGCACCCGGAGGAAACCCACACAGACACGGGGAGAATGTGCAAACTCCACACAGAGAGTCGCCTGAGGCGGGATTGAACCTGGGTCTCTGGCGCTGTGAGGCAGCAGTGCTAACCACTGTGCCACCGTGCCGCCCATAGTCTGTATGGTTTTCAGTAAGGCCTTTGACAAGATTGCTCTTGATAGGCTGGTCTGGAAGGTTAGAATCGCATGGAATCCAGAGGGAGCTGACAAATTGGATACACAATTGGCTTGATGGTAGTAAACAGAGGGTTATAGTGGAAGGATGTTCTCGGACTGGAGACCCGTGACACATGAAATGCCTCAGGGGTCAGTGCTGGGCCCATTGTTGTTTATTATCTAGTTCAATGATATTCTTCAGCATGTACAAGGCATGATTAGTAAATTTGAAGATGACACAAAACTTGGTGGTATTGTGGACAGTGAGGAAAGTTATCAGAAATTGCAGCAGGATCTTGATCAACTGGAGAAGTGGGCTGAGGAATATATTTTGCAAACTTAGATCAATGTATGAGTTTCATGGTGAATGGTAAGGCCTTAAGCAGTGTCGTTGAGCAGAGGGACCATGAGTTTCAGGTCCACCGTTCTCTGAAAGTGGAGTCACAGGTAGACATGGGCAGTGAAAAAGGCTTTTGGCTCACTGGCAGTCAACGGTCAGGACATGGTGGAGAGAAGTTGGTAAGTTATGTTGCAGTTATACAGGATGTCAGTGAGACTGCACTTGTAGTGTTGTGTTCAGTTGTGGTCACATTGCGATCAGAAGGATGTTTTTAAATTGAAATGTGTGCAGACGGAATTTACAAAGATGTTGCAAGGACTCAACAGTATGAATTATAGGAAGAGGTTGGACAAGCGAGAACTTTTTTTCTTTAGAGCGTAGGAGACTGAGAGGGATCTTATAGAAGTATACAAGATTATGAGAGGCATGGATAGGGTGAATGGACTGAGCCTTTTTTCCGAGAGTTGGGGAATTGAGGGCGAGAGTGCATCAATTTAAGGTGAGATGGGAAGGAATAAAAGGGAAACTGATGGTAACTGTTTTACACAGAGAGTGGTACACAAAGGGAATAAGCTGCCAGCGGAAGTGGTTGAAGCATTTATATTAACAATATTTAAACGGCATTTGGACAAGTACATGGACAGGAAAGGACGGGTTGTGCTGAAAGAATCAGTGCTGAGCTCAGTGCTTTTCATCATGTATATAAACAACTTGTATATGATTATCGGAGGCATGGTTAGTAGGTTTACAGGTAACATCAAAAAATCGTGGGGCAGTGGACAGTGATTATTATTTCAGAGTACAGCGGCACCCTTAACAAACAAAGGGCCAAGGACTGGCAGATAGAATTTAATGCAGACATTTGTGAGGTTTTGCATTTTGGTAAGTTAAAGCAGGGTGGTACCCTGGTGAATGTTGCTGAACAAAGAGACTTACGGATGCAGATTCATAGTTCCTTGAAAGTGGAGTAGCAGGTAGACAGAGTATTAATGTGCAGTCAGAACATTGAATATAGGAGATGGGGTAGCATATTACGTTTCTACAGGACATTGGTGAGGCCACTTTAAGAATATTGCGTACAATTCAGTTGGCCCTGCTAAAGGATGGATGTTGCTAAGCTTGAGAGGGTGCAGAAAAGAATTACAAGGATTTTCAGGAACCTGAGAAATTGAGATGCAGGAGAGGATGAACAGGTTGGGACTTTTCCCCCTGGACTGTTGGATGCTGAATAGTGACATGACAGAGGCTTATAAAATCCTGAGGGCCATTTATAGTCTCAATGGCCAACATCTTTTTTCCCAGTGTAGGAACTTCTAGAACTATACGGCATAGGTTGAAGATGACAGGGGAAAGATTGAGACGGGACCTGAGGGGAAACCTTTACATGCAGAGGCTGTGGGTGTACGGAAAGTGCCGTCAGAGGCGGTGGTGAAAGCGGGTACAATTACATGTTTAAAATATATCTGGATAGATACATAAATAGGAATGGTTCAGAAGGATATGGGCCAAATGCTGGCTAGTGAGATTAGGTCAGGTTAGAATGCCTGATCGGCATGGAGAATTTGGACAAAAGGATGTGTTTCCATGCTGTCTGACTCACCTATTCTATCACAGTGATGAGGAAAAATGCTAAAAGGGCTTTTGAATGGGAATTCTCTTCCCCAGAAGTTTGTGGTGCCTCTCTGATTGCAAGTATTCACAGCTGAGTTAGTTAAAGATTTGACAAAGACTGCGTCATGGATAATGGGATACAGACAGGAAAGTGGGTTTGAGACCAAACCTGATCAGCCACAATCTTAGTGCCTGGTGGAGAAGTCTCAAAGTATCTCATGACCCACTCCTACACCTCAGTCCCCTGTTTCTGTGTTCCATTTAGAGCCTCAAACCTGCTGGATCTGAGTAGTTGGAGGCCACTTACTGCTATCACCTGGTCAACAGAAGCAGAGGAGAACATTCACTCCCTCATGACTGTCACACACGGTTTGGGAGATTTGGAAAATGTAATTGGAAAAACAAGGCTGAATATGAAAGCGCTCCCTCATTTCTCTTTACGGAGCTTCCCCTCTCTGCAACTTGTGCTCCATTTGTTGGTAAATGCAGATTCACTGTGAATACAGCCCCCATAACTCACCCAGAGATGCTCACAAAAGTCCTCCGGGCTCTTTGACTGCAACATTCCAAAACAGACCTTCCAGGTACCTTCCTGTAAGTAATCTTATCTAATGTAATCTACTCAAATTTTCCAATAACAGACTGTGAGAATTTCACAAACAACGGCAGGTCGTTCACCTCCCAAGCCTGCTTTGCCTTTCACGAAGATCATGGCTTCATAGCCCTCACCTCTGTGACATATCAAAATCAATTTCCAACATCTATGAGCACTTCCATAGAACACAGAACAAAGAACAGTAGAGCACATCACGGGACCTTCAGCACTCAATGTTGTGCCACCCGTTTATCCTACTCTATGATTAGACTATCCTCCATGCTTCCGTTAACATTCTTCCATATGCGTATCCAAGAAGCTCTTAAGTTTCCCTCACGTATTTGACTCTACTTCCACTGTTGGCAGTGCATTCCAAACACCCACCACTCTCTGTCTAAAGAACCTACCTCGCACATCTCTCCCAAACCTTCCTCCAATTACCTTAAAATTATGACCCCTTGTGATAGGTATTTCTGCCCTAGGAAACAGTCGCTAGCAATTCACTCTATCGATGCCTCTCATCATCTTGCACGCCTCTATCAAATCAGCTGTCATCTTTCTTTCCTCCAATGAGAAAAGCCCTTGCTCCCTCAAGGTTTCTTCATAGAACCTTCCCTCCAGTCCGGGCAGCATCTCGGTAAATTTCCTCTGCACTCGGTCTAAAGCTTCCACATCCTTCCTATAATGGGGTGAGCAGAACTGAGCACAATATTCCAAGTGTGGTCCAACCAGGACTCCATAGAGCTTCATCATAACCTCACAGCTCTTAAACTCAATCCCCCTGCATATGAAAGCCAGCACACCATCTGCCTTCTTAACCACACCATCAATTGGGGGAGCTAATTTGAGGGATCCGTGGACACGGACCCCAACGTCGCTCTGTTCCTCCTCACTGCCAAGAATCCCGTCTTTAACCATGTATTCTGCATTCACATTCGAGCTTGCAAAGGGATTCACTTCACACTTTACCAGTTTGAATTCCATCTGCCACTTCTCAGCCCAGCTCTGCATCCTGCCAATGTCCTGTTGCAACCGACAAAAGCCCTCCACATTCTGTACCACTCCAACAACCTTTGTGTCATTGGCAAACTTGCTAACCGACTATTCAGCACCCCCATCCAAGTCATTTATAGAAATAACAAAGGATACGTGTTCCAGAGCCGATCCCTACGGAACACCACTGCTCCCTTTCATTGATGTAGCTCCCCTAACTCTCTGTGTAAGAGAATTCCTGACATTCACTACCCTCTTTTTGAAGAAAACATTCTCTGCTTCTACATCATGACCTATTGATATGAGCAAAAGAGGGAACACAGGGGCTCAGGTAAGCGAGACTGGCCCTGAACTCAAGGCAGTATTTGACTGAGGATGAGATCAAGGAGCCTGAGGAAAATCACACTTAATGAGAATCGATTGTGACCTCTCCACTGTTTGGAGTCATTCACGGCACAAGGGAAGATGATTACCATTGGTCGGCATCAATCATCTCGGCCATGGGGCATCTCTGCAGGAGATCCACAAGGTAGCTCCCTCAGCCCAGGCATCTTCTGTTTGTCAGCGGGGAATCCTGCAGTTTCAGCCAATTGAGTCAAAACTGAGCAGAAGTGGGGATATTCACTGAAGTTTACATAATGTTTAGAGCAAGTTGCCCCTCTTCAGCTCTTGAAGCAGTCTGTGTCCGTGTGCAACTAGACCTGGACAACATTCAAGATTGTGCTGCTAAAGTCTGGGTAACATTCATGTTACAGCACTGTACATTTCCACAGTAAAACGAGGAGCACATTCAGCACTTCAATCTGGTTTCACAAGAATATGCAGAAGCCATTCAGCCCATCAAAACTGCTGGGCAAAAAGAGGGATAGTCCATTCAGTTCCTCCTGCCTATAAAACAGGAAGAGAAGGAATCGACTTACTCCCACCTCCACGTTTACAGGATCATTTCACTCCCGGAATCATTAAAAAGGAACAGGAAGAGGTAATTTAGCTTATCAAGCCATTAACACAAGAACAGGAAAGGGTCAGAGATGTTCTAACGTTGCAAACACATGGAGCAGGGGCTGCACAGATAGACTGCTCCAAATTGATCCACATGACTTAAGTACTCATAGTACATAAGTGTTACTTTAACACGGTTTTCTGGCATTCGAAATGAAGTCAACCTTTTTAAAGTATTCTCCAAATAATTGTCTTCAATCTCGAAGAAGGCAGACCCATGGTCTCCATGGGGGTCAGAAGCTGGTGGGGAATGACTAACTCTTTCAAAATGAAGTTATAGTACCTGCTGACAGGATTGTGCACAAAGTGACATTCAATGCAGTGTCAAACACTAACGGTGCATTCAAGTGTCCCGAGTTCATTCAGAGCCTGTCGCTCTCTGTCAATCGACATGGGGCTCTGCAGATACATGTAAACTCTCGGGAATCAATCATCCAATGGAAAGGATGGAATTTTCACACTATTCAGCTGTTTGGGACATAATGAATGTCCGTCCATAATCATCAAGTTTTAGCTTCTTATTTTCTCAGAACCCTACACATTAAACACATAGTCACTGCACTCACTCCTCATGGTCCAACCATGCCAGGGTTTAGTCTAGTAAAACTCCTTTGCACTGTCTTGGTGACAAAGAGATCATTATCTATAAAGCAGATAAAACAAATACTCTCTCAACAAAACACAACCAATGGGAAAGATGTTCTAACTCTGGTGCTTCAATCATTTTGCATGAAGAGCCACATATCCCTTACCCCTATTCCACCCCTACACACCCATGGATTCTCGCATTCCCCACTCACCTGTATTCAATCAGGTCGAGCATTTTCTCAAAACTCAAATAATCCACTCCCATTGGTTCGCAATTGTCATTGTCACAATGCACAATCTCTACAAAAAGGTTTATCAACCATCATTTCCCTTTCCTGAATCTAGGTCGACTCTATCAAATCATATCATTATTTTCCAAGTGTCTAGTTGTCATGTTCCTTATAAAAGGTTCCAATTTCTTTTTCTCCCACAGCTAATATCAATCTATTTAGTTTCTTGTTTTCCCTCTCCGTCCTGTTTAAATATTTACATTTACAATCGCTGATTTACAGTGTGCAGGATCCTTTCCAGAATCTAACCAGCTTTGAAGAATAATCAATACTTCTTTCACTAGCTCTGTTTTCATCTCCTCAATACTCTAAGACTTAGCTCATCAGATGCAACATATTATGAAACTACAGATCAATTAGATGGCCAAAAGGATACCCTTCATTAATTCTAATTTCCTGCATTTCCTCATTTTCACCAGTCCCCCTTCTCTCTAGCATTTCTGGAAGGTGGTTTCTGTAGCTTCCCCTGTGGAGATGGAATCAATGCATTCCTCACAGTAGGCAGGTGGCTTCTGTCAGCTTGTGATACGTCGGAGGACTACACTTCAGAGATGGTGGATACATTTCCCACTCCTGTTCCAGAAGTAAATCAGTTAAATTCATGGTGAGAGCCAGCACAGTCCTGTCCCTGGTGTGAGGCTATAGGTTATACTGAAGGAGGAACACATCTCAGTGAGCACCTCATGTTTGAAACAAGCTGGTTTCACACTTTACACCTCAATGGGTCCAGCTTAGACAAGTGTTCCTGAAAATCCCAGGAAGAAAAGTGCAGTACTTCACTCCTCCTTGTTTCCAGAGCTTCCCTTCTGTGTAGTCTTCGCTCCATTTGTTTGCCATGGACCCAGACACTCTGTAAATGCAGTGTCCAGTGTGCGGTCACCAGACCCTCGGGTCTCCCTGAATGAACTCTGCAGCTGACAAAACAAACCTGAGAACACCATCCACAGAAACTCCACTGACTTTCTAATGACAGCAGCAAGTCAATGCCCCACACACATGGTGCACCCATTTAGTGTTGAAAATGGCTCCCTCTCCTCAGTTTCTTTTTCTGGCTGAGAAAGCTGTTGCATCTCTGCACAGTCCCACAGTAACAGTTCTTCTCTCCAAAGAAGCATTTGACACTTTAACATTACCTTTTTCTGTATCTCAGCAACTGTAAGGGCAGCAGCAGTATTGCCAATGGAATAGATCAACACACTCAGAGAAGAGACACAGAGGGAACATAACTCACTCAGGGACATAACTCAGGGACATACCTAAATGGAAGTGATATTCGGGAATATGGAAAAGGCAGGAAAATTAGAATAACTTGTCATTCTATTTTCCTTCCAGTGCATCATCAGCAATCCCTTTGTTTGCTTTTCCTTTCTCTCTCTCTCTCTGGACACTGGAGAATTTTATTTCAGATTGCCATTATCCACAGTTCCTTGGTTTATTTCACCTTTAATGTTGTTGTTTCATGGTATATCAGCATCACTGGCAAGGGCAGCATGTGTTGTCCATCCTAATTACCCTTCACTGTGAGGCCATTTGTCAAGACGACATGGAGCCAATTATTTTGTTGTGGGTCTGAAGTCGTCCTTAGTCCAGACCGGGCAATAATGTTAAGTTTCTTTACCAAAAGCTATCAGTGAAATATTAAAAGAAATCCTGATTGTTTATGGTTTCCATCAGTGAAATTTCATGCCATTTTTTTGTCATTCGACTTTATGTTCAGTCATCGGCTGTGGTAGGATTTCAAACAATACCTTTGCCTCTGAATTACACGTCCAGTGACATTATGAATCTGATACAGAGAACCTGTTGTGAAGTACCTGTAGTGACGGCAACAAGTTTGTGGTCAAAATATTTGTCACTGATGGAGAGGTCAGAATACAACGGGAGCCATAAATTCTGAAGTTAACAAAAGTGTAGATGATGTTTAATTCAGCAAGAGCACTGAGGCAAAGATGGAGACTGGGAATATTATCGAGGTGGGTGTGGGCAGGTTCGATGACTGAGAGAATGCAGAGCCATAAAACAGTTCAGGGCAAAAGTCAGGTTGAGATTGTGAACAGTCATGTTCCTTCTTAGAGCGTTATGAGTGAAGAGTCTGAAATTAATTTAAAGGAAGTGGGGTTTATGACTGAACTTGAATAAAATACTGTACATCTTTGCTAAATATAAGTAATAGAATCAGCAATTATCTTCACCATAGTTTATAGAATTGACAGCGATAGATTTACCAGGAACACTAATAATACCGAGGATAGGGTACAGTTTGAATAATCCACAGTACGGCTTCGATCCGCAACTCTAACGATGGCCAATCCTGAGAAAGCCAGTAAAGATCCAAAGATAAACTCCTATTCATTGTTGGAACATTCCAACAGATTCAGATCCATTGCTGGAACATTGCAGTCTTTTGTTCTGATTCACTTCCTCTCCCTCTCTCTGGAGCTGCTGATCTCTATCGTGTTGAGGATGACGCCGTCCCTAATACTACGGGATAACAGGTTCAAAGAAGCCCCTTAACTATGAAAGAGGGAAAATCTCCAGTGACACAGTTAGAGTCCATGGAGACTGACATCAATTATAGTCACTGAACAAACAGCTCCAGTTAACCCATTTCACTGCATCCCTTATGTGTCACAAAAATACTTGTTCTGGGTGGGATGCTGACATGGCCGACTATTGGGCTTATGATACATCTCCAACTGTAAAGTGAGAGGTGACGGAGCGAGATGATGCTTTATCTTTACAGGCTCGATGATTCTACAGCGTTTTGGCAGGGTAGGAATTTCTGGGCTCCTGAGGCCATCTGTGTCTGATCACCAGGCTTGCTGCATTCATTGATTTATTTATTTATGTTTAACTTTGACATATATCTTACCAACATTTAACGGCTTAGATGGGGTTAGGCATTTTTGAGAGACACCGACAGTGCCATAGGCGGTGTAGATACAATCCATTCCTTGTGGGCCTTGCAGCCGCGGCCTGGTCCTGTGGATTGATGGTCAAGCTTTCACAGAACCAGGATTCTTAGTTTCACATTTCGCCATTTATTGCTGGATTGGAAGGCAGGAAATATCTCCACGATGCCACACATTCTCTCAGATTTATCTCAGAATTGTCTTTTGATGATCCTTCTTCCTAGATTGGAGAACTTCATGTGAAACAATCTATTTCCTGAATTTGTTTTGTGAAAAGTGTTTGCTTCAAGGATGTTACCATATTGGAGCAGTTACTGTGTAATCTATTATTCTGTTATGTTTTCCAATAGAATGAAGTTATTCCAAGTTACTCTTGTTTTTGTTGTACTTTGCCTACTGTGTTTGAATATATTGTATTTTGCTTAATGCTTAATACTATTCGAATTGCACCCAAACAGAGCACCTCACATTTACTTTTAAAATAAGAAAATATTCGTGTCAAGACTACCTTCATCATATATGTTCAAGGACGTCTGCTCGTGTGCATCGCAAGAAGGACAGATTTTCAACTTTTAATTGGATAATTACTTAATGGACAACATGTTGCAGAAATACGGAGTTTAACAGCGGAATGCGCCAAGCTGGGAGAGTGATAGCTCTATCTGGAATCATCCCGGATATTCAATCCTCCTCACAGATGCAGCCGAGTCACGTATAAGCCCAGGTGAGATATCTGCTTAGCGTGGAGCACCGTGCAGACTAGGCTCAGTAAAACCCAACAATCTATCCAGGATGCAATACAGCACAGGTCTCACCAGGCCACGAGCTATCTGTCCAACATAGGGACCAACACAGACCACACTGGTGCATTTATTCAGTAACCTAGATGAAACAGTCTGTCCAGCATGGGGTGGTATGCAGCCTACGCCAGTGTCTTGCTTTACACATGCGTCAAGGTCTCTGCTCAGTATTGGTGGGTGTACAGTGAATATCAGTGAATTGATCTGTAAACCTGGAGAAGTTACCCTCCCAGCAATGAGAGCTGTGTACCCTATCCCAGTGCATTGTTCAGTAACACTGTGTTAGATCCCTGCCCAGCGTGGGGAATCTTGCAGCCCATGCTGGAAGTGACAGGATGTGCAGCTGCCAGCCATTTACAGCTCCATATCTCCATTGTACCTTGACAAAGGGGTGCTGTGGGTGTGAAAATCACTGCCAGAGAGAGAGAGATAGTGGGGAAATTAGTTTAAATAACAACAAACAGAAGAATTTTGGGAAAAAGAGAGAGGGAGATTGAGAGAATATTTCATGGAAGATCACAGGTTTCAGTATGATGATATGAAGATATTTCTACAGTACCCTGCAACATGAGCCAGTATTCTCAGGATTGATGGGTGAATGGGATATTGGTGTGCGTTCAGATGATGGACAGTTTTGGATGAGCATTTGTTCCGCAGCTCTGTAACTGGGAGTGGGGTCAGCAAAATCTGACTCATTGGGCTGAACCTAACAAAAATTTATCTTTGTGTGATTGTTATTGAGTGTGACAGAGGTGTTGTCTGCACGAGGCTGAACAAGTTTTCTGGTGCTATCATATCGAACTCACCTCATTAACTTCCCAGCCATCCCGTGGTGTCCCTCTCATTCAATGGCAGCCCGATTCTCCAACCCATCATGGCTGGAGGTACTCACCATCGCCCGGGTACCCCGGGTATCCCTAGCGCTAGTGCCATCTTTAAAAGGCCAATGGGCACACGATTCAGTTTCTCTGTTTGGAGCTTCCCTGCACAGTTTACTCTGAGCATGGCAGATAAGGGGCAATTACACCAAGGTTTGTCGACAGGGACACGGAAGTCCTGGTGGATGGGCTAGTACAGAAGACGATTATTGTCTTCCCAGAGGGAGCCACACCTCCATACCCACCGAGCATGGTCTGACCTCACCACCCAGCTCAGTGCAGTTTCTGGGGTCTGAAGAAATTTCCAGCAATACAGGACAAGCAGCAATAACCTTCCCCGCTCTGTCAGGGTAAGGGTCACCATATTCTCTCTAATCCCTCACACTCACTGTATATGTGTTATCGCACGTACCCCCAATCAAGTCTCATGCTCCACCACTCTTACTACTGCATGCAAAATCTTCTCTCTCTCTCTCTCTCACACACACACACAGACACACACACACTCGCCTTTGCAATATCCTCACATGTTGACGGAATATTCTGAAGAATGCTGATTTTGGAATGTTCCAGCTAGTGTTCCAAAGAATTCGCACATTCTGGAAAATATCAATGCCCCAGCATATAACACAGAATGGGAAGGAGTAAAGGTGTACAGTTGTCAAATCACATACAATTCAAATCCACCACGAGGCCATTCAGTCCTTCGAACACATTCTAGTATTTAATAAGGTCAGGGCTGATCTGAATGGTTTTCTCAGCTCCATGTTGCAGGATCTTTCAGTCATTTATCCCCAACTTCCTGTCACTGAGCAGTTGGCACTTGGCCACTTTTAGCCCGGTTTTCTTCAAGCCCCTATTCGAGGACATTTTCCATGGGAACACACTCTCCTAACAATATATTCCATCAGCTTTATACTTTTGTGTCATGGTAAGTATGCTTTACCCAGACCAATCAAAAACATGCGCTTATTTTATGGTTATCGATATCCAAGCACAATTAGTAAT
Organism: Chiloscyllium punctatum; assembly: GCF_047496795.1. Classification (NCBI taxonomy): domain Eukaryota; kingdom Metazoa; phylum Chordata; class Chondrichthyes; order Orectolobiformes; family Hemiscylliidae; genus Chiloscyllium; species Chiloscyllium punctatum. The sequence continues at coordinate 94,785,256 of NC_092752.1, read as the reverse complement.
TCTGGTTATTTCACTTGTCTCACCTTATTGTATTCAGCCAAAGACAGCTGCTAATCACTTGTCTCATTATAAAATACAATTTCTGGCAGAGGACGTCTTTATCCTTAGTCGTTACCTTGACCATTATCTGAATTGTACTTTTATCCTTGTTATGAAGGTTTCTCTTGCCCTTTGTCTGTGAATGTTTCTGTCTGTGCCAGTTACACAGTCACCCACTCAGTTGGCTAGACTTCTGGTTTGTGATGTAGAGGGAGGCCAACAGTGCAGTTTCAATTCGCCACATTGACAGAGATTACCGTGAAGGGGATGCTCTCTCATCCTCAACGTATCACCCGAGGTGTGGTGACCCTCAGGATAAAATACCACGAGTGGTCTCACTCTAATGGCAGAGCAGCCCCATGGTCCTTTGAAATGCTATTCCATCACTGTTAGCTTTTTAAAATGTTTTCTAGATTATCATTTCGTTTTGCCAGACGTTCTGGAGTAGTGCCATTTTGTGCCACTGGCAGCATTTCCCCATGCTGCACATTCCTGCCCATTCCCAGATAATCATTGACTATATTATTACTTATGAACCTTCTGTCTGCGCCTCAAAACTATTCATATCTCTGCCTTTATAGCTCTGTGGGGAAGAGAGTTCCAAAGACTCACCACACTGAGAAAAAAAGCATAAAAATCATCTGGGGCGTGTGATTATGTTTTGTCTACTGACCGAAAACAGATATAATTACATTAGAAGCGGTTCAGAGCTGTTTCACTTCATGTATTCCAAGGTAGAACGCCTTATATTATGGAGATTTTATCAGATTACTCTTATTGAAACATACAAGACTTCGAGGAGTCAAACTTGGCCCAAACTTTTTGTCATTGTTATAGAATCTCGACCGTGTGGAAGCAGTACATTCTGTCGATCAAATCCGCATTGACCCATCAACCAGCGTCCCACACAGACATGTCCCCCAACCCTATCCATGTAACCCTGAATTTTCCATAACTAACCCACCTAACTGACACATCCCTGGGCACTATGGACAATCTAGCATGGCCAATCCACTTTAAGCTGCACAAATTTGGACTGTGGCAGGAAACTGGAACATTGCAAGGAAACCCACATAGATACATTGAGAATGTTCAACTCCATGTAGAGTGTCATCTGACGTTGGAATTGAATCCAGCTCCTTGGTGATGTGAGGTAACAGTGCTGACAACAGATCCACCATGCTGCTCTATTCGTTACTTGTGGCTGACTAAAGAAATCTGCCTGACTTGTTCCTAGCACTGAACCTGACCAAGTCTGAGAGTTTATCATTGGCCATATCACCAACCTGGTTACATGTAAGATTTGTTGTGAACAGTGAAGGAGTGGGACGAGAAAAAGAAACAGTGACATGCTCCAACCCCATTCATAACCGGAGGGAGAAGACATTCACTAGGTGGGATTTCATTCAAGTGGGAATTCTCTTTTCCATAAGTTTGGGATGGCTGAATCTTTATATTATATCAAGGCTGGCTTCATCTGATTTTCCATAGACAGGTGAATCAGGGACAATGGCACATGGAGAGAAAAGTGTCGCTGGGACTATAATGAGATGAGCCACGTCCTTATTTCCTGGTGGAGTGGTCTCAAAGGGCCGAATGGCCCACTCGTGTCCCACAGCTCTGTGTTCTGATGTTCCATTCAGCCCTTCGGACCTCTACTCAGGGCAGATCGAGGCCACTTCGATGGTTTGGTGTAGTTTCAGAAAAGTACTTGGAAAATCCAGGCTGGGTCAGGAAGTGACCACGTCCCAGCAATCCCTGTCTCCAGGCTTCCCCTCTCTGTAACTTCTGCTGCAAATGTGGGTCAGGTTACAGACCCAGATTCAGTGTAAATACAGCCATCTACCGCATCCAAGATTAACTCAAACAAACCCTCTGCTCTCCCTGAATGCAGCATCGTACAACACCATTTTTAGGACAATAACCGGTTACTTTCCAAAAGAACGTAAGAAATAGGTTCAGGAGCAGTATATTCGGCCCCTCAAGCCTACACTGTCACTTAACCAGAACACGGCTGATCTACTTCAGGGCTCAACTTCAATTTCCTGTTACCCCCTAGTATCTCTCACTCGTTGATATGTCAAAACCCAATCTACCCCGTCTGTAAATACATTCAGTGACCCAATCGCCACACTCTGTGGGTTGGAGAATTCTAGACATGCACTATCGTCTGAAAGAAGACTTTTTTTGCATTTCAGTTTGAAATCGATATAATGTATTCTGCATTTACATTCCTGTGTTGGGGAGTCTGCCCTGAAATGGATCCAGACTCTTAAAAGCTACCTTGTCAGCCCCCTCTGTCTCTTATACGTTTCAGTAATATCATCCTCATTCAGTTCAACCAGAATGAATAATTTACCATTTTAAATGTACTCAATAATTCAACACGATCATTTCAGGAACCCGCCGAACGAACCAAAGTACTTACTTGCTACATCAGCATGCTCACATTATGTTTCAGAAACAAGAATAATCCCATCCCTGTGCGCTGTTCCTTTTTATGGGAGTCCTCTCCATTAATTAACAGCCTTCCTTTTGGTTCTCAGTGTCATCCTCACCCTCGGATGTATATTGCACTCAGCTCCTGCCGTCAGGCTGTCAGTATAGATTGTAAATAAATCTTGCCATTGGACTGATGTTTGTGATACTCCAGAAGATACATATTACCAGGGAGATCCATTAACCCTGACTCTCTGATTTCTATGTGTTAACCAACCGTCATCCCATGTTAATATAGTATCTGTCATACTATGAGCTTCTTCTGTCATACTATGAGCTTGTCTTATGTAACAATTTTTATTTTGTGATGCCTCGTGGAAAATCTCTGGAAAGCCTCGTGTCTGTCAGTCCCCGTTTATCACGCCCGATTGTTCCATTCTCAGGGATCTCCAGAAAAGCTTTGCATGATTTTGCAGGCAAAATATAGACCCCCTTTCAAAAAACCATGCTGACTCTGCGTGAAGCTTTTCTAAATGTCCTGCGATGCCTTCCTTAATAACATACTCTCGCATATTCCCAGCAATAATGGTGAGGCTAAATAGTGCCAGCTTTCAGACAAGCGCCACATTGGAGGGTCTCCAGTTTCGCTGGAACACTCTTGTAATCCAGAGAGTTATAGAATATTTCACACCAGTCATTCTGTAATCGCTGCTTTTAAAACCAACTATGAATTACTTCTGACCTGCCCTATGCTTCCTCTTATTTGTTTATTAAAAAATCTTGCTCCTTTTGTTAGAGGCGGTTCATGAACTTCCCTCCGAGTACCATTTTGATTACATCATTGAAATACTTATAGTGCCTTCTCCTGTGAGGAATGATGTAAAATTCTGGTGTAAATGATCTATCTGCTCCCTCTAGGCACACCCTCCAAACGTCCTCAATATAGTTTCCTGACTTCATTTCTTCCAAAGGTCAAACTTTCATCTCGAACTTTCTTTATATACACAGAAAAGCTCGTGCTGCTTGATTTTATATTTCTTGCCAATTTGCTTATATCATATTTTTTCTTCCTTTTTCCTCGCTTTCTAAATTTATACAGTCACAAACAGAACCTTTGGTCCAACGTGTCCATGCTGACCAGGTTTTCCAAAGTAAACTCGTCCCATCAGCTTGCATTTGGCCCATATGCTTCTGAACGTTTCCCATTCATATGTTTGTCCAAATGTCTTTGGAATATTGTAGCTGTTTTTGCATCTACCACTCTTCCTCTGGCAGCTCATTGCATACACACACCACCCTCTGTGTGAAAACATTGCTCCTTCGTCCCTTTTAAATCTTTTCCCTTTCACCTTAAAGCTACATCCTCTGTATTTCGACACTATTATACTTGGCGAGTCACCCCATCCATGCCTCCCATGATATTATAAACATCTAGAATGTCACCCCTCAACCTCCTACCCTCCATCTGATACTAGCTTCATGAACAAGCATTTTCAAATAAGCACAACTAATGTGATACAGTATTCAAAATGACAGGTAAACAACACTCAGCCCAAACTTCATATTGTGATTTGTTTTTGTCCATGCTACAATACTAAGGCAGTGTGAAACTCTTACTAGTGCCAATAAGATGTCAAGTACCTGAATTCCTTTGTCTAAAGAGGGTGATGATCTCTACAGTGAAATCTTATTTCTGGCCAGATCTATGTAAGAAAAGGTATTCTTATACTACCCGGTCAGTGTGCAGTTCCCTTTAGCAGAATGAGATGAAGGCTGAGTATACACTTGGAAATTTGGATCACAGTGTGAATTCAGTGCAAAGGGGAGAGGTGTTTTCAATAAGGTTTACTCCAAGAAGGAAACTTTCCAGAAAGAGATGTGAGTGGGAGATGTAAAGCAGCATGAATGGAGAGGCCGAGCCACACTGAGACGCAGCTTGATGCTACTGCAGAGACGGTAGGCTTGATCAAAGAGCTTCAGGTGAAGTGGGTAGGGATGATAATGTGAGAGAATGTGCTCTGTAATTTGAGAGGGAGAACCCGGCAGCAGGAAGGGGAGACGTGCAGGGAAAGGGTGGAGCAGTAATGGCAGGGAATTCTGGAGGTAATTCAGGAAGCACAGCTGAAAGTCATGCCCAGCATCTGCTCATGGTCCCTGGAATAAACATCCTAAACCTGGCCCTCCACTAACGCTCATCAATAGTATCCTTGACAGCTTTTGTCAACCAATGGGTGATTCAACTTCTTTTCGAGTCCTACTTCTGTAGAACAAAAAAATTGCTGAGCATTATGGGTTATCTGCTTGAATGTCTGCCCATGTATACTCACTGACCTTGTTCTAGGTCTATTTTCACATCCTACTTCAGAACAGAAGTGAGGCAGATATCCTCCACTTAGATATCTGGTTCTTTTCAATCATTCGGGGGGCTTCCACATGTGGCTGAGCACAAGATCGGCGGAGGCTAACTCCATTCTCCCAGTTTCTCCGTCTCTGTTGTTTCCGGTTGATGATGCCACATTCTGGTGGGCAGTCTCTGACGTGACCTCCTTTTCCATCAAAGCAGAAATCTCCAAACTCCGGTGGACAGGGCCTTCAGCTGTCATTGTCCCATCTCCCGCGGTGCCACCCTCACTCCGTCCCCTCCTTCCCAGAACAATGATAGATTCCTCCTTTGTCCACACTTCCTACTGCACTAGAATCCACATTCACAGAAGCATCCTCCGTCACTTCCACCACCTTCCAGCAGGACAGCACCATCAAACAATCTTTGCCTCCTGTCCACTGTCAGCATTTCACAGGAACGATCCCCTTTGTGACACCCTCCATTACCCGAGCACTTGCCCACTCCCCCATGGCACCTTCCTATGCAATTGAAGAAACTGCCACACTTGCACATTCACCTCTACCCTCCTCACTGTCCAAGGCCCCAGTCACACCTTCCAGGTGAAGCAGCATTTCACTTTTGCTCTTTCAATCCAGTCTCCTGCCATTGCTGCTCTCAATGCAGTCTCCTTTACATTGGGGAGACCAAACAGAGACTGCATTGGGGAACACGCCCACTCTGGAGGAATAATCCTGACCTTCTCATCGCTTCCCATTTCAATTACCTACCTTGCTCTCATGCTAACATTTCAGTTCTGAGCTGCCGAAATGTCTTAATGAAACACAACCCAAGCTCGAGTAACACTTCAGTTTAGACTTTGGTATGTTACAGCCTGTAGGGGTTAATACTCAGTTCCATAACTTCACAGCCTGATCCCAATATGGCCGTTCTCCATTTTTCATGCATGCTTTCTCCTAGCCTCCCTATGACCTTGTGTGGTTGTGTCTTCTTTATCTTGCACTCGTTAGAGAGAACCCTTTTCCCCGATTCGCATCTTAATTTAAAGCTATTTAACATCATCTTCTCGGTCGCCACTGATTAAAACCCGTTTATCTTTTGCAATGCTCTCTTTTCCCCGTCACCCACCCCTCACCTCTGACAACGGATTAAAAAACCCAGTTTCCAATCCTTTTCAGTTCTGAAGAAGTTTCACATTAGGCTTATAACGCTAACTCTGTTTCTCTGTCTCTGCAGATGTAGCCACACCTGTTGAGTTTCTCCAGAAATGAATAGGTACAGAACACATTTTCAATTAAACAAATAACTACGGATACTGGAAATAAAAATGCAAGTATTACTGGAGAAACTACGAGCTTTGTAGAAGGGTGACTAGACCTGAAAGATCAACTTTACATTCACTCCACAAGATGCTGCCAGACCCGCTTAGATTCTTCAGCAATTTCTGTTTTTGAACAAGTCCAACAGACGTGTGTCAAAGCTGTTCGAACGCCCTGTTTGACAAGGAGCGCTGTACACCAGAAAGTGAACAATAGCACTGGGTGCACACGTTCATTGACACTGCAACTAAATAAGGCTTTTGCATCAAACGCAGATGATGGTATTATGGGAATGGAAAACAAACAAATGAATATTATAAAGGGTTTAAGGAAGGTAATAAGTTGGAGGCCATGACATCAAGGAGAGACCCTCAGTGGGATGAGAATATGAACATGGAAGTATTCCTACATGACAAACTAGAGTAGGTCACTTAGTACAGATCTGTTGGGTGAATGGGTCTCGGTGTGAACTGTGGAATAGACAGTAGAAGTGAATTGCAGATATTCAAACTCAAAGGGGACATTCATGTGGTGCTTTGGATCAAAATAGCAGCAGCAGAATTGTATTCATCCGTAATCTGTAATTTCTCCCCTAGGATAATCCCTTAATCTACCATTACCATCAAGCTTATCTATGGTTCAGTGACGAGTGAGGGTGAACAGGCCAGAGTCAGAACCATGTGTACCTAAACCTGATGATAAACTGAATTCCTGCACAGCTACAGTAACACACCCATACTCCTGCACACAAATCTTCCTAAAGTGAAAGTCAACACACCATTTATCTTCCTAACTGCCACTTCTTCCACACTGAAACAATCACAGAAGCGTAGACTCTGTTCCATCAAAATAATACATCATGATCTACATTAGTCTTACTTTCTTACATGTGATCCATAGCCATAAATGTTGTGACACTTCAAGTGTTGGTCCAATTACTGTTTAATGGTTGTGAGATTACTCATCACAACTACCTTCTCAGGAAGTGCATTCCTGACCCCAACACCCTCTGGTGAAAAACAATCCTCAAATCCTCTTTAAACCTCAAACCCTTCAGTTTAAAATTCTGCTTCTTGTTCTTGGTCGTTTGACAAAAAGGAACAGCTGCTGTTCATCCATCATATCCATGTCCCTCGTAATCTTATCCTTCTGAATCACGTCCCCTCAGCCTTCTCGGCTCCAAGGTAAACAACCCGAGCTTATTCAGCTTCTCTCCATAGCTGATATGCTCCATCCCAGGGAATATCCTGGTGAATCTCCTCTGCAGCCCTAGAGTGCAATCACATCCTTCCTATAATCCCAGAACTACGCGATTATTCCATTCTGGCCTAACCAAGATCTTGTATAACTCTTACAATCTATATCTCGTTGAATAAAAGTTATGCCAACAGTCGCATGTGACTTCTTAACTAACTTATTATCATTTCCAGTCACATTCAGGGTTGTGTAGAGTAGCACCGTCTGCATTTCCCAGTGTGCTGCCACTCATTGAGTCCTCCCCTGCATGGTTCCTTCTTCCAAAGTACATCACCTCATATTTATCAGGGTTGCATAACATCTGCCATCGATCTGCCGTCAGACCATTCCATCTGTATCTTCCTGTAACATAAGACCTTGTTCCGAACTGACGACTACCCGTCCAATCATTGTTTCAAACATACACTTACTTATTACACTCCCCCACCCACCTCCACATTCTCATTTATATTACATTTGAATACCACAAATAATCAGGGGCACAGTATTAATTCCTGTGGTACACCAGGGGCCACTGGTCTTCCGACACACAAACAGCCTTTTCCCAAGACCCTCTGTCTCCTGCCTCTAAGACAATTTGAGTGCCACTTACCAAGTTACCCTTGATACCATGAGATTGCACTTTCTTTATCAGTTTCCCCCGTGCTACTTTGTCAAAGGCTTGGTTGATATAAAACATATAAATGACCTCATCGAAAAAAATCAATAAAATTCGTTTGGTATGACTTCCCTCTGATGACTTCATGCTGACGATCCCTGATCAAACATTAAACTGAATAAATCCAATCAGCCACTCATTCGTCTTACATTGCAATTGGAGCAGATCTTTTACAGCTTTCTGCTTGTTTCACAGGAATTGAAAGAGAACATGCGGGTTATAGAAAGGGAAGAACTTAGAATAACCAACTTCACAAGGGAATGGAAAGTATTGGACAAATTACTGGGATTGAAGGCAAATTGTTAGAATCTGGAATGAAGGAATTAATTACGGGATATTTTCAATGTCAAGCCACGGTCCATGGAGTTAACATAGGATTACTAAGGATAACACATGTTTGAATGATTTGACTAACATTTAAATAATATGACAAGCAAGATGGATAAAGGGGATCCTATAGATGTATTATATCGGGACTTCCACAAGCAATTGCAAAGCATGCCTCACAAAACATGAATAGGCAAGACAAGAGCACATTGAATTAGAAAGAGAAAAATGCTAGGAGAGATTATTGGCTAAATAATAAAAACCATGATATGAAGATGCTGGTTTTGGACTGAGTTGAACAAGGTCAAAATCTACACGACGCCATATTATACTCCAACAGGTTTCCTTAAAAACACTAGCTTTCTGTGAGCTGTTTCTTCACCAGGTGTTAGAGAGAGAAGAAAAGTTAGAGACAGGATTTATAAGGAAAAGATCAAAGTGTGCACAACTCATGCGCATGAATTGAACACATCTAAGATGGATCTTAAATCTTGAATCAATTAGAATGAAGGGATAGGTTTTGCTTGATTAATATGCAAGTCACTGTTTTTCTTTCATGTTGCTACCTTCAGGTATTATCGATGAAGGTGGTGACCCCTCCGATCAGACAATGAGGTCTTGTTTGGAGTCTGTCTGTGTCTTCACCTGGAGTCAGACTTGGTTCATTTGCAAAGAAGAAGGTGATAAATACCACACTGAACAATTGTCTACAAATTGTATGTATTTGGAACAAAATAGATTATATATGCAAATACATATGAACAAGTGTAAATGAACCCCACAAATTTATATGCATACTCATGCGTCTGTGTTTCTGTGTGTACGTGTGTTCGTGTGTGTGTTTGTGCGTGTGAAAGAGAGAGAGGGTGTTTGCGCTTTTGTGAAAGGCAGAGAGAGACAGTATGTGTGCGAAAGAGAGTATGAGGGAAGAGTATGAGTGAGCATGGAAGGGAGAGAGAGAGGGGGGTGTGTATGCATGCGTGTGACACAGTGGAATATGTATGTGTGCATGTGATAGAGGAGGAGTGTGAATTTGTTCGTGGGACAGATAGGGAGGGTGCGCATTGGTGTTTATAAGGGGGAGAGTGAGAGTGTGTGCTTGTCCAGGCCAATACACAGATAGATACGACAAATTCTTTTTCCCAAATACACTCATTCCGTGTTTCAGAGCTTCCCCTCCCTGCAGCCTCTGCTCTGTTTGGTGTTAATGTTACAGACAAAGATTCTATAGTTACAGTTCCAATGCTCTGACCAAAGTTGGGTCAATAAATCCTCAGGTATTTATGAATATCTGCGGCAGCTCACAGCACAACCTCCAGCAAATTACCCCCAACACATCCACTAAGTTTTCCATAACGGTAATCCAGTCAGCAGCCCCTCAGCTACACGTGTTTGAAGAAGGCAGCCCAGACCCTAACGCTTCCTTATTTTAAATGTAGACATGAATTGGACGTTCCAGATGTGTTGCGACTAGTGAAACCACTCAAAGTTAAGCAAAATATAATTTATTCAAACGCTCTAGTTAAAACACAATCAAAGAGAAGAACTAGTTGGGATAGCTTCTCTATTGTAACACTTGTGCAAACAGTAGAATGCACACTCAGGAACAATGGACTGACAGAAGAGACACAACAAACAGTGAGAAAAAGTATCGTACCGCGGATAACAAGCAAAAGTAAAACACATAACCTCAACACCAAGGAGAGGGAAGCACTAAAATCACCAAGAAACGATAAGAACATAATTATACTACCAGCAGACAAAGGCAGAATGACGGTCATCCTGGACAAAACAGTGTACATGCAAAAAGCACAACAACTACTTGCAGATACCAACACCTACCAAAAGAGGGAGTTTGACCCCACCCCACAGCTCACCAATAGGATAAAAAACACACTGAGGAATCTACAAAAAAACTGACAGATAACCAGGTCTGACTTACAAAGAATGAAACCTGAAAGCAACAACACCCCCAAATTCTATGGACTACCCAAAGTGCACAATCCAGACATCCCACTCAGACCCATAGTATCACTACCAGGGACACCATCACACAAACTGGCCAAAGAACAACCGCAGAAACTGAAACACCTGATCAACGGATCCAGACACTCAATACAATCGACACAGGAATTCTTGGACATCATCAGAAATATACACATAGACAAGGAAGAATCTATGATCTCATTCGATGTAACAGCACTGTTCACCTCCATCGACAAAACCCTAGCCAACGAAACAATAGCCAACTTGCTGGACAGAGATAACAGACAATAGAACGTTGAACCTATCAACAAAGACGGCATACTTAAACTACTGGACTTGTGCCTCACAACATACTTCACATTCAATAACCAAATATACGAACAAATCAACGGAACACCCATGGGCTCACCGATCTCTGGACTCATAGCAGAAGCAGTAATGCAAAAGTTAGAACAAACAATCTTCCCGCAAATTCAACCCAAACTCTGGGTCAGATATGTAGATGACACCTTTGTCATAATTAAAAACACAGAAATAGAGAACACATACCAGATCATCAACGCCACACTCACAGGAATCCGATTCACTAGAGAGGAAGAAAAGGACAACCAACTCCCATTCCTAGACGTGATGGTACAGAGAACACCGAACGGAGAATTCACCACAAGGGTTTACAGGAAAGCCACACACACAGACCAAGTCCTAAACTATGAAAGCAAACACCCCAACAACACAAACGAAGTTGCATCAGGACATTATTCCAAAGGGCCAGAACACACTGCAGCACACCAGAACTGCAAAAAGAGGAACACCTATACAAGGTATTCGCCAAAAACGGATACCCTCGCAATTTCATAAACAGATGCCTAAGGGAGAGACAACGGAACGAGGACATGCCGCAACTCAAAGGACTAGCCACACTACCATACATCAGGAGCATTTCTGAACTGACAGCCAGACTACTGCGACCAGTAGGACTCATAACAGCCACTCTCAGACAACAATTCACCAGAACGAAGGACCCGATACCCAACATGAGCAAAACCAATGTAGTGTACAAAATCCCATGCAAGGACTGCACAAAACACTACATCGGGCAAACAGGAAGACAGTTAACGACCCGTATACACGAACACCAACTAGCCACGAAACGACACGACCAACTATCCTTAGTAGCCACACACACAGATGACAAGCAACATGAATTCGACTGGGACAACACTACCATTATAGGGCAAGCCAAACAGAGAACAGCCAGGGAATTCCTAGAGGCATGGCACTCATCCACAGACTATCAACAAACACATCGACCTGGACCCAATATACCGGCCACTACAGTGGACAGCTCGAACTGACAACCGGAAGCGGCAGAGACAGGCCACTATAAATGCCGGAGGAAACAGCGCAGAAGCGCTTCACAGGAGGCTCCCAAGCACTGAGGATGTCACCTAGACAGGGGACGAAACGTTTACAAGACAAATTCCCAGCTCGGCGAACAGAACCTCAACAACGAGCACCCGAGCTTCAAATCTTCTCCCAAACTTTGAACACCTACGGGCGAGAGACGCTAAGACAATGGATACAGTGCCTTCTACTAATTAACAGTGCTAATACAGTAACATCCCATAAACATACCCCTTGGCAAAAAGGTAAATTCAAACACTGAATCTTACATGCAGTTCTCCAATCGAGGAGGAAGTCGCTTCAAGAGAGATTTCAGAGAGAATAGCAGCTGGGGATCACGTATCGAAACGTGCAACCTTTCAGGGACCCCGATCAGCTTCTGAATGCTGCAGCTAAAAACAAACTGAGAAGACCTGGTCTTGGAGAGCTGGCCACTGCCGTTCCATTGTTCCCAATAAAACCTAAAATCTTCCTCAGTTATTTACTTCAGCCGTTGTCAGGAGGCAGTTCTTCACCTCTGACTTTCAGACCTCTCTTCAAATAAAATAAAAACTTCAAAAGAAAATAACCATTTTGGAGTGAAAATATCGTCACAACTCCCCCTTTGAAAAAAAGACCCGAAACATTGATATATAATGATGGCCTCATTTTAAACCGGTTATTCATACTGTTTCAGTAGACTACTGTACATATTGCATTGACAATCAGTATGCAAACATTCACAACTCCATTCTATTTCAGTCAGTTTACTCCTGCCACAGAACGCCTCCGTCTTTATTCATCTAAATTGAATGGCAACAATAATAACGTCTAGCTGAGCAGACCAGAAGTTCTCTCCCTCAATTTCTCCAAAAAAGTTGAGGCGTTATGATCGGATATAAATTTGTCTCAGGAAAGTTATTTGCAATTTAAATGCTGAATTGTTGTAACACCAACACCAAGCTCAAGGTCTCCTTCCCATTGTGAAATCTTTCTGTTGATGGTTTCAGCGGACACTCCAATCATACATTTCATAATGGAGCAAATCTTATCTCTCTCACTGTCCTTCTCAGTGACATGTCTCCTCATGTCTCAGCTTAAAAGAATTAAATGTTTCTGTACATCTTAATACTGTAACCACTTTACCGGCTACTCCTGGCCTATGCCAGTAAACCTGACTCTCACAGGTATATGTTTTAAGAAGATCTCGCACATTCTTCTCAATCCCTCACAGAAGCCAAACTTGGATTTATGGACCAACTGATCATGATAAGCCATTTCAGCTTCTAATCTTGCGATTTTAACTCTCTGCTCTCACACACGAGTTCTCACAACTACAGGAAGTGAATTTTTGAACTGCTCCAAAGTAAAGATCTCTCTAAGAGTGCCATACGCTTGCTCTACTTTTAATAACCTTCCCCATCTTTCAAAATTACTTTGTTTGATTCTTTCAAACTCAATGTACATTTAACCAGGGACCCTATTTTTAGATTCCTAAAACGCTGTCTGTCGGATTCTGACACATGCTTGAATGGAGTTCCGATGGCTTGCTTCACCTCCCCATACTCTCCAGGTCCCTTCTCCGATAGGGATGCAAATACCTCACTCCTTACACCTACCAGCTTTGTTTGGATCAACTAAATCCACATCGTCACTGGCCACCACATTCATTTATTGACTTTCTCAAAAGAAATTAAAATGGCTTCCCCATCCTTCTCAGCAAATGTAGACAATGCCTGTACATATTTAAGCAGATCCCCATCAAGCCTTTGGCTACCATAGAGTTGCTCACTATCATAGAACAGAGAACAGTACAGCACAGAAAAGGCCCTTCAGCCCACGATGTTGTGCCGACCATTGATCCTCATGTAAGGTAAACCTAATGTATGAACCCTCAAATTTCTGTGACCACATGCATGTCCAGCAGTCTCTTAAATATCCCCAATGACCTCGCTTCCACAACTGCTACTGGCAACACATTCCATGTTCCTACAATTCTCTACGTAAAGAACCCGCCTTTGAAATCCACTCTATACTTTCCACCAATCAGCTTAAAACTATGACCCCTACATCCTCCTCATTCAGCCTACCGTCTCCCTTTATCTCTACCCTGCTATGTCGACTTTCCTCTCAAATTGTTTACTGTTAAAGTTGAAACTCTCTCTCTTTCTGCATTTTTCGTTCTTTTTCTGTCTTTCTTCTCCCTCTCCTTTTCCTTTAATTCTACCTTTAATCATATTCCAAACTTTCTCAATTACTTTTTGTGTACAAGCTGCCTCGTTTGCAAATGCATTCCAGCCATTTCCAAAGGTTCTGATGATTTCTCCACCAAAATTTTAATGCCAAGCTATAGCTGAAATTATCTCTCCTTTTCTCACAGACAAACACAAACCCAACTCCAGTTTGTCTGCCAATTCTAACAGTTTTACCTTGCTCACCTTTTGTAAAATCTCGAACTTCACTTCTTCCATACCCAGAGGACTCTTCCAGAGAGAGAAAAAAAATTACTCCACAAAGCACTGTTCAAACCAACCGAATTAAACACCTGGAGCAAAAGACCCTCTCAACTATCCACATGCAGCCTTTGAACCCAACAACCTCCCTGAGCACATTCTCCCAATCCTCCGTTTTCCTCCTGCAGCCCAACGATGTGCAAATTAGGTGAATTGGCCATGCTAAATTGCCCATACTTTTCAGGAATGTGCAGGTTAGTTGCAATAGTCATGGGTAAATATGGAGTAATGGGGAGTGGAATGGGTCTGAGTGGCTTACTCTTCGAAGGGTTGGTGTGGACTTGATGGGCCAAATGACCTGTGTCCACACTGTAGGGATTATTATTCTGAACCCAATTTGCAATTGTCGATTTCGAACAGTGTAAGTGTCCCCAGTTTGCTGTGGACAGACCAGATGGGCTAAAAATACTTTAGTATTTGTCGCGTGGACGCCAACCTTGTCTTATAGTAAAGGTAGATATGAAATGGGTGTTCCATATGTGATGCGTCTGGTCAGACCACTCATTTTAAGCAAAACGCAATTTATTTAATCTCTCTAATAAAATTGCATAACAAGAAGAGGAGTTTAGAATAACTTAACTACTGGAAACCTTAACAGAATAATAGATAAGTACCGTCTGCTAATGAACTGTTACATTGAACTAACAACTGATAAAATCATCCCTTGGCAAAAAGACACATCCAAGGCTCTTCAGTCTTCCATGCAGATCTCCAATTCAGGAGGAAACAGCGTCAAGACAGATTTCAGAGAGAATAGCAGCAAAGGATCATTTACTGAAGCGTCCGTCCCTTCTCTGACCCCAAGCACCTGATGACTGTTACAGCTCAGAAAAAGTAGAAAGTCTGGTCTGTGAGAGCTGGCCGTTGTGATCACTATTTAAAAACAAAACCTAAGGATCTCTTAAATTATATACTTGAGTCGTTTGTAGTTGGCAGTTCCACATTTAAGATCTCTCTTTAAAGAAAAGGCGCAATTTTTTTTTTAAATTGACAGCAATGTCAGAGATGTTAGATACCTGATCCTTTACAATAATACTCAAGGGGCTTCCTCGTGTTACTGGCCACACGATCGACTCAGAGGGATAGTCACAGCAGTCTTTATGGAATGCAGATCCGGTAGGGAGGTAAACATATCCCTGGTGGTGGGTTGTGTTCGTAGGTGGATCAAATGGGGGAGGATAATGCGTTGTATCAGGAAGTTTAATGGGATGGAAGCCGAGGAATAGGGTGTCCCTTTCCTGTTCAGTTTGGAGGGGTGGAATTCGAAGACTAAGGTTCGGGAAGTGGATGAGATGCTCTGGATGGCATCGTCGACCACGTGGGAGGGGAAATTGCTGTCTTTGAACAAGGAGGACATCTGGGATATACACTGGGTTCAGAATGTGGTGTTGGAAAAGCACAGCAGGTCAAACAGCATCCGAGGAGCAGGAAAATGCGACGTTTTGGCAAAGGTCCTTCATTAGGAATCATCTTCTCCCTCACTTTCATCTAACTATCACGTTCTCGGCTACCTTTCCCCCAAACCCCCTCCCCTCCCATTTATGTCTCAAAACCCCGGCCTCAGTCCTGATGAAGGGCTTTTGCCCGAAACGTCGATCGTCCTGCTCCTCGGATGCTGCCTGACCTGCTGTCCTTTTCCAGCACCACATTCTCGACTATAATCACCCGCATTTGCAATACTCACTTTCGCCTACACGTTAGTTTCAGCCATTTCTTTAATACTGACTTTAATTCTGTTCTCACTGCTTCAGAAAAGCTTCTGTTAATCTTGAAAGTGTTCAGTAAAGATTTCGAAGTATATTGACAGTGTTGTGTAGGGTGGTGTTGGCGAGTGATGTTGAGCTACACGGAGAGTATGAATGGGCTGGGGCTCTGTTCCCTGGAGCGTTGGTTCTGAGGACTGACCTTACTGAGGTTTATCGCAGTCAATCCGATGCTCCAGGGTGAGCAATGCCAAAGGTCAGGAAAATAGACCGGACAGTTATTCGCATTGAAACTGGACTATTATTTATGATACAACAAGTTGCAGGTAGATTGAAGAATGGGACTGGTTGTAGAAATCAGAATTTCGAGGGTCACATCACATGAATGAGAACAAAATAAAGGCATTGCCATATTAAATTAAATGATTAGTTATATCACAATCTTAATCCACCTCACAGAACCAGACTAGATACCATACACCCAGAGGAGATATCTGTTCAGCGGGGAACACTGCGCAGACCAGGCTAGTGCACTGCTGAACACCACCCTGCAATCAGTCCAGAGTGGAACACTGGGCACACTATAGCAGTACATTGATCCATAAACCCAGATGAGTATGTGTTCAGCAGAGAGGTCTGTGCCGACTGGACTGGTGTACTGTGCAATACAACCCACAATCTACCGAGAGAGGAAAGGTATGCAGACCACAGCAGTGCATTGACGTATAAACCCAGATGAGATCTGTGACCAGGTTGTGGATTAGTGTCCATTACCCCAGTGCATTTGTCAGAACACTGTGTTAGATCACTGCCCAGCGTGGGGAAACTTGCAACCCATGCTGGGAGTGATAGGATGTGCAGCTCCCATCCATTTACAGCTCCATATCTCCACTGTGCCATGACAAGGGATGCTGTGGGTGTGAACATCACTGCCAGGGAGAGATGGCGGTGGAATCACTTTAAGTATCAACAAATAGCAGGGGTTTGGGGAATAGACAGAGAGGGGGAGACTGAGAGACAATGTCATGGGAGGATGTGATCACAGGTACCAGACTGCTGAATGAAGACTTTTCGACAGTATCCTACAACATGATACAGTGTTTCCAGGAATGATGGGTGAATGGGATATTGGTGTGCGTTTAGGTGTTGGAGAACATTAGATGAGCATTTATTCTGCAGCTTTGTAACTGGAAGTAGGGGTAGTGCAGAATTCGACTCATTAGGTTGAATCTAATAATAATTTGTCTCAGTGATGTTTTCAATGAGTATGACAGAGGGACTGTCTGTACGAGACTGAGCTAGTTTCCTGATGATATCTTATCGGACTCACCTCATTAACTACCTACCCCACCCTCTGGTGTCCCTATCATTCAATGCCAGCCCGATTCTCCAACCCATCGTAGCTGGAGTCACTCACCACAGCCAGCATGTCCATAGATATTCCGTGGGCCCTGTCACTGGTTCCACCTTTAAAAGGTCAATGAGCACACGGTTGAGCTTTCTCAGTTTGGAGCTGCCCTGCACAGTTTACCCCGAGCATGGCAGATAAGCGGTAATTCCACCACAGTTTGTCGACAGGGGCACGGAAGTAAAGGTGGATGGGCTAGTACAGAGGGGGACCATTCTCTTCCCCGAGTGGGCCACACCACCAGACTCACCGAGTATGGTTTGAGCACACCACACAAGTCAGTGCAGTATAGGTCAGAAGAAATGTCCAGCATTACAGGAAAAGCATCAATAACATTCCCCACTCTGACAGGATAAGGGTCACTGTATTCTCTCTGCTCCCTCACACTCACAGTACATCTGTTATAATACCGACCCCAAACAAGATTCATGTCCCCCACTCTCCACCACTACTGCATGCAGCACCTTCACGCTCTCTCTCTCCTCCACTTTACCCCCAACACTAATAACACTGCATGGATATAGCACTGTGGATTGACTCATTCCAGACACCTCACCATATCCCCCCTTCCCACCTGTAATAGCATTAATAACAGGGCCACCCACTCCCACTCTCACTCCCTCTCACTCCCGCATGCCAGGCGTAACAGTCTGAAATAGGTCAGAAAGGGCCAAGCAGGGTGGTGGAGTAACCGATACCTGTTCTCTTACCCCCTCCTCCCCCTGCCATGTGGGGAGGACCCTGGTACGAGCTAAAGAGTATCAGGACGCCTCGTGTGGAGATTCTGAAACATCCACGTCCCACCAACCCAGTAAGGAGTAATGTTCACTGAAGGGCGATTCTCACTTTAAACCCACTGGCAGTTCCGTTTCTTCCCGGCACAACTTAGATGGCGTGGCCCTGATACCATCTCCCTTCCGTGCTGAGCTGGTACAAATGGAATCCCCACGGTCTCGGTGTGTAGGAGGGTGGCCTCACAACGCATCATCAACATCACACCCCATGAAGGCAGCACGGAAACTCCCTCCTACACCTCCCCCTGTCAACAGCTCAGATACTGAAACTAATCTGTGAGAGTTACAGCTCTCCCCACTTGTCGTGACATCTTCAATAATCTGTGCTCATATATAATCTGCTCCAACACCACCTTAAAATGGTTCAGAATGTTTTATATTGACTTTCAGAGTTATTCCTACCAAGGTGCATTACCTCACACTGCTCGGCATTGATCCTGATCTGCCATAAACCTGAAAACTACACAAATGTGTCACTGTCCTGCTGGAGTTCCACTCTGTCCTCCACACACTTTATAACTTTTCCAGGTTTGGTATGTGCAAATATTTAAATTGTCCTACAGACACATGCCACACAGAAATACTGACTCACTCAGTATTGTGAGCAAGTGCAATATTTACACGCTCCCTGACGACCGTCACTGCCAGTCTTAAATATTGACACACACCAGACAGAGTACGTGAAATATTGACAAGGTTACGGTGGAGCAAGAGAAATACTGACAGACACTCCATGTCTGTATTAGCTTCTGTATATTACTGAGTGTCTCTATGTCTCTGTTTCCGTGTGTGACTATTTGCGTGTATCAGCGTGGAGCGAGTCTGGCAGTCCCTATGTTCTCAAAGTGATGTAATATGCCCCTGACACGAGCTCTGCGGACGTGTCCTTTCACTTCTGTCCGCAGATGCTGGCAGACCTGCTGAGCTTTATGCTGCTGTCAGTCCCAGCTGACCTCCCCACACCACTGTACAGGTGGAAGTGGACGGTGAAAATTATCAGGGATTCGGTTTGGGAGGGACAGATGGAGGGAAGCAGCTCACAAATCCATCAACACACAAAAACAAACAGACACACACATACACATACACTCACAGAAACAGGCACACACAATCTCAGACACCTACACACACACATTCAGATACAGACACATATACAGACACACATACACACAAACACACTCACAGGAACAGACACATACAGATGCAAACACACACGCAGTCAGACACACATGCATCGACAAGTACACACAGACTCACAGAAACAGACACACACGCAGACACACCTACAGCTGCACGCAGACACACACGACACACATACTAACAGCCACCCCACATCCACACAGACACACCCACCCCCACACACATTGATGCAGATTGACACAAAGACACTCAAACTGACACACAGAGATGTACACACGCCAAACGACACATACACACGCGTGCGCACACACACAGACACAACACACACAGCCACAGATTTCACCAATTTCCTCATTTTCCCGCCCCCCACCTTATCCCAGATCCAACCCTCCAACTCGGCACCTCCTTCTTGAACTGTACGACCTGTCCATGTTGCTTCCTACCTATCCATTTAACATTCCGCTCTGACCTATCAACTTCACCCCACCTTCATTTAACAATTGCCTTCCTAGCTACCTTCCCACTAGCACCACCTTCTCCCATTTATCGCTCAGTCCCCTTGGCCTACAAGCCTCATTCATAATGAAGGGATTATGCTCGATATTTCAACTCTCCTGCTCCTTGGATGCTGCCGAACGGTGGTGCTTCTTTTTAACACCACACTCTTTCAACATAGCCACACACACGCACAAGCACAGACAAAGAAACACACACACAGACAGAGACGCATGCACACACATACTGACACACGCACAATAACACAGACAGCCACACTTCCCACCCACGAAGACATCCACATTCTCCCCACACACAGCCACCCATGTTCCCCACACATGCACACTTTCCCCCCACACAGGCACACACAGATACATACACAGAGACATACGCAATCAGTCACATACACTAACAAACACAGACACCTACAGTCTCCACACATGCACACATACGCTAAGGCAGACACACACAAACAGATATACACACTCAAACAGACACACACATAAAACACGGACGCATACACATGCAAAAAACGCACATACATACAGACACAGACACACACAACCACACACAGAGACACACGCACACACACATACAGGCACACAGATGTACCCACAGACAGACATACACACACAGGCAAACAGACAAAGGCACATACACACTGGCATACACCACACAGAAGATACACACATACAAACCAACACACAGGCACACACAAACTCACACACACACACAAACAGACAGATACCCACAATCTCCCCATACATAGACACCCACATTCCCCACACACATGCACACGCATGCACTCACGCAGATGTTCACGGACACAAAGGCACGGACACACACAGAACAATCACACACAAAGACATGCTCACACACAGACGCACATACATATACACAGCTCCACACACATACATATAAACACATAGGTACAGACTCATTGACACACACATACATCCTGTAAAATGCAATGTTTTGTGACTTACCATTACAAATAATCTTACATGTAAGAAAGGATTGAAAAGTCCTAAAACACACCAGCAGAGCATGGCATTGTTTCTCTTTCAGCAAAAGAGGGAGAGACAGAGGGAGAGGGAGGCATGGAACCCGATTCAACGATTCACCCCAAAACAAACCAGTTCCCATTGCACACAGATAGAGAGTTAAAGATGCAAACACACATACACACACTAATGCAGATCACACAGAGAAATAGATACACACAGATACACATATAGACAAACACAAATCGACAGAAATATGCGTATGCATACTTGGACATGCAAACACACAGGGATCCACAGAGTTTTACAGGGGGTTTGAAAAAGATCTATTGGCCCATGCAGTCAATGCTAATGATAATCTCAAACTAAACTTGTCCCACGTTCCTGCGCTTGGACCATAGTTTTCTAAACACATTGTTCTTGTACTTAATAAAATGTCTTTTAAACGTTGCAACTTTAGCCACATCTATCCCATCTGAGGACGTTAATGCCATACATGAACAAAATGATGTTTAATAAAAATGCAAATCATAGATCCTGAACATGTCGACACAAGTACTCTGTGGGATGATCGAAATGTGATTGCTGGAAATCTTGATGAAATGTTCTTATCATCAAAAGCCACAGATGAGATGCAGGAAGATGAGAGATGACCAACGTGTTGTCATTATTAAAGAAACTGGCAAAGGAAAGCCAGGTAACAATAGACAAGTGAGCCTGACATCAGTGGTGGGCAGGTTGTTGGAGAGAATCCTAACGACAGGATTTACAAGTATTTGGAAAGGCAAGGACTGATAATTGAAAGTCAACATGGCTTTGTGCATGGGAGATCATGTCTCACGAACTTGATTATTTTTTTCTTGAAGATGTAACAAAAAGGATTGATGAGGGCAGAGCAGTGGACGTGATCCATTTGGACTTCAGTAAGGTTCCCCCTGGGAGACTGGTTAGCAAGGTGAGATCTCATGGAACACAAGGAGATCTAGCCATTTGGATACAGAACGAGCTCAAAGATAGAACACAGATAGTGGTGGTGGAGGGTTGTTTTTCAGACTGGAGGCCCGTGACCAGTGGTGTGCCACAAAGACTGATGCTGGGTCCACTGTTGTTCATCATTTACATAAGTGGCTTGAAAGTGAAACAGGAGGTATTGATAATAAGTTCAGATTTGACATCAAAATTGAAGGTGCAGTGGACAGAGAAACTGATTACCTCAGAGTATAACTGGATCTTGGTCAGATAGACCAGTGGGCTGAGGAGTGGCAGATGGACTTCAATTTAGATAAATGTGAATTACTGCATTTTGGAAAGGAAAATCAAGTGCAGTCGCAAGTATGCAGGATAGTAAAGAAGGCGTTTGATATGCTTGTCGTTGTTGGTCAGTCCATTGAATGTAGGAGTTAGAAGGTCATATTGCGGCTTTAAAGGACATTGGTTAGGCCACTATTGAATACTTTGTACAATTACGGTGTTGTTCTTCAAGGAAGGATTTGTGAAACCTGAAAGAATTCAGAAAATATTTACAAAGATATTGCCAGGGTCGGATGTTTTTAGATTTATGGAGATGCTGAATATGCCAGGGTTATTTTGTCTGTAGCATCACCGGTTGAGAGATGATCTTGAGAGATGATCTGAGAGGTTTATAAAGTCTTAAGTGGAATGGATAGTGTCAATAGCCAAGGTCTTTTTCCCCAGGGTCGCAATCTCCAAAGCTAGAGGACATAGGTTCAAGGTCAGACAGGAAAGGCTAATAAGAATGTAAGGGGCAAAGTTTTCAAAGAGAGGGTGCTTTATATGTAACGAGCTGCCAGACGAAGTTGTGGAGACAGGGACAATTACGACATTTAAAAGTCATCTGGATGGGCATATAAATAGGAAGTGTTTAGGGGCATATGGGCCAAATGCTGGCGAATAGAACTACATTAATTAGGACATCTGGTCAGAAAGGACGAGTTGGATAAAAGGGTCTGTTTCCATGGCTGGACAGCTCTATGATACTATGCTTTCTGTAAAACTTGCTCCTGTCACCTTAAAATTACCCTCAGTCTTGAAATCCACTACCCTAAGGAAAAGACACCTGCCATCTAACATTATCTATATCCCTCATTGTTTTATAAATCTGCATATTGCTTAGAAGGTCTCAACCTTCTCCGCTGCAGTGGGGAAGGTCCCAGTCCATCCAGCCTGTCCTTATTACTTAAACACAACATTCCCAGCAACAACCTGGTAAATCTTTTCTGAACCGTCTCCATTTCAATAATATCCCCAATGTGATTGGGTGACCTGAACTGCACACAGTACTCCAGGAGAGACCTCACAAATGTCCTGCACAACCAGAAGATAATGTTCCAAGTCCTGTTCTCAAAGTCTGAGCAATGAAGGCCAGCAACCCAAATGCCTTCATAACCACCATGCCTACACATGATGTAAACTTCAAAGAAATATGGCAGAAACTCCTCTGTTCTACAACAAAAGCAATGGTCTGACATTTAATTGTGTATGTCCTCTCCTTGTTTGTTTTATCAAATTGTGATACCTTGTATTAATCGAAGTTAAACTCCATCTGCCACTCCTCCGCCCAGTGAGTGATAGTACTGGGGAAGAAAGGCTGGAAAGTAGTCCGTTGCCTTAAGTCATTTCGTGGTTTTAAGAAGAGGGCAGTCACACGTTAAGGCGGGAAAGAGTGATTAGTGCTTTTGATCCAAAAAGTATGCGTTTTCGTCATCGCTGGTGTTTAGTGGTAAGTATCTTTTCCAGATCCTTTATAGTGCAGACTGTGTCTGCAGGGTGTCTTCCCCTCATATTGTAGATATCAGATAATAGCCACTTAAGGTGGAAATCATAAGGTGGAAACAATTAAAGATCTTCATAGTTTGTCTCGAAGGCAGGGCACATAAACTCAACATCCTACATTTGAAGTGAGTACCTTTCATCTGTTGAAAAATGTAATTCTTTTAACTGTGTAATTCAGTAAAAGTGAACCAAATTTTAATGAATCCACACTGAGCTGAAAGCTGACAGTTAATATGTGATCAAAAATCTGGGAATGGTTTAAGTCTTGTACAGTGGGTAACGTCCATGCCTCTGAGCCAGAACTCTGTGTTATATTACAATACCTGAACTTGCGTGGTAGTTTCACTCACTCTGCACCAGAAGGTCTGGATTCAACTCCTGTCTGACACGGAGGTATGTCACAGTATTTCAAAACAGACTGATGAATAAACACAGAGGGAAATAATGTTGCAGCTTTAGGGACTATTGCCAAGTGGTGGTAGTGTCCCTACCTCTGAGCTCAAAAGTCTAGATTCAAATCCCACAGAAGTGTTTCATAATGTGGCTGAACAAGTTGATTAAAACGATTTTAAGATTGTGATGTGTTAGAGGTGTCTGTATTGAATTTCAGAACTTAGGCCCAAGGTTGACAGAGAACACAGACAGAAATCATGAAGACCATGGATAGGGTGAATAGTCAGGGTCTTTACCACAGTGCAGGGAAGTCCAAAACTAGAATACGTAGAATTAGGATTTAAAAGGGACCTAAATGTGACTATTTTCACACAGAGGGTGGTGCGTGTATGCAATGGGCTGCCAGACGAAGTGGTGGAGGGCTGTTACAACTACAACATTTAATAGGCATTTGGATGGGGACATGAATTGGAAACGTTTAGGGGGATATGGAACAAATAATGAAAAATTCAGATAAGTTAATTTAGGATATCTGGTTGGCATAAATGACTTGAAGTAAAGGGTCTGTTTCTGTGCTGTACAACTCGATGAATCATTGATCCAATTTGTTAAACTCTCTTTATAATCTTATGAAATCTTCTTCACATTCCATTTTATTACGAATCTTGGTATCAGCCGTAAACTTGCTCACCATGCCTCCTAGAATTATCATTTAATCATTGACATAAGTGACAACCAAAAGTGGATCCTGCACCAATCCCTGTGGAACGCCACTGGTCACAGGCCTCCAGTCCCAAAGACAAGCTTTACCACTCATGGAGGATTTCTGCCGATGATTCACTGGAATCGCCCCACTACCTGAAGTAAAGGGAAGTCAGCTAAATCCACCTGTTCCAGGAAGTAATCTCATTGCCAGTATTTTGTAAGAGCAGAATAGCTATATAAGCTGAATGATATTTGGAACAATCACTCATGTTTCCTTTCGTCGTGAGTTCAATTAATACTTGGGCACAGTTCTTTCAAGTTAACGTTCTGCAGAGATTATATTTTTCAGTTTGTCATCAAATGTGTGCATGTGTCAGTAATTTTAGAGAGGGAAACATCGACGTACAGATTTGCAATATTCACGCCGTTTGACATTCATCTTTTCCATCGTAGTTTGAGTAAATTTGTTTCGGTCATAAGCTTGTTAATTTTAGCAGATTAAAGAATCCTGCCCTGATTTGTTTCTAAAACTCACACACTCTGAGACCTATATTGTTGGTCATATCACTAACCCGGTTAAATTAACATGTGCAGTGAGCAGCGGAATTTTGGGATGAGGAAGGGGAATAATATCCTGAACTATCGATCAGTGAGCCTGCCGTCATTGGTGACCATGCTGTTCCAGAGCATTGAGAGGGTCAGGATTAACATCTATTTGCAAATGTAACACCTAATTAAGGATAGTCAACATGGCTTTGTGCATGGGAAATCATTTCTAACAAAGTTGATTGCATTTTGTGAAGAGGTGACAAAGAAGATTGGTGTTGGCAATGTGGTAGACGCTATCCATATAGACTTCAGCAAGGCATTCCACAGGATTCCGCATGGCAGACAAGTTAGTAAGGTTAGGTCATAAATTGATCCAAGAGAAGATAGCCAAGTGACTACAAAATTAGTGTGAAGCTAGGAGACAGAGGGTGGTAGAGGACTGCTTTTTAGACTGGAGGCATATGACCAGTGATGTGTCACAAGGAGCAGAGCTGAATCCAGTGCTTTTCATTATTTATATAAATGATTTGAATGTGAATACTCGCTTTTTTATTATATATACAGATGACATTAAAATTGGAGATGCAGTGGCCAGCAAGGTTTACGTCAGAGTACAATGGGACCTCCATCAGATGGGCCAATGGACCAAGGAGTGACAGATGAAGTTGAATTTAGGTAAATGTGAAGTGTTGCATTTTGGTAAGGTAAAATAGGGCAGGGCATACACAATTAGTGATGAGGTCGTGGGGAGTACTGTTGAACAAAAATCCTCATAGATTCTTGAAAGTGGAGTCACAGGTCGACAGGGTGGTGAAGAAGGGATTTGTTATGCTTGCCTTTATTGATCAGTTCATTGAGTATGCGAGTTGGGAGATCATGTTGCAACTGGGCAGGATGCTGGTGAGGCCAGATTTAGAATACTGTGTTTAATTCAGTTTGCTCTCCTACAGGTAGGATGCTGTTAAACCTGAGAGGGTGCAGAAAAGATTTACAAGGATATTGTTGGACATGGAATGATGAGCTACAGGGAGAGACTGGACAGACTGGGGCTTGTTTACTGTGGAGCATCGGAAGCTGAGACGTGACATTATAGAGGTTTATAAAATCATGAAGAAAATGGATAATCTGAATAGCCAAGGTCTTTTTTTTCCAGGATAGGGGAGTACAGAAATATGGGACAAAAGCTAAAGATGAGAGGAGAAGGATTTTCATGGAGACTGTCGTGTGTGTATTGAATGATCTCTCAGAGCGCGTGATGGAGGCTGGTGCAGTTACAAAATTTAATAAGCATCTGGATATGCATATTAATACGAAGGATTTAGATGAATATGGGCCTAATGTTGGCAAATGGGACGACATCAGAGTGGGCTGTCTGAGTGATGTGGACAGGTCTCTGTGCTGCATTACACTGTAAGGGAGATGAGAAGAAATTCTAAAAGGACCATTTGAGTGGGAAGTCTATTCTCCAGAAGTAATGCAGTGCCTCTTTGTTCACATTTATCCAAAGATGAGTTAATTAAATATTTGACAGTGAAGTGAGTCACAGATAATGGGATACAGACAGGAAAGTGGGGCTGAGACCATAGCCTGATCAGCCACAATCATCGTGCCTAATGGAGAAGGTTCATAGTGTCTAACGATTTAACCATGGTCCTGTTCTGATGTTCCATTCAGACCCACCAACCTGCTAGACTGGAACAGTTGGATGTCACTTACTGCAATAACTTCCCTGACTTTCTGGAAAGAGAATTCCTGGCATTCACTACCCTCTGTTTGAAGAAATCACTGCCTGCTCCTACACCATGACCTATCATTATGAGCGATAGAATACAAAGGCCTACCAAAGAGCGACTGGCCCTGATACAAATGCAGTATTTAATTGAAGATGACATCAAGGCGCCTGAGTAAAATTGCACTTTATCAGAATCCATTGCAAACTCTTCAGTGTTTGGAGTCATTTACAGCACAATGGAACAGGTTTATCATCTCAGCCGTGGAACATCTCTGCAGGAAATCCTCAGGGTATCTACCTCAGCCCAGGCAAACCCAGTTTGTCAGCAAGGAATCCCTGCTGTGTGGAAGCAGGCCATTCATCCCATTGAGTCCACATCAATCAGAAGTGGGGATATTTACTGTACGATATTCAGAAAGCTTCGTCATCCCTGACCTCCTGGTGCAGTCTGTGTCCATGTGCAACAAGAGTGAGACAACGTTCAAGCCTGTGCTGTTAAACTGTCGGCAACATTCATGAAACAGCGTTGCACATTTCAACAGTAAACGGAGGAGTTCACTCAGTACCTCAATATGGCTTCACAGGAATATGGGAAAGGTATTCAGCCCATCAAAACGACAGGACCAGAAGAGGGACAGCCTATTCAGTACCCCCTGCCGTTAGACAGGAAGACAAGGTTTCTGCTCACGCCCACACATCACTTACAGGGGTCAGAAAGAGACCATTTCACACCCAGATTCAGTTACAAAGGAAGAGGAAGAGGTCATTCAGCTTCTCACGTCACTAACACAGGAAAAAGAAGGTGTCAGAGATGCTCCAACAAAACAAACAAATGGAGCAGGGGCTGCACAGATGGACTGTTCCATTGTATTCCTCGTGGCTTGATGACTCGTTGTATATTCGTGTTATGCCATCATGGTTTTCTGGCAGTGGGACTGAAACGATGTTTTAAACCAGTTTAAAAGGCACCTTCCATCGCTGAGAGAGCAGACCTACATCCGAGCTGAAAGTAAGAAGCTGTTGGAGAATATCTAACTGTTTCAGAATGAAGGTATTGTGGCTGTTGACAGGATTGTGAAAAATGAAATGTTGAGTGGAGGGTCACACAGTAGCTGTATTACAGTTTTCATATTTCATTCAGAGCCTGTACCTCTCTGTAAATAGAAATGAGGTCTCTGCACAGGCACGTAAACTATTAGGAATCTAGCATCCGATGGAAAGTATGGAATTTCCCACCTTGTCAATGGCTGTTTGGGATACAATGAGTGTCCATCCATAATCATCACGTTCCAACTTCATATTCTCTCACAGTGCTACAGGTTAAACACATACTTACTGCACTCTCTCCTGATAGTGCCATCATGCCAGGGTTCAATATGGTGAAACTCCTTTGCACTGTCTTGGTGACGTGGTGATAATTATTTATAAAGCAGACTCAGTCTGTACCCAATACTCCAAATACTCTTTCAACAAAACACTACCATTGAGTAAGGTATATTTACTGTGGTACTTCAAGTATTTTGCATGAAAGACCAGCTATTATTTTCCGTTATTATTACTTCTGTCCCATCAGGATTCTGTTAGTGACTTATAACCAAGGACATCCAAGTCCTTTTCAACAACAGAACTTCCCAACCTCTCAACATTTAATAAACTTAAATGAGATTCATTACATTTGTTGTTCCCTTCCGAATCATGTTATATCTTGCGAATAGCTATTCTCCAAGCACTGATCTTTCTGATACCCCACAAGTCTTCCATCCAAAGAAAAACATTACTCTATTCATTTTGCCCATTATCCAATTTTTGATCCATTCTGTGTGTTCCACTCCTACCTACCCATGGACTCTAACATTCCCCACTCACCAGTATTCAACCGTATCAAACATCTTTCTCAAAATTCAAAAACTCCACACCCACTGGTTGCCAATTGTCGATGTCACAACGAACAATCTCCACAAATACAGCAAGTTTATCAAAGATCATTTCCCTTTCCTGAATCTAGACCAAATGTAAATATACCGTTATTTTCCAAGTGTCCAGTTGTCACATACCTCATAAAAGGTTACAATGTTTTTTTTCTCACAGCTGACGTCAAGCTATTTAGTTTTCTCTTTGCACTCTCCGTCCAGTTTTAAATATTTAGAAGATTAATAGACAATTTCCAGTCTGCAGGATCCCTCCAGAATCTAACCAGCTTTGAAGAATAATCAGGAATTCTTTCACTTGCTCTGTTGCCACCTCGTCAATCCTCTGGGATATAGCTCATCAGATCCAGCACCATACCAAGCTTCAATTTGAACAGATTTTCAAAATCATACTCTTCATTAATTCTAATTTCTTGCATCCCCTAATTTTCACCAGGGCCCCTGTTCCCTAGTTAGTTTCTACCCGTTCTTCCGTGGAGACAGAACCAATATATTCCTCTCAGCAGGCAGATGGCTTCCGTCAGCTCGTGTTATATCGGAGGACTGCACTCCAGATATGTCACTCACTCGTGCCTGGAAAGTTCCAGAATCAATCCAATACACTTCAAGCTGCTGTATATGTCACCCACTCTTTCCTGGAAAGCTCCAGAATCAAGCCGGTTCACTTCATGGTGAGTGTCAGCACAGTCCTGTCCCTGCTGTGAGTTTACAGACTATATTGAATGAGGGGAAACAGCTCAGTGCCCACCTCATTTTTGAAAGAAGCTGGTTTCACATTTTACACTTGGAATTGGTCAGGCTTAGACAAATGTTCCTGGAAATCCCTGGGAGGTTTTTGCAGTTTCCTGTCCCTCCCTGTGTACTGAGCTTCCCTTCTGTGTATTTCGACCCCATTTGTTTACCATGGAACCAGAACTCTCTGTAAATGCAGTGCTCATATCTCGTCCAGAGTGGGGTCACCATCCATTGGGTCTCTCTGAATTGACGGGGCAGCTGATATCGCAAACCCGAGAAAAGCGTCCACAGAACCTCCCTTTATTCTGTAATGACAGGAGAAGTCAAATCCCCCCACACACGGTGCAGTGTTGAAAATGTTTCTGTTCTGAGCAGAAAAAAACAGTTACATCTCTGCACAGTCCTACATTTACAGTTCCCTTCTCCATAAAAATCAGTTGACAATGTAACATTCCGTTTCTATGTATCTGAGCAACTATAAGGGCAGCACCAATATTGCCCGCTGAGTCGATCATTACACTCAGAGGAGAAAGATAGATGGAGTATCACTCAATGTAAACAGGGACACATCTAAATTGACATGATATTCATGAATATGGGAAAATGGAAATTTTAGAATAAGACCCTATTTTATTTTCCTTCTGGTTCCTTATCAGCAGTCTCTATGTTTGCTTTTCATTTCTCTCTCTCTTTCTCACTCGACATTGCTACATCCACTGAACTAACCTCCCCCTCACTCATCCGACCATCCCTGATATAAATGATATTATTTCACAGTTGCTTTTAGTTATGATATCGGGTCACTAGGTTGGAAACTTTATCTGTTTTTCTCTTGACAGCTGCTGCCATACTTGCTGAGGTTCTCCAACATTTTCAGACGCTGGAGAATTTTTATTTCGGATCTCCATCATCCACAATTACTTGGTTTATTTCACCTTTAATGCTGTCATTTCCCAGGATGTCAGCATCACTGGTAAGGCAAGCATTTGTTATCTGTCACTAATTGCCATTGTCTGTGAGACGATTTGTCACGGCAATATGGAGCCAATCTTTTTTGTCACACTTATTTTCTTTACCAAAGACTATCAGTGAAATAATTAAAGAAATCCTAATGGTTTATTGTTGTCGTTTGTAAAATGAGATTTCATTACAATTGTTGCCATTCGAATTTAACTTCTGTCATCGGCTGTGGAAGGATTTGAAACAATGCACTTAAAGTCATAACTTGTGCCTTTGAATTACACGGCCAGTGACATTATTACTCTGATATGAGATCCCTATTTTTAAATAGGTGGTGCGCCAAGAACAAGATATGGTCAAAATATTTGTAACTGGAATAGTGGTCAGAAAAGAAGTGGAGCCATAAAATCACAAGGGAGCAGATGCTGGCTTATTCAGCAACAGCATTGAGGCAGTGGTGGAGACTGGGGATATTATCGAGGTGGGTGTAGGCAGGTTTGATGGCAGAGAGAATATAGAGACATAAAACAATTTAGGGCAAACGGAAGACTCAAGGGTCATAACAGTCTTGTTAGATGTCTATGAGTGAGGAGTCTGAAATTGATGGAAATGAAGTGGAGTTTGTGACTGAAACTGAAGATAACAAATTATGTATTTGTTAAATATAAATAACAGAAATAGCAATAACCTTCACCATCGTTTATCGAATTGACAGAGATAGATTTACCAGGAACACCAATAATAGCGAGGATGGGATAGTAACCTGCCTGAATAATCATCAATATGGCTCGTATCCGCAACTCTAACTATGGTCAATCCCGAGAAAGATAATAAAGACATCAGATAAGCTCCTGTCTATAGTTGTAACATTCTAATCTAATGTTCTCAGATTCTGAGCCATTGTTGGAACATTCCAGTCTGTTGTTCTAAGATTTCCTTCCTCTTCCTCTCCCTGTAGCTGCTGATCCCAATCGTCTTGAAGATGACGCTGCAGCTAATACTATGAGACAACAGGTTGAAGGAAGCCACTTACTAATAGAAGAGGGAAACAGTCTAATGATACAGCTAGGATCCATGGAGACTGACATCAATCACTGTCACAAACATCTCCAGTAAACCTTTTTGACTAAAACCCTCATACATCACCACAATACTTGCTCTGGTTGGGATGTTGACATCGCTGACTATTGGGCAAATAGCACATCTCCAATTGTAAAGTTAGAGGTGATGTAAAATGATGATACTTTGTACTCACCAGCTCAATGATCCTACTACGTTTTTGCAGGATAGAAATTGCTGGGGTCCCAAGGCCGTCTGTGTCTGATCACCAGACCTGCTTCATCCTTTTGTTTTATTTACTTATATTTAACTTTGACACTTATCTTACCATCATTTAACGGATTAGGTGAGGTTACGCATTTTTGAGAGGCTCCTAAAGAGGCATAGACTGTCTATATACAGTCCATTCCTTGTGGTCCTTGCAGCTGCGGCAAGGTCCTGTGGAGCGATGGTCAGACTCTCACGGATCCAGGATTCTTAGTTTTACTTTTCACCAGTTATTGTTGGGATCTCAGCAGTGTTGAGCGGATGGAAATATTTCCTGGCTGTTACACACTGTCTCTGAGATTTCTCTCAGAATTGTTTTTTGATGTTCTTTCCTCCTGGATTGGAGAACTGCATGTGAGACGATCTGTTTCCTGAATTTGTTTTATCACAAGTATATGTTTACGGGATGTCACTATATTTGAGCAGTTACTGTATAGTAGTTAAATAACCTATAATTCTTTTTAGGTTTTCCAGGAGAATTAAGATATTCCAAGTTCCACTTCTTGGTGTTGTATTTGAATAAATTGTGTTTTGCTTAAAATCAAATATTTTGACCAAACGAATTGTATCTGAAACACAGCACCTCAAATTTACCTTTAAAATAAGAAAACATTCGGGTCGAGACTACCTTCGTCATGTGTTTGAGGGGCGGTCTGCTCGGGTCCATAGCAAAATGGAAAGATTTTGACGTTTCAATTGGAGAATTACTTAATGGACATGTTGCAGAAATATGTGCTTTGACAGCACAATGCAGCGAGGTGGACGAGTGATAGCTCTATCAGGAATTATATTGCATACACAATCCACCTCACAGATGCAGCCCAGACACGTTTAAACTCAGATGAGTAATCTGTTCAGCATGGTGCACTGTGCAGACCAGGCTCAGTATAACCTAGCAATCTGTCCAGGATGGAGCACTCTGCAGAACTCACCGGTCCACGAGCTATCTGTCCAACATAGGGAGCAGTGCAGATCACAACTGTGCCTTGATTCAGAAACCCGGACGAAACATTCTGTCCAGCATGGGGTGAAATGCAGCCCACACCAATATATTGCACTATAAACGTGAACAAAGGGCCTGTTCAGTATGGGGAGCTGTGCAGTGAAGAGCAGTGAATTCATCTGTAAAACTGAGCAGTTAACCTCCCAGCATGTAGAGTTGTGAACACCACCCCAGTACATTGATCAGTAATACTGTGTGAGATCACTGCCCAGCGTGGGGAAACATGCAGCCTATGCTGAAAGTGACAGGATGTGAAGCTCCCATCCATTTACAGCTCCATATTTCCATTGTACCATGACAAGGGGGTGCTGTGTGTGTGAAAACAACTGCCAGAGAGAGATGGTGAGGGAATCAGTTTAAATTCCAACAAACAAAAGGATTTTGGGAAAACGAGAAAGGAAGGTTGAGAGACAATTTCATGGAAGATCGCAGTTTTCAGAATGCTGAGATGAAGATATTTCGACAGAATACTGCATCGTGAGCCAGTATTCCCAGGAACGATGGGTTAATGGGATATTGGTGTGAGGTCTGATGATCGATTTTTGGATGAGCATTTGTTCTGTAGCTTTGTAAAACAACAGAGTCTATGACTCATTGGGCTGAGTGTAACAACAATTTAGCTCGGTGACATTTTTATTGAGTGTGACAGAGGGATTGTCTGCACGAGGTCGAGCTATTTTCCTGGTGCTATCTTATCGAACTCACCTTAGTACCTACCCAGCTGACACCATGGTGTCCCTCTCATTCAATAGCAGCTCGATTCTCTAACCCATCATGGCTGGAGGTACTAACCATCGCCTGGATATCCCTGGTTATACCATGATCCCTGGACCTGGTGCTACCTTTAAAAGGCTAATGGGCACAAGTTTGAGCTTTCACAGTCCCGTGCTGCCCTTGACAGTTTACGCTGAGCATGACAGATAAGAGGCAATTACACCACGATTTGTCGAACAGGATATGTGGATGGGCTAGTACAGAAGGTACCATTCTCTTCTCAGAGGTGGCCACAATACCAGACCCACCATGAGGTCTGAGGTCACTACCCAGCACAGTGCAGTAAATGTGGTCTGAGAAAATGTCTAGAAATACAGTACAAGCATTAATAACCTTTTCTGCTCTGTCACGAAATTCTCTCGACTCCGTCACACTCACTGCATATCTATTATAGCCCCAAACAAGGCCAATTCTCTAACATTCTCACTGCAGCATACCGCACATTCCCCATCTCTCTCTCTCTCTCTCTCTCTCTCTCTCTCTCTCTCTCTCTCTCTCTCGCCTTTGCAATACCCCAACATGGCAATAGCATGTTCGAGAGAATGCTGATTTTGGAATGTTCCAGATATTCTTTCAAATAATTCCCATTTCAATGCCAAGGAATAGCGATTCATGTTTTTCAATACACAGACAATTCAAATCCATCATGAGGCCAGTCAGCCCTTCAAACGTGCTCTAGCATGTAATAAAATGGCAGCTGGTCTCTTGATTCTCTCAGCTCCATGTTACAGGAACTTACAGTCATTCAAGTCCCTGGGTTTCTGTCACTGAGCAGATGACACTCAGGCACATTTACCCTGGTTTTCTTCAAGCGTCTGTTCGAGAGCATTTCTCATACAGACGCATTCCCCTCTCAATACATTCCATCAGCTTTATACTTTTATGTAATGCTAAGCACATTTTACACAGAACAATAAAAAATATGCACTCATTTTATGGTTATAGATATCCAATTTCAATTAATAATTCTGGTTATTTCACTTGTCTCATCTTATTGTTTTCAGCCAAAGACAGCTTTGAACCACTTGGCTCGTTATAAAAAACAATTTCTAGCAGAAAATGTTTTCATCCTTAGCTGTTATCTTGACCGTTATCTGAATTGCACCTTTACCTTGTTATGAAAGTTTCTCTTGCTCTTTGTCTCTGACTGTTTCTGTCTGTAATAGTTACACAGTCTCCAACTCCAACAGTTACACAGTGGGCGGCACAGTGGTTAGCACTGTTGCCTCACAGCGCCAGAAACCTGGGTTCAATTCCCGCCTCAGGCGACTGACTGTGTGGAGTTTGCACGTTCTCCCCGTGTGTGCGTGGGTTTCCTCCGGGTGCTCCGGTTTCCTCCCATAGTCCAAAAGTGTGCAGGTTAATTGGCCATGCTAAATTGCCCGTAGTGTTAGGTAAGCGTTAGATGTAGGAGTATGGGTGGGTTGCGCTTCGGCGGGGCGGTGTGGACTTGTTGGGCCGAAGGGCCTGTTTCCACACTGTAAGTAATCTAATTTGAAAAAAACCAACTCAGTTGGCTGGACGGCTGGTTTGTGATGCAGAAGGAGGTGAACAGGTCAGGTTTAGTTACACAAAATGACAGAGGTCACCATGGAGGGGACGCTCTGTCAACCTCACCCCATCTCCCGAAGTGTGGTGACACTCAAGACAACCACCACGCGTGGTCTCTCTCTAATGACAGAGCAGCCCCATGGTCCTTTGATACTGAATTCTATCATTGTTGCATTATAAACTTTTATCTATTTTATAATTCCGTTTTGCATTATATTCCTGGATGTTCTGGATTGGTGTAATTTTTACCACTGTCACAATTTCCTACACACTGCACATTCCTGCCCATTCCTCAATAATCCTTGACTTCGTTGTTATTTGTGAACCTTCTGTCTGCGCCTCAAAAATATTGAATATCTCTGCCCCCAATGCTCGGCGGGCAAGATTGTTACAAAGACTCACAACACTGAGAAAACAAATATTTAGCTCATCTGTGTGTAAGATTGTTTTGTCTCCTTACCTGTGAAAGAATATAATTCCACTGGAAGCAGTTGAGAGATGACCGAGGAAGCATGGACTGGGAGCAATTGTTCCATGGTAAAGGCACTATAGACATGTGGAGACTATTTAATGAACAGTTGTTGTGACTGATGAATAAATATGTCCCTCTGAGACAGGCAATACGTGGTAAGATAAAGGAACCTTGGATGACGAGAGCGGTTGAGCATCTCATCAAAAGAAAGAAGGCAGATTACATAAGGTGGAGGAAGCTAGGGTCAAGCTCAGCTCTAGAGGATTTCAGGAAGCGGGTAAGGAGCTCAAAAATGGTCTCAGAAGAGCCAGGAGGGGGCACGAAAAAGGCTTGGCAGAACGTATTAGGGAGAACACAACGGCATTTTACAGTTATGTGAGGAATAAGAGAATGGTCAAAGAAAGAGTAGGGCCGATCAGGGATAGCATAGGGAACTTGTGTGTGGAGTCTGAGGAGGTAACAGAAGCCCTAAATGAGTGTTTTTGCTTC
The DNA here is from genome assembly GCF_047496795.1 of Chiloscyllium punctatum. Classification (NCBI taxonomy): domain Eukaryota; kingdom Metazoa; phylum Chordata; class Chondrichthyes; order Orectolobiformes; family Hemiscylliidae; genus Chiloscyllium; species Chiloscyllium punctatum. The sequence goes on along the minus strand of NC_092752.1, from coordinate 94,749,040 downwards.
TGTCTTTACGAAAGAAACGAACTTTGCACTGAATGAAACCTTTGAAAAACAGGTGTGCATGTTGAAATGGATAGAGATAGAGGAAGCTGATATGCTGAATATTTTGTCAAACATTAAGATTGACAAGTCGCCAGGCCCGGACCAGATATGTCCTCGGCTGCTTATGGAAACGAGAAATGCAATTGCTTCGCCACTTGTGGAGATCTTTGCATCCTTGCTCTCCACTGGAGTCGTATCTAGGACTGTCGAGAGGCAAATGTAATTCCTCTCTTCAAGAAAGGAAATAGGGAAATCCCCGGCAATTACACACTAGTAAGTCTCACGTCTGTCGTCTGCAAGTGTTAGAAAGGATTCTGAGGGATAGGATTTATGACCATCTGGAAGAGCATGGCTTAATTAAATGCAGTCAACATGGCTTTGTGAGGGGTAGGTCAAACCTTATCGATTTCTTTGAGGATGTGACTAGAAAAGTTGATGAGGGTCGAGCTGTAGATGTGGTGCATATGGACTTCAGGAAGGCATTTGATAAGGTTCCTTATGGTCGGCTCATTCAGAGGGTCAAGAGGAATGGGATGTAGGGATCTTAGCTGTCTGGATACAGAATTGGCTGGCCAACAGAAGACAGCGAGTGGTAGTAGAAGGAATATATTCTGCCTGGAAGTCAGTGGTGAGTGGTGTTACACAGGGCTCTGTCCTTGGGCCTCTACTGTTTGTAATTTTTATTAATGACTTGGATGAGGGGATTGAAGGATGGATCAGCAAGTTTGCAGACGACACAAAGATTGGAGGTGTTGTTGAACGGTAAGAGGGCTGTTGTAGGCTGCAACGGGGCATTGACAGGATGCAGAGATGGGCTGAGAGGTGGCAGATGGAGTTCAACCTGGATAAATGCGAGGTGATGCAATTTGGAAAATCGAATTTGAAAGCTGAGTACAGGATTAAGGATAGGAGTCTTGGTAGCATGGAGGAACAGAGGGCTCTTGGGGTGCAGATACATAGATCCTTTAAAATGGCCACCCTAGAGGACAAGGTTGTTAAGAAAGCATATGGTGTTTTGGCTTTTATTAACAGGGGGATTGAGTTTAAGAGTTGTGAGATCATGTTGCAGCTCTATAAAACTTTGGATAGACTGCACTTGGAATACTGCATCCAGTTCTGGAAAGATGTGAATGCTTTGGAGAGGATTCAGAGGAGGTTTACCAGGATGCTGTCTGTACTGGAGGGCTTATCTTATGAGGAGAGGTTGACTGAGCTCCGACTTCTTTTCATTTGAGAAAAGGAGGAGAGGAGACCTAATTGAGGTTTTCAAGATAAGGAGAGGCATAGATAGAGTTGATTGCCAGAGTGCCAGAGACTATTTCCCAGTGCAGAAATGGCTAACATCAGTGATCATAGATTTCAGCTGTTTGGAGGAAAGGATAGAGGGGATGTCAGAGGCTGGTTCCTTACACAGAGAGTTGTAAGTTTCTGTGCGTTGCCAGCAGCAGACATGGAAGCAAGGTCATTGGGGACATTTAAGAGACTGCTGGACATACATATGGTCACAGAAATTTGATGATGCATACATGAGGATCGGTGGTCGGCACAACATTGTGGGCTGAAGTACTGTTCTATGTTCTATGTTCTACTACAAAGAGTTAATCCAATGGTTAAGATATAAGTCTGAAATCAGCTCATGGCTAAAGGAATCACCATAGTTGTGCCTCGTCTGTTTCAGCCTCAGATAATGGCCGGGGATGGAATGAAGTCAGAGGAACGAAATGGTGTTTGTAACCAGAACACAAGACAGTGACCTCCAAGCTTTCAATATTTAAATATTGAATTGTGCTTCATAGTTGAAACTGAGTAGATCAACCGACAAGGCCCAGTGCCAAAACGAAAGAAGGAGAGAAAGAATGAACAAGTTCACAATTGTTGTTCGTGATGGTTTGGAGAGTGAATGCTTACAGAGTAGACTAGTTGAAAATAACAATAATACAGTCACACCTCATTAATGTAAATAATAAATGGACAGTGAAACTTACCAGGTACACCAACAATAGCAAGGGTAGGATAATAAAAATATTGAAAAATGTAAAGTGCACATTCGATCCGCCATGGTAATAGCCACAAACAATATGTAGAAATAATCCATACATAATAGGATAAAGTCCTGTCCATTGTTGTTACATTCCAGTCTAATGATCTCAAATTCAGATCTCCCATTCCCCTGTCTCTGCAGCTGCTGATCCCTGTTAGTGCTGTTGGTGATACACCCACTTATACTATGGGATAACACATTGAACGGTGCCCATTTTATCATTAAAATATGTAAACCCTCCACTGGGATATGTACAATCTATGGAGACTGACATTAATCACAGTCACCAAACCAATAGGTTCAGTTAACCAGTTCCTTACATCATTTTACACATCCCGATAAAAGGGAACATTTACTCAGTCTGGATTGATTGCATGACGTTTGCCGAGGGATAGATCATAAATTTTTCAATCTTTTTAATCTTTCTTCCTTGTATGTAGAAGTATTGCTGGAACATTGCAGAGTTGTGAATGTTCCACCCTGTTTATAAAAGGAGACAGGGATAGAATATCAGACCAGATGCATAAAATGCCTGGTCGTTAAGTTTCTCGATTCCTTGAGTAATGCTGCTCGTAGTTTGAAATGCCCTGGCATCAAACCATTTCATAACCTCGAGTCAACATTCAGCGCATTGAAATGGCTGCTTAGGAACAGGGAGAAACAATTCTGTCCGCAAGTGCCTTCTATAGAGGCATAGGAAGACATAGGCCTTTCGGCCTATTACAGAGGGACAGGAGGAACTGAGCAGCCTCTCGAACCTGTTACTCGTTCACCTTCTCAGACCTGTATAACAAAAGCAGAGTCAGTCAGCATGATTGCCCAATTACTGAGTAAAAAATATAAATGCAATATTCTGCTTTTGATGGTATTTGACAGAAGCAGCAAAAAGGATTTCAGTCAATACGAACTGAATGCAATGTGAAAAGGCCATTCAGTCCTTCAGTTCCATTACACAGGAGCAGCAGGAGAGCACAGAGCTATTGGAGCCTGTTATTCGTGAGCAGCCGGAAGAGAGCACACAACTATTTGAGGCGGTTACTCAGCAGAAGCAGAAGGAGAGCACACAGCTATTGGAGCCTGTTACTCAGGACCAGCAGGAGGAGAGCACACAGGTATTGGAGCCAGTTACTCAGGGGCAGCAGGAGGAGAGGACACAGGAATTGGAGCTTCTTATTCAGGACCACCAGGAGGAGAGCACACAGGTATTGGAGCTTGTTACTCAGGAATAGCAGGAGGAGAGCACACAGGTATTGGAGCTTGTTACTCAGGAGTAGCAGGAGGAGAGCACACAGCTATTGGTGCTTGTTACACAGGAGTAGCAGGAGGAGAGCACACAGCTATTGGAGACTGTTACTCAGGAGTAGCAGGAGGACAGCACACAGGTATTGGAGCCTGTTACTTAGGAGTAGCAGGAGGAGAGCACGCAGCTATTGGAGCCTGTTACTCAGGAGCAGCAGGAGGAGAGCACACAGGTATTGGAGCCTGTTACTTAGGAGTAGCAGGAGGAGAGCACGCAGCTATTGGAGCCTGTTACTTAGGAGAAGCAGGAGCAGAGCACACAGCTATTGGAGCCAATTCCTCAGGAGCAGCAGGAGGAGAGCACTCAGGTATTGGAGCCTGTTACTCAGGACCAGCAGGAGGAGAGCACACAGGTATTGGAGCCAGTTACTCAGGGGCAGCAGGAGGAGAGCACACAGCTATTGGAGCCAATTCCTCAGGAGCAGCAGGAGGAGAGCACTCAGGTACTGGAGCCTGTTACTCAGGACCAGCAGGAGGAGAGCACACAGGTATTGGAGCTTGTTACTCAGGACTAGCAGGAGGAGAGCACACAGGTATTGGAGTATGTTACTCAGGGCAGCAGGAGGAGAGCACACAGGTATTGGAGCTTGTTACTCAGGAGTAGCAGGAGGAGAGCACACAGCTATTGGAGCCTGTTACTCAGGACCAGCAGGAGGAGAGCACACAGGTATTGGAGCTTGTTACTCAGGAGTAGCAGGAGGAGAGCACACAGGTATTGGAGTATGTTACTCAGGGCAGCAGGAAGAGAGCACACAGCTTTTGGAGCATGTTACTCGGGGCAGCAGGTGGAGACTGGAACACAGGAACAGGAAGCAATCTTTCAACTGCTCAAGACTGTGACTCAGGAACAGGAGGCCGTCACTCAACTGCTCGAGACTGGGATAGAGGAACAGGAGGCAGTCACTCAACTGCTCGAGACTGGGACACAGGGATAGGAGGCAGTTATTCTCTGATCTGATTGTGATTCCCTCATTCCATTTTGATGAGATTCCCCTTTCTGCAGTCTCTGCTCCTTTTGAGGGACATGTTGCAGATCCAGATGCTGTCACTACAGTCACCATGACTCATCCCATTGGGTCACCAAAGCATCTGGCCTTCCTGAATTTCCATAGCAGCTTAAAGCACATCCTCCAGGAAACTGTCGCCAGCTTTTCCACTAACGGTCCAAAACTAGAATTAACTCAAATGTCACTCAAGTGCTAGTGTGAAACAAGGTCTGGATCAGTAACAGTGCAAGTGATTCCTTGTTACTGAGCACATGATCAGCAGAGAGTGATTAACACAGGTGTTCAATTGATAAGCACAGATCAAGTTAGAAAGGTGTGCATCAAAACTGCTGAAACTCCACTATCCAACATAGACCACAGGGCAGAACACCGGGAAGTCAAATAAAACACAAGCCACGCTTTTTGAACATTGTTTCTAAGCTGCTTAATGTTGAAAGCTGATGCTCAGTTTAAATACCAACAGTTTCAATAGCAACAAATGGGAGGGATTTGGGAAATAGACGGATGGAGAGAGACTCAGAGTCAGTGTTGTGGAAGGATGTGTTCACAGGTTTCAAAATGCTGAAGTGAAGACACTTCGATAGCATCAAGTAACATAGGCTAGTATTTCCGGCAATAGTGAATTAATAGTATACTGGTGTGAGTTCAGACAGAATCATAGACTCTCGGAGATGTACAGCACAGATACAGACCCTTCAGTCTATCTCGTCCATGCTGATGGGATATCACAAATTAAACTAGTCCCATTTGCCAACATTTAGCCCATATCTATGTCAACCCTTCCTCTTCATGTACCTATCCAAATGCCTTTTAAATGTTGTAATCATAACAGCCACCACCACCTCCACTGGTAGCTCATTCCACACATGCACCATTCTGTGTTAGAAAACGTTGGTCATTAGGTCTCACCTGATATCCATGCCCTCTAGGTTTGCGAAAAGGTTCCTGGCTATTCACCCTGTATATGCCTCTCATACTACAAGAAAAATCACCCCAACCTACTCACCGTCTCCCTATAGCTCAAATCCTGGCAGCATCCTTGTAAATGTTTTCTGACTCCCTTCAAGTTTCACAATATCTTTCTGCTAGGAGGCAGACCACAATTGAATACAATACTCCAAAAGAACCAATTAACGTGCTATACAGCAGCAACATGGCCTCCCAATTCATATAGTGAAAGCACTGACCAATAAAGGCAAGCATACCAAATGGCTTCTACAGTATTCTGTCAAACTGTAACACAACTTTTAAGGAATTTTGAACCTACACTCCAAGACGTTTTTGTTCAGCAACACTCCCGAGGACCTTACCATTAAGTGTATATATCATGCCCTGATTTGCATTTCCAAAATGCAGTACCTCCCATTTTTCCAGACTAAACATCATTCGCTGCTCCTCAGCCGATCAGCCCACCTGATCAAGATCTCATTGTACTCTGATGTAAACCTTCTGTGTTGTCCACTACAACATCAGTTTTGGTGTCATTTGCAAACTAACCAACTATCACTGCTGCGTTCACACCCAAATGATCTATATAAATAATGAAAAACAGTGGACCAAGCACTGATACTTGTCGCACACTACTGGTTATAAACCTCCAGTTCGAAAAGCAATCCTCCATCGCCACCCTCTATCTCCTAACTTCGAGCCAATTTTGTATCCACATGGCTAGTTTTCCATGTGCATTCCATGTGAACTAACCTTGTTAACCAGTCTACCATGCAGATAGTTTTCAAATGCCTTACTGAAGTCTATATCGGTAATGTGCACCTCTGCCTCAATGAATCCTCTTAGTCATTTCTTCAAGAAATCTCAGTCAATTTAGTGAGACACTATTTCCTGTGCTTAAAGCTACGTTGACCATCCCGTATCAGTCCTTGCCATTCAAAATACATGCAAACCTTGTGCTTCATTATCCACACCAACAACTTACCCATCACTGACGTCAGGCTCACTGGCTTTTGTTTACCATCCTTCTTAAATTTTTTAAAGTAATGACATCACGTTATCAAATCGCCTATCTTCTGGCACCTCACCTTTGACAATCAATAATACAAATATTACAGCATGTGACCCAACAATCCCTTCCATAGCTTCCCACAGAGTTCTAGAGAACACCTGATCAGGTTCTGGGGACTTTTCCATCTTTACAGGGTTTACGAACTCCAGCATCTCTTCCTCTGTAATACAGACACTTTGCAAGATGTCACTGTTTATTTCTGAAGTTCTTTAGCTTCCATATCCTTCTGCACAGTGAACACTGATGCAAGGTGCTTGTTTAGTATCGCCTCCATCTCCTGGGATTCTGCACATCGGCATCTTGGTGATCTTTAAGTGGTCCAAAACTCTCCCGAGTTACTCTTCCATCCTTAATGTATTTGTACAGTCCCTTTGAATTCTCCTTAACCCTATTTGTCAAATCTATCTCATGCCCCATTTGTGGCCTCCGGATTTCCCTTTTAAGTGTACTCCTACTGGCGATAGACTCTTCTCGACAGTCATTTTAAATCTGGAATTCAGGGGCTGACGACGATGATATATCTATTTTTGATTGTTGGAAAAACCCAACTAGTTCGCTGATGCCCTTGAAGGAAGCAAACAGCCGTCCTTACCTGGTCCAGGTTACATGTGACTCCAGACCCACAACAATATGGTTAACTGTTAACTGCTCTCTGGGCAATTAGTGATGGGTAATAAATGCAGTCTAAACCAATTATACTCTCATCCTGTGAATGAATACTGTAAAAACATCGACCTCTGATATCTCTACATGACATATGCTTCCCTCTTATCCGTGACCAGGCCATCAATTTCTCCAGTCCACCAGCATTCCTTACACCCACCTGCCTTACCCTTCACCCGAACAGGGGCATACTGTCTCTGGGCTCTTGACATCTCATTTCTGAAGGCTTCCCTCTTCACAGCTGACGCCTTATCTGTGAATATCTATCCCAATCAGTTTGGAAGTTAGAATCATAGAGTCATAGAGATGTACAGCTTGGAAACAGACCCTCTGTCCAACTTGTACATGCAGACTAGATATCCCAACCCAATCTATTCCCACCTGCCAGCATCCGACCCATATCCTTCCAAACCCTTCCTATTCATGTACCCATCCAAATGCCTCTAAAATGTTGCAATTGTACCAGCCTCCACCACTTCCTCTGGCAGTTCATTCCATACACGTACCATCCTCTGTGTGAAAACATTGTCCCTTAGGTCACTTTTATATCTTTCCCCTCTCACCCTAAAACTTTACCCTCTAGTACTGCACTCTCGGACCCCAAGGAAAAGACTTTGTCCATTTACCCCATCCAAGTTCTTGCCTAATATCATCAAATTGACCTTCCTCCAAGTTAAACCATTATCTTTTCGACCCAGTTCATCCTTTTCCATCTCTGTATTAAAACTAATAGAATTATGATTACTTGTTCCAAAGTGCTTCCCCTCTGATAATTCAATCTCCTGCCCTCCCTTATTTCCCAAGGGTAGGTCAAGTTTATGTCCTTCTCTGTGATGGAGAGCATTGGACAAGCACCTCCAGCTTTGTGACTGTTCGTGGTTTCAACGGAATCTATGACACATTGGGCTGAATCAAACAATAATTTGTCTCAGTGATGTTTTCATTGAGTTTGACAGAGGCTGAACAAGGCTGAACAAGTTACCTGCTGCTATCTTATCAAACTCACTTCATTAACTAACCACCCCACCCCATGTTGTCCCGCTTATTCAATACCAGCCCGATTCTCCCACCCATCATGGCTGGAAGTACTCACCATCGCTCGGATGCCCCTGGATATTCCGTGTCCCTGGCATTGGTTCCATCTTCAAAAGGCCAATGGTCACACGGTTGAGCTTTCTTAGTTAGAAGTTGCCTTGCACAGTTTACCCTGAGCATGGCAGATAAGGTGTTATTACACCACCGTTTTTTGACAGCGGTTTGGAAGTCCTGGTGGATGGCCTAGTACAGAGGTGGACCATTCTCTTCCCAGAGGGAACCACACCACCAGACCCACTGTGCATGATCCAAGCACACCACCCAGATCAGTGCAGTATCTGTGGTCTGAGGAAATGTCCAGCAATACAGGACAAGCATCAATAAATTTCCCCGCTCTGTCAGAATAAGGGTCACTGTATTCTTTCTGCTCCCTCACACTCACTGTATGTTTGTTATAGCACCAACCACCGAACTAGGCTCATGCTCCACCACTCTCACTATTGCACTATCTCTCCCTGTCTCTCACACACACAATTTCCCTCCACTTTACCACCCACACTAATAACACAGCCTGGACATAACACTATGGACTGACTCCCTCCTGACACTTCACCATTTCCCCTATCACACCTATACCAACACTAAGAGCAGGGCCACACACTGCAACCTTGCCTCCTTCCATTTGTCCCATTCCAGGAGTAACAGCCTGGAATAGGACAGAAAGGGTCAAGCCGGGTGGTGTAGTGCCCGATATCCGCTCCCTCATCCCCCCTGCCACATGAGGAGGACCCTGGTACGAGTCGGAAAGGACAGGGATGCCTCGTGTGGAGATTCTGAAACATCCACGTCCCACCGACCGAGTAAGGAGCAATGTTCTGTGAATTGCAATTCTCACTTTAAACCCACTAGCAGCTCTGTTTCCCCCCGGCACAACTGAGAAACCGTGGTACTGATGCCATCTCTCTTTTGTGTCGAGCTGGTACAAATGGAAACCCCACCGTCTCAGTGGGCACGAGGGTAGGCTCACATCACATCGTCACCACTACTTCCCAGGAAGGGAGCACGGAGGCTCCCTCCTACACCTCCCCCTGTAAGCAGCTCAGAGACTGAAACTAATCTGTGAGAGTTGCTGCTCTCCTCACTTGGCCCGTCATGTTCAATAATCTGTCCTCCAATACATCCAGAACCTGTGCTACTGCAGCCCTTTTATAACGGTACAGATATTTTATATTGTCTGTCAATGTTATTCCTCCCAAAGTGCATCATCTCACACTGCTCTGCATTGATACTCATCTGCCATAAACCAGAATACTGCACCAATTTGTCACTGCCCTTTTGGAGTTCCTCACTGTCCTCTACACAGTTTACAATTCTTCCAGGTTTGGTTTCTGCAAGCATTGAAATTGCCCTACAATCACACTCCACACATAAATACTGACTCACTCACTAGTGTGAACAAGCGCAATATGCACACACTCCCCAAGAACAGACTGAAAAATCTGACACACACCAGAGAGCAAGTGATATATTGAAAATGTTACCGGAGCAAGATAAATACTGGCAGACACGCCATGACTGTATTCGTGTCAGTGTATGAGTGAGTGTCTCTATGTCTCTTTGTTCGTGTGTGTTATCTGTGTGTATCAGTGTGGGGCGAGTCTGACAGTTTCTGTGGTGTTAATGTGATGTCCTATCCCCCTGACATGAGTTTCTGAGACAGAGGTACTCAACCCAAAACATTAACTTCCATTTCTGTCCACAGATGCTGATAGACTTGCTGAGCTTTCTGTCACTGTCAGTCTCTGCTGGACTCCCCACACCTCCGTACAGGCAGTAATGGAGGGCGAAAATCATAGAGATTCCGTTTAGGAAGGACATAGGAAGTATATCAGCTCACAGCACCATCCAAACTGGGAGCACCGTCAACACACATATATGCACACACACACTCTACAAACACGCGCACACACAGACACATACACAAGACATTTATATCTGCACACAGACACTCACACACAGATATACATAATCATAGCCACCCTACACACGCGCTTACATACATACACAAACCCGACACACACACCCACATGCAGAGAGCCACACAGACACAAAGAGACATACACACGCCCATGACGCAAAAAAACACGCACACACATGCTTACAATCATGCAGACATATATGCCTTCACGCACGCATACGCATGCACTCACGCAGACACACACACCAACAAAACATACACAGCCACAGATTTCACCCGTTTCGTCATTCCCCCCCCGCCCAACTTATCCCAGATCCAAACTTCCAACTCGGCACCTCCCTTTAAAACCCTACTACCTGTCCATCTTCATTCCAACGATCCACTTCACCCTCTGCTCCAACCTATCACCTTCACCCCACCTTCATTTAATTGTCGCCTTCCCAGATACCTTACCCAAGCACGACCCATTCCCATTTATCGTTCAGCCCACTTGGTCCACAAGCCTCATTTCTAATGATGGGATTATGTTCAAAATTTCAACTTTCCTGCTCCTTGGATACTAACTGAAATTCTGTGCTTTTCCATCACCACACTCTTTGATACAGATACATACGCACACACAGACACAGAAACACACACACAGACACAGAAACACACACACAGACACACACACACAAACACAAAGACAGCCATGCTACCTACACACGAAAATATCCACACTCCCCACACAGAGACACCCACACTGCCCACACACACGCATACACTCAGACACAGACACAGACAGCCAGGTATACACATTCAAACATGAACAATTCTAACACACACAGAGACACACACATTCCCACACGCACACGCATGCACTTACACACAAACACACGCACAGACAGACAGACATACACACTCAAATAAACATGCACACTAACACACACAGTCACCCACACTCCCCACAAATGCACAAGTATGCTCATACACGGACATACACACTCAGCCAGACACACAATTAATACACATGCAGACACGCAAAAAGCACATGTACGTACATATATGCACAAAGAAACACACACAGACACAAACACAAACACATACACACAGGCACACAGATACACACTGATATGCACATGCACACGCACACAGACTGAGGCGTACACACATTAACACATAGAAAACATCCTTACAAACCCCTTGCACACAGACACCCACACTCCTCACACACACGCAGAATCACAGATACACACAGAAACACAGGCACTCGCACACACACACAAAACAAACACATGCATTATCACACAGACACACAGAGATGCACAGACACATGTACACACCGACACACACAAACACTGACACACAGACATGCACACATAGAGGCAGACATACATTGACACACGCGCGCTCACACTTCCTGTTAAATGCAATGTTTAGTAACTTACTATTCCATATCATCTTATGTGTGAGAAAGGATTGAAAAGTCCAAAAGCAGACCAGCAGAGTGTGGCATTGCATCACTTTAAACAAAAGTGGGACAATCAGATGGAGAGGAAGGGAGGGAGAAAGGCTTTGAACCCCATTTCATTGATTAACCCCCAAAACAAAAGAGTTCCTATTGCTCAGAGATGCTGAGAGAGAGTTACAAACATATATACACACATTAATGCAGGAGCACACATAACATGCACAGAGAAATACATACACACGGAGACACATATAGACACACACAAATGGGCAAGCGCAGACAGAAATATGCAGATAGACGCTTGGACACACAAACGCACATGGTGTCATAGAGTTATACAGGGGGTTTGGAAACAGACCTATCTGCCCATCAACTCAATGCTAACGATAACCTGAAACTCGACTCTCGTCACGTTCCTCCGCTTGGACCTTATATTTCCAAAACTTCTCGTAATATTTTACTTTAAAAAGTCTTCTAAGTGTTGCGACTTTACCCACATCCATCATTTCTCAGGACGTTCACTCCATTTACGAACCAAGTGACGTGTAATAAAAATGCACTTCATGGATCCTGATCAGGTATATACAAGAACTCTTTTATAAGTTCGGGAAATGGTTGCTGGGAATCTTGATGACATGTTCTTATCATCAATAGCTACAGGTAAGGTGCTGGAAGATACGATACGAGATGACCAACGTGGTGATATTATTAAACAAACTGGGAAGGAAACGCCAGGGAACAATAGACCAGTGAGCCTGACATCGGAGGTTGGCAAGCTGTTGGAGAGAATCCTGAGGGACAGGATATACATGCATTTGGAAAGGCAAGGATTGATTAGGAATCGTCAACATGGTGTTGTTCATGGGAAATCATGTCTCACAAAACGTGATTTTTGTTTTGCTAAACTAACAAAGAGGATTGATGAGTGCAGAGTGGTAGACGTGATCTATGTGGATTTCCGTAAGGCGTCCGGCAAGGTTCCCCATGGGAAACTGGTTAGAAATGGTAGATCTCACGGAACGCAGGGCGAACTAGCCATTTGGATACAGAACTGGCTCGAAGATAGAAGAGAGAGGGTGATGGTGGAGGATTGTTTTACAGACTGGAGACTTGTGACCAGTTGAGTGCCACAAAGATTGGTGCTAGGTTCACTGCTGTTCGCCATTTATATAAACAAATAGGATGTGAAAACACGTGGAATGGTTCGTACGTTCATAGATGACACCAAAATTGGAGGTGCAGTGGACAAAGAGGAAAGTCACTTCGGATTAAAACAGGATCTTGATAAGATGGGCCAATGACCTGAGGAGTGGCAGATGGACTTTATTTTATGTATATGTGAGAATGCTGCATTTCGGAAAGGAAAATCAAGGCTTGACTTATACATTTAATGTTAATTCCCCAGGAAGTATTGCGAAACAAAGAGACCTTGGAGTGCAGGTTCATAATACTTTGAAAGTGGAGTCATAGGTATATAAGATAGTGAAGAAGATATTTGATATGCTTGCGTTTGTTCGTCAGTGCATTGAATGAAGGACTTGGAAGATCATATTGCGATGTACGAGACATTAGTTAGGCCACTTTGAATACTTCATGCAATTGCCGTCTTGCTCATAGAGGAAGGATGTGTGAAAACTGAAAGGGAACCGAAAAGATTTACAAAGACGTTGCAAGGGTTGGAGGCTTTGCGATTTATGGAGAGGCTGAATAGGCCGGTGTTATTTTCCCAGAACACCAGCGGTGAAGAGGTGATCTTAGAGGATTATAAAGTCAGACGTGGAATGAATAGTGTGAATAGCTAAGATCTTTTTTTCCGCAGGGTAGCACGTTCCATAGGTAAAGGGCAGAGGTTGAAGGTGAGAGGAGAACTAACTAAAAGTTATCTAAGGGGCAACGTTTTCAAAGAGAGTGTGCTGTGTATGTAACGAGCTGGCAGATGAAGTTGTGGAGGCTGGGACAATTACAACATTCAAAAGGCATCTGGATGGAAACATGAATAGGAAGCGTTTAGGAGGATATTGGTCAAATGCTAGCAAATGGAACTACATTACTGTAGGACATCTGGTCAGCAGGGACGAGTTGGATAGAAAGGTCTGTTTTCATGCTGGACATCTCTATGACACTATGTCTTCTGTAAAACCTACTCTTCTCATCTTAAAATCATACTCTTGTCTTAAAATCCACCACCCTAAGGAAAGGACACCTGCCATTAAACACTATATTCCCAGCAACATCCTGGTAAATCTTTTTGGAACCGTCTCCGGTTTAATAATACCCTCAATGTGACTGGGTGGCCAGAACTGGACACAGAACTTCAGGAGAGACCTCACGAATGTCCAGCACAACCTGAAGATAGTGAGGTTGTCAAGGCCAGCAAATCAAACGCTGTCATACCCACCCTGCCTACACATGATGCAAACTTCAAAGAAATATACCAGAACCCCAAATCTCTCTGCTCGACAACACTACCAACGGCCTGACATTGAATTGTATATGTCCTCTCGTTGCTTGTTTTACCAAATTCTGATAACTTGTATTTATCAAAACTAAACTCCATCTGCCACTCCTCAGCCCAGTGAGTAATAGTACTGGGGTAGAAAGGTTTGAAAGTAGTCCGCTGCCTTGGATCATTTCGTGGTTTTAAGAAGAAGCCAGTCACACGGTACAGGTGGCAAAGAGTTATTGGTATATTTGATCCAGAAAGTATGCTCTTTCTTCATCTATGGTGTTCAGTGATAAGTATCTGTTCCAGATCCTTTATAGTAATTTAAAAACGGACCCAAAATCTGGGCATGTTTTAAGACTTGTGTAGTGGATAACGCCCATGCCTCTGAGCCAGAGCTCTGAGTTAGATTCCAATACCTGAACTATCGTGGTAGTGCCTCTTACTCTGGACAAGAAGGTTTAGATTCAAGTCCTCCCTGTCACGGAGGTATGTAACAGAATTTCAAAACAGGCTGATGGACAAACACACAAGAAAATAATGTTGCAGTTTTGGGACTATTGCCAAGTGGTGATAGTGTAAGCCCAAAAGTCTAGATTCAAATCCCACAGACGTGTTTTATAATGTGACTGAACAAGTTGATTAAAATGATATTAGAATTGAGATGTGGTGGAGAAGGAAGAGGTGTCAGAATTGAATTTCAGAATTTAGGCCTGGGATGACTGAAAACACAGCCATTCGTGTTGATTGGAGTCACATTTGCACCTTCTAGAGGTTTATAACATCATGAAGACCATGGATAGGGTGAATAGTCAGGGTCTTTATTACAGGTTAGGGAAGTCCAAAACTAGAGGACATAGAATTAAAGTGAGATGGACAACATTTAAAGGGGACCATTTTCACGCAGAGGCTGGTGCATATATGCAATGAACTGCCAGGAAAGTGGTGGAGGCTGGTACAATTACAACATTAACAAGGGATCTGGGTGGGGACATGAATTGGAAGCGTTTAGATTGATATGGAAGAAGTGCTAGAAAATAAAACTAAGTTAACTTACAAGATCTGGTTGGCACGAATGAGATCAACCAAAGGTTCTGTTTCTGCGCTGCACGTGTCTATGATTCATTGATTTAATTAATTATGATGTGCTTGTAACCTTCTTCACCTTCCACTATATAACTAATTTTGGTGTAATCCGTAAACATGCTCACCATGCCTTCTATAATACTCATCTAAATCATTGATATAAATGTAAACCAAAAGTGAATCCAGCACTACACCCTGCGGAACGCCACTGGTCACAGGCCTCCAGTCCAAAAGACAACCCTCCTCCACCAGCCTCTGTCTACTGTCAATAAACAGAAACACTCGCACGCATACAGACATGCAGAGCCACAGACACATTTCTATTTCTTTTTCAGTCAGAGGTAGATCCGTGTTGATTGATAAGGGGATCAAATGTTGCAATGAGAAGGTAGGAACATTTTGTTGAGAAACATATCAGTGATGATCGAACAGATGATCAGACTCGATGGCCCAAACAGTCCAGTTCATGGTTTACACTATCGGAAACGTTAACGCAAGAGAGCAGTGAAGGCTGAGTTTGATAGATACTTTAATGAACAGAGTCAATGGGAACGTGGGATAGGTTTGAGGGGCTGGATGGTCTACATCTTTCCAATTGGTTGCGCCCTCATTTCTAAAATAAAAGAGAAATTAACTTACTCTGAAATTCATACACTTTTAAATTTAGAGGTTCCACCGTTTAAAGTTGAGAAACGGCTGTTCCTATCTCCTTATGATTGTGCTGTCTGTGGTATTCTCATCACCCGGGAACAGTGAAGACTCGGTCATTAAGATATTCAAGTCAGACCTTGACTGACCTTTGTTGGACAGGAAAGTCAGTGTTTATTGACAATAGACAGGAAAGGGCTTTTCACTCGCAAAAAGACCAGCCAGGATCTTTATAAACTGAGCGGCTGGCTGGAGCGCCTATCCCATGTTCTCTCACTGCACCCATTCAGGCTGTTAGAATGGAAGAGGGAGGCCCCATTAAGCCAGTCAGTATCACTGCAATGTGGCAGGAGAAGATCATTCTGCCCCTCTAATGAGATACACAGAAATAGAATGAAGGAGTTGGACATAGTTTAATAGAGATATGTATCAGGAAAACAGACTTTCTCGTCCAACTCATCCTTGTCAATCAGATGTCCTAAAGTAATTCAGTCTCATTTGCCACCATTTCGCCAATATCCCTCTGAATCATTCCTTTCCACATATCCATCTGGATTATTTTTTAATGTTGTAATCACACCAGCCTCCATCACTTCCTCTGGCAGCTCATTCCATACACACTCTGTGTGAACAAATTGCCCCTTAGTTCCCTTTTATATCATTCCCCTCTCACCTTAAACCTATGGTCTCTAGTTCTGGACTCCCTTACCCCAGGAAAAAGACTTTGCCTATTTACCCTATCCGTGCTGCTCAAGATTTTATAAACCTCTATAAGGTCCCCTCTCAAAGACAATAGTTTATTTTAATGTTTAGTGACTGCAGCAATTCTTCAACGTAGCACAAACAACCAAAAATGAAATTAATGATGAAGATTATTGTTTGTGTTGCTAAATGGATGAATGCTCATCAAGCTAACAGGAAACCTCTCCTCCCCCTCAGTGCCTGTCTGGTGAAATTTGAGCACATGACTGATATTGCAGAATGGTTCTATTACTGCATCTAAAAGACAACATTTTTGACCTGGTAGGAATCCCGTCAAACGTTAGTCTATATTCAGTGCTCATCTTTTAAACTGTCAGAGACCTGGATCATTGATGGTACGAACTCCACCTGATCATATGACAACAAATGGCCCGAACGGAGGACCGCTTAGCTCAGGAACAAATCGACAGCCAACTGCACAGCATAGCAGTAGGCCATGAAAATGTTCTAAGGGAGCCCTGGTTAGTACCAGGAAATATAGAGTAGATATAATTACTTGTTTTCAGGTTGGAAAGCTGTAACTAGTGGAACTCCTGAGGGATCAGTGTGAGTTTCTGAACAGTTTACAATCGAGGTTAATGATTTGAATGAAGGTGCTGAATGTATTGGAGCTCAGTCTGCTCATACACCAGGATAAACATTCAAAATAATGTACAATGTCAGTGATGGGAAGTTTGTTTTGGAGGAAGCATAAAACAACATTAAATTATATAACTGGAGGCAGAATGCAGAATTCGGTGGTACAAAGGGATTCATGTGTCCTGGTACATATTTCGCAACAAGTTCGTCTATAGATGCAGCACGTGATTGGGAAAATAAATGGAATGGTACTTTATCTTGCAAAGGGTATCGGGTATGATTTTAAGGTTGTTTTACTGCATCTGGACAGGCCATTGCTGAGACAGCATCTGATGTACTGTGTGTGGGTTGTGAATTCCACTGAAGTGAAAAAACAAACTGCTTTTGAAACTTGGTTCTCTTTACTCGTTCTTGCGATTAAGGCATTATTAGATTTGTTTACTTACAGTGTGGAACAGGCCCTTCTGCCTAACAAGTCCACACCGACCCTCCGAAACGCAACCCACCCATTCCCCTACTTTTACCCCTTTACCTAACATCACGGGAAATTGAGCATGTCCAATTCACCTAACCTGCACATCTTTGGACTGTGGGAGGAAACCGGACTAAACCTGCACAGACACGGGGAGAATGTACAAATTCCACACAGTCAGTCACCTGAGTCGGGAATTGAACCCGGGTATCTGGTGCTGTGAGGCAGCAGTGCTAACCACTGTGCCAGCGTGCCGCCCATTATGCTTTGAACGATCAGAGGTTTCGGCCTGACAATGAGAAATGTTCTTATTGAACGTATGCAATTTTGAGCTAGTGAATACATGATGAATATTTTATCTTCTCTGGGAGAAGAAGACTGGGGAAGTAATTTAAGAATAAAATGCATTTATTTAAGTACGGATATTGTGAAGATATAAAAAGTTGAATTATTAACGTGTACGGGAACATAGAAACACATCTTCAAATCTAATGGGGCGATTTGATATGAAAGAAATGGCTGTGTGTCCGACGGCAGCGAAGATGTACCTCCATGGAGCAGGGAACGTGATTGTCTCGTACATTTCAGACACTGTTCAAACAGACCTCATCAGGTCCAGTTTGCGACTGGATAACGTTAATATGTGATTCAACTCAGAGAGTGGGGAAATGTAACCTTCCTGAGAAGGAACAGCCTGTTGCTCCCTCTCTCTCCGTCTTCCTTATTCCAGCAATTTGTGTGAGCTGCAAACTCCTCAGTCATCTTTACCACTCATGGAGGATTCCTTTCGAGGAATCACTGGAATCACCCCACTGCCTGAAGTAAAGGGAATTCAGCTAAATCCACCTGTTCCAGCAAATGATCCCATTACCAGTAGCTTGTAAGAACAGAATAGCTCCATAAGCTGAATGGTATTTGGAACAATCACTCATGTTTCCTGTCATCATGACTTCAATTAATATTTGGTCAAAGTTCTTTCAAGCGAACTCTGCAGTGATTTTATTTTTCAGTTTTTCATCAAACGTGTGCATCTGTCAGTATTTTTAAGGAGGGAAACATCGGTACTCAGATTTGCACTTTCCAAAATGTTTGTCATTCATCTTTCCATCGTAGTTTGAGTAACTTTGTTTCGGTCATAAACTTGTCAATTGTAGCAGATTAATGAATTCTACCTGACTTGTTCCTAATTCTGACTCAGTCTGAGACCGAGATTGTTGGTCATATCACCAAGTTATTTATATTAAGATTTACAGTGATCAGTGGAATCATGGGACGAGGAAAGGGAATAGTGACCTAAACTATTGATTGGTGAGCCTGACATGGGCACGTTGTTGGAGGAGATTGTGAGGGATGGGATTTACATGCATTTGCGGATGCAACTACTGATTAAAGATGGTCAATATGGCCTTGTGCATGGAAAATCATGTCTAACAATGTTGATTGCGTTTTTTGAAGAGTTGGCAAGAAAACATGAAGGCAGTCTGGTAGACGCTATCCATACAGTCCTCAGCAAGGTGTTCAACAGGATTCCACATTGCAGACAAGTTAATAAGGTTAGAGGACAAATGGATCCAAGGTGAGCTAACCAATCGACTACAAAATTAGAGTGAAGGTAGGAGACAGAGGGTGGTAGGGGACAGCTTTTCAGACTGGAGCACTGTGACCAATGGTGTAACACAAGGTGCTGAGTCCACTGCATTTGTCATTTATATAAATGATTTGGGTATGAATGTTTGCCTTTTTATTGTGTTTATAGATGACATCAAAATTGGAGGTGCAGTGGCCAGCAAGATTTACCTCTGAGTTTAATGGAACCTCGATCAGATGGGCCAAGGAGTGACAAATGGAGTTAAATTTAGACAAATGTGTCGTGTTGCATTTTTAATAAGATAAAACGGGGCAGGATTTACATAATTAATGGTGGACCCCTGGGGACTGTTGTCGAACAAAAGGGTGCAGGCTCATAAATCTTTGGAGATTGAGTCGCAGGTAGACAGGGTCTGGAAGAAGGTGTTTGGGAAGCCTTGCCTTTACTGGTCAGTGCATTGGGTATGCGAGTTGGGAGATCATATTTCGACAGGGCAGGATACTGGTGAGGCCAGATTTAGAATACTATATTTAATTCAGTTCTGTCTGCTGTAGGAAGGATGCCTTTAAACTTGAGAGGGTGCAGAAAAGTTTTACAACGATATTGCCGAGCATGGAGGGAATGAGCTACAGGGAAAGGGTGGGCAGGCTAAGGTTTGTTTACTCTGGAGCAACGGAGGCCGAGGTTTGACATTACAGAGGTTTAGAATTTCGTAGCGACATGGACAA
Organism: Chiloscyllium punctatum; assembly: GCF_047496795.1. Classification (NCBI taxonomy): domain Eukaryota; kingdom Metazoa; phylum Chordata; class Chondrichthyes; order Orectolobiformes; family Hemiscylliidae; genus Chiloscyllium; species Chiloscyllium punctatum. Next base: position 94,729,202 of record NC_092752.1, on the reverse strand, counting down.
TCTGAATAGCAAGGTCTTTTTCCCAGTATCTGGGATTCCAAAACTATAGGATAAAGGCTTAAGGTGAGAGGAGAGAGATCGTAAATGGACAAAATTTTCATGCAGATTGTGGTGTGTGTATGGAATGAGCTGTCAGAGAACGTGATGGAGGCTGGTACAGTTTCAACATTTAAAAAGCTTCTGGATGTGCATATTAATAGGAAGGATTTAGAGGTTATGAGCCTAATTCTGGCTTCACAAGAATGAGGGAAAGCCATTCAGCCCATCAAAACTGGGCAAGAAGAGGGTCAGTCCTTTCAGTCCCTCCCGGCAGTTATACAGGAAGACAAGGACTCTGCTCAGCCCCACACGTCACTTACACGGGATCTGAACGTGACCATTTTACACCTGGAGTCACTTAGAAAGGAAAAGGAAGAGGTCACTCAGCTTCTCAAGTCACTAACACAGGAACAGGAAGGTGTCAACACATAACCACATAGAGCAGGAACTGCACAGAGGGACTGTTCCATGTTACTCCCCGTCATTACCCAAAATACATCCGTGTTGTGTTAGCGTGGTTGTTTGGCAGTGGGAATGAAGCCATTTTTTTAAACCAGTCTCAAAAGCATCTTCCATAGCTGAGTGATGTTCTTACTGAAAGTCAAGTGGGTGAGGAATGGCTAACTGTATCAGACTGAAGGTAGTATAACTTCTGGCAGGATTGTGAACACTGTAACGTTGAGTGGAGGCTCACACAGTAACTGTGCATTAAAGTGCATTCAGAGCCCGTACATTTCTGTCAACCGAAATGAGGGTTCTGCACAGGCGTGTAAACTATTGGGAATCGAGCATCCTGTGGGAAATCTGGAATTTCTCACCTTATCAATGGCTGTTTGAAACAGCATAATGAGTGTCTGTCCATACCCATCAAGTTTCAACTTCTTATTCTCTCACAGTGCTAAAGGTTAAGCACATAGTTACTGCACTACCTCCTGATTGTACTATAATGCCAGGGTTTGGTCTGGTGAAAATTATTTGCACTGTCTCTTTGACATAGAGATCATTATTTATAAAGCATCACTGACAAGGGCAGCATTTGTTGTCCACCAATTATTGCTCTTGACTGTGAGGCCATTTGTAAAGACAATATAGAGCCAACCAGATTGGTGTAGGTCTGCAGTCACACTTAGATTCTTTACCAAAGACTATCAGTGAAATAATAAAAGAAATACTAATGTCTTATTGTTGATGTAAGTAAAATGAGATTTCATTCCAATGTTTGTCATACGAATTTAAGTTCTATCATTGGCTCTGGTAGGATTTGAAACAATGTCTTTAAAGCCAGAACTAGTGCCTCTGAATTACCCATCCGGTGACATTATTACTCTGATGTGGGGTCCCTATTATGAAATAACTGGAGAGACAAGAACAAGCTTATAGTCAAGATATTTGTACCTGAAAGACTGATCAGAAAAGAACTGGAGCCATAAAATTCGAAGTTAACAAGGAGACAGGTGACTGCTAATTCAGCAACAGCACTGAGGCTGAGAGAATACAGAGACACATAACAGTTCAGGGGTAAAGGAAGATTTAAGTGTCTGAATCGCCTTGTTCCTACTTAGATGTTTATGAATGAGGAGTCTGAAATTGATGGATAGGTGTTTGTGACTGAAACTAAGGATAACAGTTTATGTATTCGTTAAATATAAATAACTGAAATAGCAATAACTTTCACCATTGCTTATAGAATTGACAGGTAAATGCTTACAAGGAACACCAACAACAGTGAGGATGGAGTAGTAACCTGCCTGAAAAATCATCAGTACTGCTTCTATCAGCAACTCCAACCATGGCCAATCTCGAACAAGACAGTAAATACACAAGGATAAACTCCTGTCCATTATTAGAATATTCCAGCCTAATGTTCTCAGATTCTGATCCATCGTTGGACCATTCCAGTTTATTGTTGTAAGATTCTCTTTCTCTCCCTCGTTCTGCCCTGCAGATCCAAACCATCTTGAGGATGACGCTATTGCTGATACAGTGGGATAACAGGTTGAAGGACGCCCCGCATTAAAAGAAGAGGAAACCCTCCAGTGATGCAATTAGGTTCCATGGAGACTGACATCAATCACAGGCACTGAACAAACAGATCCAGTTAACCTCCATTCACTATAACCCTCATATGCCACAATAATACTTGGTCTGGGTGGGATGTTGACATCCCTGACGATTGAGTAAATGGCACATCTCCAATTGCAAAGTTCGTGGTGAGGCAGAGAGCTGATGCTTTCTCTTCACAAGCTCGATGGTTCTACTGTGTTTTGGCAGAGTTGGAATTGCTGGGCTGCCGAGGCCATCTGTGTCTGATCACGAGGACTGCTGCATCCTTTCGTTTCATTTATTTATGTTTTACTTCGACATTTATCTGGCCATCACGTAATGGCTTAGGCAGTTTTAGGCATTTTTGAGAAGCTCCTACAGTGCCATAGACAGTGGAGATACAGTCTATTCCTTGTGGTCCTTTCAGCCGCGGCCGAGTCCTGTGGAGCGATGGTCAAACTCTCACAGAGCCAGGACTCTAAGTTTTACCTTTCGCCAGTTATTGCTGGGGTCTCAGCAGGGTTGGAAGGTAATAAATCGCTGCAGGATGCTACACACTTTCTCTGAAATTTCTCTCAGAATTGTCTTTTGATGTGATTTCCTCCTTTATTGGAGAACTGCTTGTGAGACAATCTGTTTCCTGAATGTGTTTTTGACAAGTGTGTGTTTATGGGATGTTACCATATTGGAACAGTAACTGTTTAACAGTTCAATAAACTGTTGTTCTGTTAAGTTTTCTAAGTTCCTCTTGTTGTTGCTGTATTTTGTCGACTGTGTTTGAATGGATTGTGTTTTGCTTAAAGTTGAATATTTCGACCAAGTGACAACATGTGCAGTTCCCATCCATTTCCAGCTCCATATCTCCATTGTGCTATGAAAACCGGTGCTGTGGGTATAAACATCACTGCCACAGAGAGATGGTATGGGGGAGGGTTGTGGGGAGACAATTTTATAAAAAACAATAAGCAAAACGGTTTTGGGAAAAAGAGAAAAGGAGATTGAGAGACAAATTCATGGAAGATCAAAGGTTTCAGAATGCTGCAATAAAGGTATTTCGGCCACATGCTGCAATATGAGGCAATATGCTCAGGAATGATGGGTGAACGGAATATCAGTGTGAGTTCTGATGTTGGAGATTTTGATGAGCATTTTTTTCTTTGCAGCTTTATAACTGCGAGTGGGCTCAGCAGAGTCTTCGACTTATTGGGCTGAATCTGGCAATAATTTGTCTCAGTGACATTTTTGAGTGCGATAGAGGGATTGTGTGCAGGAGGCTGAGCTAGTTTCCTGGTAATATCTGATCGAACTCACTTCATTAACTGCCCACTCCACTCCATGACGTCCGTATCATTCAATACCATCCCGATTCTCCCACCCATCATGGCTGGAGATACTCACCATCGCATAGATGTCCCTGGATATTCTGTGGTCCTTGCACGGCTGCCATCTTTAAAGACCAACAAACTCATGTTGGAGCTTTCTCAGTTTGGATCTGCCCAGCATAGCAGATAAGGGGCCATTGCACCATGTTTTGTCGACAGGGGCAGATGGATTGGCTACTACAGACAGGGATCATTCTCTTCCCAGATTGGGCTACACCACCAGATCCATCAAGCACGGTCTGAGTTCACCAACCCAGATCAGTGCAGTATCTGCAGTGTGAAGAAATGCGCAGCAATACAGGACAAGCATTGATAATCTTGCCCACTCTGTGAGGATAAGGATCACCGTATTCTCTTCTTCCATCACACTCACTGTTACAGCACCTACCACTCTCACTACTGCATGCAGCACCTTCCCTTCTTCTCTGACTTTCTCTGTCTCTTTGTCTGTCTCCCTCTGCCTGTCTCACTCTCTTTCTCATCGTTGTAATACCCCCACAAGGTGATAGAATATTCTGGATCATGCCGATTATAGAATGTTCAAATACTGTTCCAAACAATTCCCATTTTCAGAAAAAATATCGATGTTCCCGTATGTGACGCATTATGAGGAGGATTAGAAATGTACGTTTTTCAAATCGCATGTAATTCAAATCCATAATGAGACTATTCAGCCCTTCAAACGTGCTCTAGCATTTAATAAGATCGTGGTGATTTGATGGTTTTCTCAGCTCCATGCTACAGGAACGTTCAGCCATTCAAACCTCTGGGTTCCGTTACTAACCAGATGACACTCAGGCACTTCTACCCCGGTTTTCTTCAAGCGTCTTTTCTAGGGCCTTTCCCACGGGAACAGACTCTCCTAACAAAGTATTCCATCAGCTCTATACTTCTCCATAATGGCAAGCACATTTTACAGAGACCCATCAAAGATATATTCTTATTTAATTATTGTTGATATCCAATCACAATTAGTCACTCTGGTTACTTCACTTCTCTCACCTCATTATATTCGGCCAAAGAAAGTTTTAAATCATTTGTCTCCTTATAAAATACAATTTCTGGCAGAGAACATTTTTGTCTTCAGCCATTATCTTGACCGATATCTGAATTGCATCTTCTTTCCTTGTAATGAAAGTTTCTCTTACCCGTTGTCTGTGACTGTTTCTGTCTGTAGCAGTGACACAGTCTCCCACTTAGTTGGCTGGACGTCTGGATTGTGATGCAGAGGGAGGCCAACAGCGCAGGTTCAAGTCCCCCCCGACAGAGGTTCCATGAAGGGGATGCTCTCTCACCCTTAACCCATCACCCGAGGTGTGTTAACTCTGAGGGCAAAGCACCACGAACGGTCTCTCTCTCGTGACAGAGCAGCCCCATGGTCATCTGGAACTGTATTCTATCACTGTTAACATTTGGAAATGCCATCTATGTTGTAATTTCGTTTTTCATTATATTCCTGGATGTTCTGCTGCCATTTCATTTGTACAGAAGTCAACATTTCCACCACATTGCACATTGCTGCCCATTTCACGATAATCCTTGACTCTGTTGTTATTTACGAACCTTCTGACTGTGCTTCAAAAACATTCAATATTTCAATATTTCTGCCTCTAATGCTCTGCGGAGAAGAGAGTTCCAAAGACTCAAAACAATTCGAGAAAACAAAAATTGCTCTCATCGGGGGTGTGAGGTATTTTTTGCTCCTTACCTGAGAAAGGATATAATTCCATTGGAAACAGTTTAGAGATGTTTCACTTCATGTATTCCAGGGATGAAAGGCTTATATTATGGAGGCTTTAACAGATTACTTGTGTAATGTCCTTGTTGAAACATACAAGATCAGGTATTATACAAACACTGGGTGTTAGTATAATCCAAACTTTTTGTCATTGTCATAGAACCTCTCCAGAGTGGAAGAAGGACATTCTGCCCATCGAATCCACCCTGACCCACCAAACTGCATCCCAAATAGCCATGTCCCCAACCCTAAGCATGTAACCCTGCGTTCCCCATGTCAAACCCACACATCTATGGGCACTATTTGCAATTAAGCATGTCCAACCCACTCTCAGCATCACATCGTAGGACTTTGAGTGAAAGTGGAGCTCTGGCAGGAAAGCAACACAGACATGGGGAGAATGTTTAAACTACACATTGAGGGTCGTCCGAGGTTGAAATTTAACTCAGCTCTGTGGTGATGTGAGGCAGCAGTGGTAATCACAGATTCAACATGCTTCTCCGTTAGTTCTATTAGTTACTTGTGGCTCACTAAAGAAAAAGGTCTGACTTGTTCCTATCACTGAACCTGACCCAGTCTGAGAGCTTAATCATTGGCTATATCACCAACCTGGTTACATTTAAAATTTGTTGTGAGCAGTGGAGGAGTGGGACTAGGAAAGGAAACAGTGACACCCTCCAACCTCAGTCAGAACATGAATGAGGAGAAATTCATAAAATGGGATTTCATTCCAGTGGTACTTATCTTTCCCAGAAGTTTGGGATGGCTGAATCTTTATATTATATCGAGGTTGGCTTTATCTGATTGTCCATAGACCAGGTGAATCAGGGATAATGGCGCATGGAGAGAAAAGTGCGGCTGGGACCACAATAAGATACGCCACGATCGTATTTACTGGTGGAGTAGAGTCAAAGGGCCGAATGACTCACTCGTGTCCCTCAGCCCTATGTTCTGATGTTCCATTCAGCCTATCAGACCAGCTACACAGGAGCATATCGACTCCGATGGTTAGGTGTAGTTTCAGAAATGTACTTGGAAAATCCAGGATTGGTCAGGAAGTGACACCCCACCCACAGGCTTCCCCTCTCTGTAACGTCTGCTGCAGATGTGGGTCATGTTACAGACCCAGATTAACTGTAAATAAAGCCTCCTACCTCACCCAGAGTTAACTCAAACAAGTCCTCTTCTCCTCCTGAATGCAACATTGTACTGCATGACTTCCAGTAATATATCCAGCTACTTTCGAAAAGCATAACACGAGAACATAAGAAATAGGAACAGGAGCAGGCCATTCAGCCCCTCAAGCTCGCCCTGTCATTTAATATGAACATAGCTGACCTACTCCAGAGCTCAACTCCCCTTTCTTGCCGACTCCTTCTTCCCCTGCACACATCTCTGGGTTTGAGAATTCCAGACATTCACTACCTTCTGAGTGAAGACATTACTCTGCGTCTCAGTTTGAAATCGATATTCCATATTCGGTATCTACATCCCTGAGTTTAACACCACACCCAGCAGTGGAAACACGTTCTCAACATCTAACTTGTCAAGTCCCCTCGGTATCTTGTATTCCTCAGCAGTATTACTCCTCATTCAGTTCAACCACAATGAGTAGTTTCCTCCCGATTTTAGAGGTTCTCAATAACACAACCCTTTCATCCCAAGAACCCGTCTAAAGTACCAACCTAGTTACTTGCTGCATCAGCATGCTGACGTTATGTTTCATACACAGGAAGACTCCAATCCCTTTGTACTGTTCCTTTTCTGGAAGTCCTCTCCATTGAATAGCAGCCTGCCTTTTGATTCTCAGTGTCATCCTCCATCCCGGATGTATATTGCACTCAGCCCTCTCCTTCAGGCTATCAGCATAGATGAACTAGGAGAAAGTGAGGACTGCAGATGCTGGAGTCTCAGAGTTGAAAAATGTGATACTGGAAAAACATAGCAGGCCAGGCAGCATCCGAGGAGCAGGAGAATTGACGTTTTGGGCATAAGGCTGAAGAAGGGCTTATGCCCGAAACGTCGATTCTCCTACTCCTCGGATGTTGCCTGGCCTGCTGTGTTTTCCTGCACCACATTTTTCAACTACTGGCATAGATTGTAAATAACTGATGCCATCGGACTGATATCTGTGGTACTCCAGCAGATACACTTTTATCATAACCATCCATTAATCCTGATTCTCCGATTTCATGTGTTAACCAGTCATCATCCCATGCTCATATATTATCCGTCAGACTATGAACTTCTGTCTTGTGTGAGAACCTTTATTTTGTGATAGCTTGTGGAAAATGTCTGGAAGGCATTGTGTCCACCAGTTCCCTTTTATCAAGTCCGCTTGTTATGTTCTCAGGAAGTTCCAGAAATACATTGCATGATTTTAAAGGGCAAAATATAATTTCTCGTTCACAAAACGACACTGAATCTGAGTGAAGCTTTTCTAAATGCCCGTGCTGGCCAGGCTTTCCAAAATAAATTAGTCCCATCTGCTTGCATTTGGCCTGTATACCTCTAAATGTTTCCCGTCCATATGTTTGTCCAAATGTCTTTTAAATGTTACGGTTGTACATGCATCTACCACTCTTCCTCTGGCAGCTCATTCCATACCTACATCACCCTCTGTTTAAAAGTATTGTTCCTTCATCCCTTTTAAATCTTCCCCCTTTAACCTTAAACCTATGCTTTCTATGATTGAACTCCCCCATCCTGTGGAAAAGACCTTGGCTATTCACCCTATCCATGCCTCCCATGATTTTCTGATTTCTATGTCACCCAGCAACCTCCTTCACTCCATCTGATACTAAATTCAAAATCAAGTATTTAAAAATAATCATCGCATATTTGAAAAAAAATAAAAGTGACTGGTAAACAACACACAGTCCAAACTTCATAATGTGATTTGCTTTTCTCTATGTTACAATACTGAGGCAGCATGAAACTTTTACTAGTGTCAATAAGTAGTCAAACAACTAAATTCCTTTTTGCGAAGGGGGTGATGACCTTGACAGGTGAAGACTTACTTCTGGACAGATCTACATAATACTACATAGTTAACATTCTCCCTCCTGACCTCCCAAGACCTTGTCTGGTTATGTCTACTTCTCATGCACTCAAGGGAAGGAACCCCTTTCCCCCATTCATATCTTAATTTAAACCCGTTTTACATCATCTTCTCGTTCACCACTGCTAAACGTCCGTTCATCTGTTGTCACATCGTCTTTTCCCTGTCATCCATCCCCCACCTCTCGCAAGGGATTACAAGCCCATTTTAGAATCATTTTCAGTTCGGAAGAAGCATCATACTGGACTTGAAACTCTAACTCTGTTTTTATGTCTCTGCAGATGCTGCCAAACCTGCTGAATTTCTGCAGAAATGAAGAGGAACAGCACAGTTGTTCAATTAAACAAATAATTATGGATACTGGACCTAAAAATGCAAATATTGTTGGACAGACTGGGAGAATTAAATCACAGATATTGCAGATATAATTGGGTTATCACGTGATGCTGTAAACAACAGCAGCAACCGAAGCAGAATTTTACTCAGTCATAGTCTGAAACCTTTCCTGAGGATAATCCCTCAGTCTACCATTACCATCAAAACAATCCATGGTTAAGTGGCGAGTGTGTGTGCACATGCCAGAGTCAGAACTATGTGTCTCTTACCTTGATGATACCTCGTTAAAGCTGCCGCACTTGACTGGTTACACTCCAAACAACAGAACTCACATCTGATAGAGAGGGAGAATTGATCCCAATTCAAACAGATCATACTGCTACATCCAGGGACAAAGGTCGATGGAACATTAAACAACTTACTGGAAGAGAGGACTCCAGAAATATCCCCATCCTAAATAACAGGACAGCCGTGTACATCTGTGTAAAAGACAAGGATGTAGTATCTACACCGTCCTCAGCCAGAAGCGTGGTGTCCACCTCATCCACCTCATCCTTGCCACGATGCCCTCTGAATCTCAGATGACAGTCTTCACGCAATTCGATTCGCTTCCCGTGACATGAAGAAACAGATGAACACAGAAGTTACGACAAAGGCAATGGGCCCTGAGCCCATTCCTGCAAGAGGACTGAAGACTTGTGCTGCACAACAAGCCGTGTCCCTGGGGAAGCTGTTTCATTCCAGCTCCAACTCTGACAATTCCCTGACAATGTGTAAAATTACTCAGGTATGTCCAGTCCCCTAAGAGGCGAATAATTACAATCTGACCAATTACCACCCCAACCGTCCCATCACGATACGAGTCGGAGTCATATCCGACAGAGCTAACGAGTAGCACAGAAATACCCTGCTCAGTGTGGTTACTGATAGGTCCCCATGTGGAGATGGTGCTACTGTGGAAATGTCACTGGATTACTAATCCAGACCAGGCCAATGCTCTGGCAGCTGGTGGCAGTTAAAGACAATTAATATAACATCGAGTTGTAAAATCTTGTCAGTAGTAGTGACCTTGAAGCCAATTTGTAAACACCAATTTCCTTCCCCAATGTACTTTAAGGAAGTGAATCTCCCCAGCTTTCCTGGTCTTGCCTAAAAGTAACTCCAGATACACAGATATGTGATACACTATTCAATGGTCCCTAAATTGGCCAAGGCACATGCTCAATAGCATCCAACTGCTCCGAGGTCTTAAAGAATAAAGGTGGACACAACACGTGGCACCAGCGTCAGTATCAGAAAAGGGAATGGGACAGTCTTGATGACCCTGCAGAGGCCTCCTTACTAACATCTGAGAGCTTCTGTCAACATTTACCGAGCTTTCCCAGAAACTGCACAGAAACATCAGGAAAGGAATAGGCCATTCATCATACTGAGCCTTTCCCCCATTCTAGCTCATGGAGGAAATCGCCTCAATTCAATTTTCCCATACAATATACATATCCCGTAACGTGACTAACCATCGGAAAATATAAAATAGGAACTGCAGTCGTAGAGCTTTCTACCCCATTCATTAAAATGACAGCTGGTCCTTTATCTCCACACCATAAGTCTGTTATCATCACCCTTTAACTGCCTTGGTTTCCACAGCCTGATCTGGGAGAGAATTCCCTAGGTTCGCCAGTTTCTGAGTGCAGACGTTTATTCTCATCTCAATGCAGAATGGCAAGTCTAAACCTAACATTGTGGCCCGTGGTTTTAGACATCCCAGCCAGGGTAATTATCATCCGTGCTTCCAATCTATCTCACCCTGTCAGAGTTTTATATATTTCACTGAGAGCTCCGCGCACATTCCTAAACACCATGGAATGTAGGCCCAGTCGCATCAAACTCTGCTCCCACGACAAGCCTGTCATCCCAGAGATCAGTCTCATCATCCTTCACTGCTCTCCCTCAACGTTATGTTTGTCCTTTATTAGGTAAGAAGACCAAAACTGCATATAATACAACACAATGTTTGAGGTGGGGTCTCACGAAGGTCCCCTACAGCTGCAGTAAGACACCCTTACTCCTGGACTCAAATCCCCCTGAAATGAAGGTCAACACATTATTTATCTTAATAACTGCTTTCTGTTCCTGCAATATTGCTTTTAGTGACTGGTGTAAAGGGAGATCCAGATGCTTTTCAATGTTATAGCTCCCCAATTCCTGGGTCTATATACTCTGGTTAGTATGCCAATGCCATTCCCAGTATTGACTTCTGGAGTCAGAACTCACTGCCCTGGATGGACTTCGGAGGGCTGCGCAGAAGGAAACAAATAAAGGAGCTTAAGTCCCTTTATAGATCAAGATTTTAATACCAATCCCTTTTCAAATGGCCGGCTGCTGTTCTATATATTCAGCGAAGTGCACAAAATCACATCTATCCATACTGATCTGCATCTGCCAAATGCTTACCCATTCACTCCACTTGTCTCAATCACTTTAGAGCTTTTCTACATCCTCCTCATCCACTGACAATCCAACATGGTTTAGTGCTGTCAGCAGGCTGGGAAATATTGCATTTGGTTCCCTCAACAAAATGTTGGATGTGTGTTTGGAATAGCTGGGGCCCAATGCCCGATCGCTGTGATACACCATGATCCTTCGTCTCCAATAAAAGGGTCCTTTTATTCCGGTGTTTCTGGTCCAAGGACTCCTTTGCTGGAGCTTGTACACTCTAACTTGCTTTTTCCCCTTATTTTCTCCCCCTCTCTTTTATCTCTGTAACTTACTGACCTTGTAGCTTGGACAGCATCAGCAGCAACGAGAGTCCAAACATGCAGACTTTGAGTGGACTCAGGGCATATGGGCCTCGAGAGATCTTAAGCGGAGCAGTGTAAGAACCTTGAGCTGGGCCCAGTGCAGAGGAGAGTGTGTCCCTGCTTACTTTTCCGGAGCAAGCACAGGACCTTGAATTGGCGACTGCTACATCAGCAGAGGTAACGTGTGTGAGGTAGGCCCAGTAGCATAAGGTGATGCTGCAGGATCGGGAATTCGTTGTTGGTTGGGTGCTGTGCTGGTGCTGCTGAAGTAGATGGTGGAAATGCATAATGGAATCATCGATGACATGGGCACAACAGTAAGAGACATGTCTCTGACATTGGTGAGTCTGGCACTGAGGGTGACTAGGCGGTTATGGAAGAGTATTGGCCAAGCAGAAAAGATGGCACCTGAGGATCAGCAACTTCGATGTTGGTGGCCTCTGGTGTCGATGGTGATGGAGCTAGTGTGAGTGATGTGGGATGCAGGTGTCACCGATAGTAAGGCGATGACTCAGGACCCATGTACTTTCTTCCAGCTACACCTTGTTTTTTCAAGATGCAATATTCAAATTATTTATAACGGTGCCAGTTTGAGGCAGCAATTTCTTGTATTTATGCTGTAAAATACACATGACAGTAAACTCAAAATCGATACCAAAATATTTCAATCATTGTTTCCTGCCAGCTATGCCGTGCTGAGGCCATGTCCATATGTTAGCCCCAGTTCCATAAGATGTGATGCTGCACACTTTACCGAAAAATACATTACAAAAATTCAAATAGATTACATCCATTGTTTCACCATAAATAACTAACCAGCCAATATCTCAAATATGATTCCCCTTTCATAAATTTATGCTGACGTTGTCGATGTTCATTACTTGCAGTCCTAACATTTTCTACTCAACCATGTATTTACTAACTTCATTCCATTCTTTTTTTTTCACCTGACCTGGGTTTCCTAGTCGTGCTGGGAAATTGTTATTGTTTTGTTGATGTTTTGTTCTGTGAAGACAGAATTGAAGTATTTGCTTCACAGTTCCGCCATTTCCCTGTTTTCCGTTCTACATTCTCTGGTTTCAGATTGTAATAAGCTGCTATTTTTCGTTTACTTTCACAATAGCATACTTTTGGAAGCTATTGCAGTTGAGTCGCATAATCTTTATTAACACGGGTTTTCAGAAACCCTGCAATTTCTGACTTAGGCTGCTCAATAACGACCTTTCCACCATCATACAATCTGAGAAGGAGATATTCTAAACTATCAGAAATGTATCACGATCGACACTATTCTCAGTTTCCGACATGCAGCCTGTAGCCGGGAATGTTATGAGAGTTTGATGCTGGTCCATGCACTTCTTAAGGGTTGTGACGTGACCCACGACAACTCCCCTCTCAGAGAGTACATTCCAGACCACAACACACTCTGGGTGAAAAACATTTTTTCAATCCTCACTAAACCCCAAAGGCTGCAGTTTAAATGTCTTATCTCTTGTTGTGGTTCTGTTCGCCGAGCTGGGAATTTGCCTTGCAAACGTTTCATCCCCTGTCTAGGTGACATCCTCAGTGCTTGGGAGCCTCCTGTGAAGCGCTTCTGTGCTGTTTCCTCCGGCATTTATAGTGGCCTGTCTCTGCTGCTTCCAGTTGTCAGTTCGAGCTGTCCACTGTAGTGGCCGGTATATTGGGTCCAGGTCGATGTGTTTGTTGATAGAGTCTGTGGATGAGTGCCATGCCTCTAGGAATTCCCTGGCTGTTCTCTGTTTGGCTTGCCCTATAATGGTAGTGTTGTCCCAGTCGAATTCATGTTGCTTGTCGTCTGTGTGTGTGGCTATTAAGGATAGCTGGTCGTGTCGTTTCGTGGCTAGTTGGTGTTCGTGTATACGGATCGTTAACTGTCTTCCTGTTTGTCCGATATATTGTTTTCTGCAGTCGTTGCATGGGATTTTGTACACTACATTGGTTTTGCTCATGTTGGGTATCGGGTCCTTTGTTCTGGTGAGTTGTTGTCTGAGCGTGGCTGTTGGTTTGTGTGCTGTTATGAGTCCTAGTGGTCGCAGTAGTCTGGCTGTCAGTTCAGAAATGCTCCTGATGTATGCTAGTGTGGCTAGTCCTTTGGGTTGCGCTATGTCCTCGTTCCGTTGTCTCTCCATTAGGCATCTGTTGATGAAATTGCGAGGGTTTCCGTTTTTTGGCGAATACTTTGTATAGGTGTTCCTCTTCCTCTTTTTGTAGTTCTGGTGTGCTGCAGTGTGTTGTGGCCCTTTTGAATAGTGTCCTGATGCAACTTCGTTTGTGTGTGTTGGGGTGGTTGCTTTCATAGTTTAGGACTTGTTCTGTGTGTGTGGCTTTCCTGTAAACCTTTGTGGTGAATTCTCCGTTCGGTGTTCTCTGTCTAGGAATGGGAGTTGGTTGTCCTTTTCTTCCTCTCTAGTGAATCGGATTCCCGTCAGTGTGGCGTTGATGATCTGGTGTGTGTTCTCTATTTCTGTGTTTTTAATTATTACAAAGGTGTCATCCACGTATCTGACTCAGAGTTTGGGTTGAAGTTGTTAGAAGACTGTTTGTTCTAACCTTTGCATTACTGCTTCTGCTATGTGCCCAGAGATCGGTGAGCCCATGGGTGTTCCGTTGATTTGTTCGTATATTTGGTTATTGAATGTGAAGTGTGTTGTGAGGCACAAGTCCAGCAGTTTAAGTATGCCGTCTTTGTTGATAGTTTCAACGTCCTGTTGTCTATTATGTCTCTCCAGCAAGTTGTTATTGTTTCTTTGGCTAGTGTTTTGTCGATGGAGGTGAGCAGTGCCGTTACATCGAATGAGACCATAGTTTCTTCCTTGTCTATGAGCATATTTCTGATGATGTCCAAGAATTCCTGTGTCGATTGTATAGATTGTCTGGATCTGCTGATCAGGTGTTTAAGTTTCTGCTGTAGTTCTTTGGCCAATTTGTTTGATGGTGTCCCTGGTAGTGATAGTTTGGGTCTGAGTGGAATGTCTGGTTTGTGCACTTTGGGTAGTCCATAGGATCTGGGGGTGTTGAAGCGCTTCACAGGAGGCTCCCAAGCACTGAGGATGTCACCTAGACAGGGGACGAAACGTTTGCAAGACAAATTTCCAGTTCAGCGAACAGAACCACAACAACGAGCACCCAAGCTACAAATCTTCTACCAAACTTTGAACACCTACGGGCGAGAGACGCTAATACAAGCTAGGAAATGGGAATACTATGCCAACTGCCAAAGCGCCACATACGAACAACTCCGGTTCCTGCATGAATGCCAAAAGAATCGAATCCTTCCACCATGTGTCAGATACAGACCACCAGTCAACAATCCACAAGCCAGGGACACAGCCAGACAGAACGGATTCAGGATGATCCAGGTAATGATTACAGTCGCTCACAACAGACGACACAAATACAGACAAGAAATTGCGCGCCAAAAATCGTTAATTTTAAAAACCACCAATCAGGAATGGACCCGGACCATAGAACAGGCCGTCACCATAGGACAGAACAGGACCACACACCGCAAAAAAACGGCACTAAAAGAAAAAATGGCCAAACTAACACACAAAGAAGAGGACACCACAACAAACACCTGGGTTAAAAACCTCTCCCACAGACAGCTCACAGACACGGAAAGAACAATACTGGCCAAGGGACTCAACTGCAACCACAGGGACGACAAGACAGCAGACTTCCTAGCAGCACTAGAATGCACACTCAGGAACAATGGACTGACAGAAGAGACACAACAAACTGTGAGACAAAGTATCGTACCGGTGATAACAAGAATAAAAACAAACTCATAACCTCAACACCAAGGGAAGGGAAGTGATAATAAACGATAAGAACTAAGAAACGATAAGAACATAATTATACGACCAGCAGACAAAGGCAGAATGACGGTCATCCTGGACAAAGCAGAGTACATGCAAAAAGCACAACAACTACTTGCAGATATCAACACCTACCAAAAGAGGGAGGTTGACGCCACCCCACAGCTCACCAATAGGATAAACAACACACTGAGGAATCTACAAAAAAAGCGGACAGATAACCAGGTCTTACCTACAAAGAATGAAACCTGAAAGCAACAACACCCCCAGATTCTATGGACTACCCAAAGTGCACAAACCAGACTCATAGTATCACTACCGGGGACACCAGCAAACAAACTGGCCAAAGAACTACAGCAAAAACTGAAATACCTGATCAGCAGATCTAGACACTCTATACAATCAACACAGGAATTCTTGGACATCATCAGAAATATACACAGAGACAAGGAAGAAACTATGGTCTCATTCGATGTAACGGCACTGTTCACCTCCATCGACAAAACACTAGCCAAAGAAACAATAGCCAACTTGCTGGAGAGACATAACAGACAACAGGACGTTGAACCTATCAACAAAGACGGCATACTTAAACTACTGGACTTGTGCCTCACAACACACTTCACATTCAATAACCAAATATACGAACAAATCAACGGAACACCCATGGGCTCACCGATCTCTGGACACATAGCAGAAGCAGTAATGCAAAGGTTAGAACAAACAGTCTTACCACAACGTCAACCCAAACTCTGAGTCAGATACGTGGATGACACCTTTGTAATAATTAAAACACAGAAATAGAGAACACACACCAGATATCAACGCCACACTCACAGGAATCCGATTCACGAGAGAGGAAGAAAAGGACAACCAATTCCCATTCTTCGACGTGATGGTACAGAGAACACCGAACGGAGAATTCACCACAAAGGTTTACAGGAAAGCCACACACACAGAACAAGTCCTAAACAATGAAAGCAACCACCCCAACACACACAAACGAAGTTGCATCAGGACACTATTCAAAAGGGCCACAACACACTGCAGAACACCAGAACGACAAAAAGAGGAAGAGGAACACCTATACAATGTATTCGCCAAAAACGGATACCCTCGCAATTTCATCAACAGCTGCCTAAGGGAGAGACAACGGAACGAGGACATGGCGCAACCCAAAGGACTAGCCATACGAGCATACATCAGGAGCATTTCTGAACTGACAGCCAGACTACTACGACCACTAGGACTCATAACAGCACACAAACCAACAGCCACGCTCAGACAACAACTCACCAGAACAAAGGACCCGATACCCAACATGAGCAAAACTAATGTAGTGTACAAAATCCCATGCAACGACTGCAGAAAACAATATATCGGACAAACAGGAAGACAGTTAACGATCCGTATACACGAACACCAACTAGCCACGAAACGACACGACCAGCTATCCTTTGTAGCCACACACACAGACGACAAGCAACATGAATTCGACTGGGACAACACTACCATTATAGGGCAAGCCAAACAGAGAACAGCCAGGGAATTCCTAGAGGCATGGCACTCATCCACAGACTCTATCAACAAACACATCGACCTGGACCCAATATACCGGCCACTACAGTGGACAGCTCGAACTGACAACCGGAAGCAGCAGAGAAGGCCACTATAAATGCCGGAGGAAACAGCACAGAAGCGCTTCACAGGAGGCTCCCAAGCACTGAGGATGTCACCTAGACAGGGTACGAAACGTATACAAGACAAATTCCCAGCTTGGCGAACAGAACCACAACAACGAGCACCCGAGCTACAAATCTTCTACCAAACTTAGTCTTATCTCTTGTTCTTGGCCCTTTGACTAAAACAAGCAGCTACTGTCTGTCTACCATGTCCATGTCCCTTGTAATCTTATCCTTCTGAATCACGCCCCACTCAGCCCTATCTGCTCCAAAAGTAAACAACCCGAGCTTATCCAATGTCTCTTCATCCCTGAAAATCTCCATCCCAGGGAACATCCTGGTGAATCTCCTCTGTACCCCCTCCAGTGCAATCACATTCTTCCTGTGATGTAGCTCCCAGAACTGCACACAGCATTCTATCTATGACCTAACCAATGGTGTGTTTAGATCATATTACGTACGCCTCGATGAATAAACAAAATGCTTACCGTCCCATGTTCTTTCTTAACTTGCTTATTACCCTGTCCAATTACATTCAGAGATCTGTGAAGACGTACCCTCTGAGCTTCCTAGTGTGCTACCATTCATTGAGTATTCCCCTGTCTGGTTCCTTCTTCCAAAGTGCATCACGTCATATTTATCAGATTTGTATTCCATCTGCCATTGATCTTCACATCTGACCATTCAATCTGGATCTTCCAGTAAAATAATGCTTTCCTCCTAACTGCCAACCACCTGGCGAACCTTTGTGTCTATTACAAACTTACAATCGCATTCCCCAATTCTCCCCTCTCACCACCCCTCCACATTCAACTCTACATCATTTATGAATACCACAAAAAATAAGATACACTGCACTACTCCCAAAAGACACTGGTCTATCTCCACCACATTTTCTTTTGCAATGTGGGACCACATTAGCTGCTCTCCAGTCCTCTGGAACCTCCCTTGTGGTCAGATTTGTCTTGATCATTTGGGTCAGATCATTTCCTCTCTTGGCTGAAACATTATCCTGTGATCCAACCTATCTTGACTTTACATCATCCTAACTTGCATCTGATTTGAGAGCACACCATGCATCTTCTCGAATTCTCTAACTGCATCCTTCGTCTCCCAGGTAATACAGATACGAAGCTCTCATGAAATAATCCATCAATGTTCTCCAGCTTCACGTGCTGATTGACCCCTTGATTTTGAATTGGCTTTAATTGTTCCGTGGTTATTCTGTTCTACTTGCTGGTTTTTTTGTAAATATCTTGGGATTTTCCTTAACCTTGCCAGCTGCACTTCTTCAAGCGCCTATGTTAGTCAGTCTCCTGTGTGTGAATTTTCTAAGTTTCCCTGAGATCACCTCTCATACTTTGAAACAGTACAGAACACAGGTATAATCTCATCCACACTCCATGCAGCCTGTGCAGAATATCTTTAACTCTATGTTCCCGTTCCCTTTAAATGAAGGCCAACTTCAATTTTACCTTTCCATTTCCAAATGTCCCTCGTGAACACTTTGGTTTAATATTAGTTCCTACTGCCTGAATATCTAACTACATCACATTTACTGGTTTTCCATTGTCTCTGTCGACAAGAAACAGCTTCAAACGTTTTTTTTAAATAAAGTCATTTAAGGTGATTTATTTTGGCGGAGATCCAAGATATTGGCGACAGAGTAGGTTTGCCCTGCTCAGCTCTACACCAGAACCCAGACAAAGTGGTGCATTCACTTTCTCTTTCTGACCCATTGTGTAAAAGTACTGACCCCCTGTATTGCTGTATGTCAGTTGAAGTGAGTAAGGAAAATGACTAACTGTAAAGGAGCACGTCGATCGCAACTCATAGGCACTGCCCTCCAGCAATGGATACACCCGCGGCCGTGGCGTCCGCCTCTGCGAACCCACCAGGGGACTTAGTATTAGAGCAGAGCTTGGTCATGGAGCACGTAAAACTCCAAGAGAAGATTGATTCAGAGATGGAGGAAACCCAAACCAGGCTGGAACCGCTCTCGGCGATGTTGCAGAAACATGACTAGTAAATCCAGCGTCTCAGACGCATGCTATTGAGTTGGAGCAGCAGACTGGATCCTCTGAAACTGCAGTGGAAACCGGATCCGTTCGGTTCCAGGCCTTGGAGGAGCAAGTCGACTTTGAAATTCGAGGCCACCATAAGAATATCTGCCTGGAGGGACGGGAAGAAGAAGATCCGCCCGTCAGTTTTTGGAGTAATGGCTCCGGTAATTTTTGAAGCTGGAATTCGAAGCGGGCCGGGTGCAGGTCGAGCAGGCCCACCAGGTCGCAGTGCGCAAGCCCGGGTCAAACCAGCACACCCGCCCCGTCCTTGTATAACTCCAGCACTATAGAGAGAAACAAATGGGACTCCAGCACTGGGGAAGAATCCACAGGCTCTTATATACAAAGGTTCACGAATTATGTTTTTCCAGGACTTTTCTATGGCCATGGTCCACAAGAGGCAGGCCTTTGATAGGGTAAAAAGGGGGCTGAGGGAATTTAATATTCAGTAAAGTGTAAGTAACCAGCCAATATTAGTTCCAACCACGGAGGGTCCGTGTTTAATTTTCACTCACTAGAAAATGCAAAGGACTTCCAGGACACCTTTAAATAGATTGGCTGGCTCAATTATGGACAATCATGTTCTCTTTGTTTCTTCTGTTATTTGCCTGAATGACCTGTTTTTTTTAAATATGTGGAGGACCCATTTATTTCGCTTTCTCTCTTTTCTCCTTACTTCCTCCCTTCCCATTAACCTTTGATGTTTCTATAATTTCCTTTTAGTTTCTCACTCTTAGTATGGAATGGGAGCAGTGTTTGCTGGGGCGGGGAGGGGGTGGCGGGTGGAGGTGGTGGGTTGCATCCCTTTACATCAGGACTGCCTTGGATATGGATGGGACGTTTTGACTGCCCATTTATAATTTTTTTGTTGTAAGACACATGTACATTTTTGAAACTTTATTTTGTCTGTGTTTGGGGAGCTGCTTCAGCTAGTAGGAGCCAAGAGGGATTAGTGAGTAGTATGAGCTCTCCATGTGGGGAAGGGGGTAAAATATCATCTTATTTGTGTTATATGTTGGCTCATTGCACAAGGAGTTATCAGAAGTTTGGATTTGGTAGTTTTTGCAGTTGTATTTTCAAGTTTATAAGAACTGTTAACCACGTTTGCTCGATGCACTATAAAAGGGGTCCTTCCTCGCAGGGGGGACACGGGTTGTTTTGGATGGTTATGGTTAATCGCTCGTTTAAATGGTGCGCCTGGAACATTAAACAGGTATCATTCACCAATTGATGCTTTCAGTCCTTAGAAAGGAAAGCGTCGATGTAGCCTTGGTTCCAGAAAAAAAGACATCCAAACGATAAGGAACATTTAAAGTTACAGAAGAGAATGTTTTTCTGGGTGTTATTTTCATTCTTCAATTCAAAATGTAGAGGAGTAGCTTTTCTCATTCAGAAGAACCTTCCATATCAGTTGTTTGACTAAATTGAGGACGAATGTCAGCTGTTTCTGATCTTTAAAGCTTAATACATAGAGAGAAACATGAGATAGGGTAAAACAGTCATAGAGGTGCACAGCATGGAAACTGAACCGTCCATCCAAAAAGACCAGACCGACCAGATATCCCAACCCAATCTAGTAGAACAACTAGTGAAACGGAAGGAGGAAGTTTACTTAAGGTTGAGGAGACAATGATCAGACAGGACTCTAGAGGGTTACAAGTTAGCCAGGAAGGAACTGAAGAATGAACTCAGGAAAGCAAGAAGCTGCCATGAAAAGTCCTTGGTTGGTAGGATTAAGGTAAAAGCGAAGAGGTTCTACACGTATGTCAGGAAAACAAGAGGACGGCCAGAGTGAGGGTAAGCCTTATCACAGATTGTGGAGGGAATTTGCCTCATGAGTTGGAAGAGGTAGGGAATGTCCTTAATGAATGGTTTGCTTCAGTATTCACTACTGAGAGGGGCATTGAAGTTTATGGGGAAAATGTGAAACAGGCTGATATGCTAGAACAGGAGGATGTGATGAAAAATTTGAGAAACACAAGGATAGGTAATTCTCCTTGGCCAAACAGAATATAAGCAAGGAAGCTACAGGAAACGAAAGAAGAGATTGCTCCGCATTTGGCAATGATCTTTGCATCCTCAGTGTCCACTGGAGTCAGGCCAGATGAAAAGAGGTTGGCAAATGTTATTCCCTTGTTTAAGCAATGGAATAAGTATAATCTTGGGAATTATAGACCAATCAGTCTTATGACAGTTGCGGGTAAAGAATTGTAGAGGATTCTGAGAGACATGATTTATGATTCCGTGAAAAAAAGCATCGTTTGATTGAGATAGTCAGTATGACTTTGTGAGGGGCAGGTCATGCCTCACGAATCTTTTTGAAAAATATGAGGATATGACAAAACACATTTATAAATGTAGTTCAATGGATGTAGTGTATATGGATTTTAGCAAGACTTTTGATAAATTTACCCACAGTAGGCCCATTCAGTAAGTAAGGAGGCATGGGATGCAGGGAAATCTGGTTATCTGGATACACAATTCCTGCCCCATAGAGGACAGAGGGGGGAAGTAGATCGAAGCATTCAGTCTGGAGCTCTGTTATCAATGGTGTCCTGCAGTATCAGTTTTAGGACCTCTGCTCTTTGCGATTTTTATGAATGGTTTGGATGAAGAAGTGGAAGTGTGGGTTAGTACGTTTTCCAAAAACACAAAGATTAGTGGGGTTCCGGATAATTTTGAGGTATGTTGTAGGTTGCAATGGAAAATTGACAGGATTCAGAACTGATCAAGTTAAACCTGGAAACATATGAAGTCATTCACTTTAAAAGGTCGAATTAGAATGTAGAATATTGGGCTAAAGGCAGTATTCTTGGTAGTGTGGAATAACAGCGGAATCTTGGGCTCCATGTCCACATATCCCTCAGAATTGCTACCCATTTTGATGGCAAATCGGCAAAAGGGAGGACTGCAGATGCTGCAGAAAAATCGACATTTCAAGCAGGAGCTCTTCATCATCTGATGAAGAGCTTCTGCCCGAAGCATCAATTTTCCCGCTCTTCGGATGCTGCCTGACCTGTCGGGCTTCTCCAACTTCACCCTAATGTGGACCCAGGTTGATGTGGTTGTTAAGAAAATATATATTGTGTTGGCTTTCACAAGCTAGGGAACTGAGTTTCAGAGTTGTGAAGTTGTGCTACAGCTCTATAAAGCACGGATTAAACCACTTCCCTTAAGTTGAAGGTGTGTGTAGTACCTTTTAAGAGAGAGTGAATGTTGTTCTTCACTGAGAGCTTGCATGACTAGCTAGCAGTCCCAGAGTATACTGGGAAAAAAAATAAAACATGCAACGTTTGACTGTGAAACAGATGCCTTGAGATTTGGTTGCTGTTTTGACAACAATTCGAATTTAACCAAATAGTTTAAATTATGCCCCAGGATACAAATATCCATCGATTTTGAATTTATTGTTTTGCCAACACCCAACCAAAGAGATGATCTAATATTGAGAGGCATAATAGAAACTGGCATTTCGCGAGTTATGCTGAGAGTAATTGCCATCTAGCGAGAAACTGCCATGCAAAACTATCTCTGTCAAAGAGACAGTTTTTGTATGAAAATGCTTGCACTAAAATTCAGAAGACAACCCAGGAAGATCTTCAGTTGAAAGAAGAAGAACACTGGAGATGACAGATGCTGTGTGGTTTTCAAATTAAGTAGATGCAATATCAATATGGGCTTTTCTTGTAGGAACATGATATTGTTATAAAGTTGGAGGCAGATACCCATCAGTTCAGAGAAAGAGGGGTTTAGAGTTGCGAATAGTTGTTCAATGTTCACTTTTAGAGTTAAGGAATAAATTTATATTATTTATCCTTAGAGAGTGAAATTTGGGATTTGTCACTCGTACTTTTACAGCTTACGAGGTGACTTGAGCTTTTCTGGTTGTTTGGTTTAATTAGCAGAAAGGATCATTGACATGATGTAACACTACACGTGGAACATTATGTTTAGTTCTGGTCGCTTTGTCATAGAAACGGTGTGGAAGCTATAGAGATGGTGCAGAGGGTTTCCTGCAGTGAAATAGAAATATTGATACACAGCACACAGAGCAAGTTGAATATTGAGAATGTCACCACACGAAAAAAGTAAATACTGGCAGATTCCCCATGTCTGTATAAACATCAGTGTGTCAGTGTGTGTATAGTATGTATGTATTGATTACAGTGTATCTGTGTGTGCATGTGCATCAGTGTATCAGTATGTGTCGCTGTATATCTGTATTAGTCTCTGTGTGACTGCATCAATTTCTGTGTGTGTGTGTGTGTGTGTATCTGTATTCATTACTGTGTGTCTTTCCGTGTCTTTATTCGTCTCTGTGTGTACCTGAGTGTCTCTGTTTGTATCCGTGTGCGTAGCAGATATGTCAGTGTCTGTAGTGTTTAAAGTGAAGCAATGCCCACTCGGTTAGCTTTCATACTCTACTTCATCGACAGCATTCCTGGTGAAGTGCTCCGGCCCAAAACAATGATTTTCCTGCTCCTCGGAAGCTGCCTGACCTGTGTGCTTTTCCATCACCACACTCTGGACTCTGATCTCCAGTATCTGCAGACTTCCACTTTCTTACATCAGAGTTTCAGTCTGGGAGGGAGACAGCTCACAGCACCATCCAAACTGACAGCACCGTCACCACACACACACGCAATCACACATATAGGCAGGAATAGGGAGATCTTAATTGTGCTGAGGACCCTAAGAGTGGAGAATGTTCATGTAGAGTAATGCCTGCTTTCCTACTATATGGTGGATGTGATTTGTCTTTGAAGAATATTCACACAGTGTACACAAAAAAGAGTATTTCGTCTGCAACTGCATCCAATCAATGTCGAACGAAACATTTGTAAGGTGATATAATGCGTTTATTGCACGTCCTTTAACTTGAAAACGTTTGTAATGCACTCTTACAAATTATAAGTGAGAAAGGTTTGAAAAGTCCTGAAACTGACCCAGTGATGATGGTAATATCTCTGGAACAATATCATTAGGTATCAGACGAAACTGCTCTGTGCTTAAAACGGGGTTATTTGAAAACCCGAGCAGCTGTGCAATCTGAGAGATTCACAGAATTTGATGGCACTGAGAGAGAAAAAAATCTGACATTGTGCAGGGGAGACCAGCAGAGGGTGGCATTTTATGGCTCTACACTTAACGTTGACAGACAGTAGAGATGGAGGAAGGGGGAGGGTGTGGGTGTTAATTTCAGTGGATTTACCCTAAAAGCTACAAAGACCACATTGAACAGAGATGCAGACAGAGATACACACAAACATACATAGACACATTGAACACACAGCGCATATAGATATAGGTATGAACACTTACACACTAACACATGCAAACTCCTGCACACAGAAAAAGTAGTTTACTAACTATAGAGATAAATACATTTTTCATTAACAAGGGAACCATTTGATCAGTTTGCGAAGGCAAAAGAATACGGCTGAGAAACATTTCACCCGTGATCAAACGGCACAACCGATCCGATTGGCTAAATGGCTTAATTCTGCTCCAATTTCATATTTTCTGAAATGATTGATTTTGGAAGATCGAATTCAAATGCAGATTATAGGGTCAAAGGAAGCATTTTTGGCCGTGTGGAGGAACGGATGGATCTAAGGGTTCACGTCCGTAGGTACCTCCAAGTTACTATTCAAGTATTTAGGTGTGTTAAGAGGAGTATGGTGAGTTGGTTTTCGTTCACAGGGAGATTGAGTTTAATAGCCGTGAGATTATGCTGTAGCTCTATAAAGCCCTGGTTAGACCACACATGAAGTATTGTGTTGAGTTCTGGTCGCCACATTACGGTAAGAAATTGGAAGCTTTCCAGAGGGTGCAGACAGGATTTACCAGGATGTTGCCTGTGCAGGAGGGCATGTCTTATGGAGAATTTCTAAGGGCACTAGGCTTTTCTCATTGGAGTGAAGAAGGATGAGAGCTCCATAATATAGGTGTGCAAGATGATGAGGCACGGGTAGAGTGGAAAACTGGAAACTTTTAAGCAGAGTGGAAATGGCTATCACGCAGGGACCATAATTTTAAAGTGATTGGAGGAAGGCTGAGGGGAGATGTCAGAGACAGTTTTTTTTTCTACAGATAGTAGTAGGTGCATGAAATGCACAGCCAGCGGTGGTAGTAGAATCAGATACTTTGGGGACATTCAAGCAACTCTTGGATAGACACATGGATGATAATAAAATGAAGGGTGTGAAGTTTAGTTTAGTCTTAGACTAGGATAAAAGATTGGCACAACATCGAAGGCTGAAGGGTTGTGTTGTGCTGCACTGTTTTATGTTCCAATTTCCTACACTCTTGTGAGATTATGGTATCTCGAGTTCATCTCACCTCAGTTGAGGCTAAATTTGGTCAGTATTTAATAGTCGGTTGTTAAAGGAAATGTGGAAAGGTTTGAGTTTTGAATGGCCTATATCTGTTTCTAATTGTTGTGTCCCTGTGTCAAAAGAGTGGTTATTGGCTTGAGGGCGACACATTTTAAGAATAAGGGCATTCCCATTTCTGACTGAGACAGCGATGTTCCTTTCTGTTTAGGGTTGTGTGATCTGCAGTGTTCCCACGCCCGAGCAGCAGTGAAGACTGGGTTACTAAAAACATGCAAAATTGAGTTTCCTCGATCATTGATGAACAAAAGAATCCACGTTTATTGGGAACAGACAGGAAAGGGAAGTTTATTTACAATCACATCAACAATGCTCATTCTGATTGGAGCAGTAGGCGCGATTGGCTGAGTGGCCACCTGCTGTTCCAAACCCATGTCTTGTTCTCTCACTCAAACTCTCGATTCTGTTACAGATGGAGAGGAAGATCCAATTCAGCCCGTCAGCAATGAGACACGAGGAGAACTTTTTGCCCTTTAAGGATTTACGAAGGAAGATGATAAAGTCATTCAGACATTTGAGTACATTACACAGCACATGAGGCGGCCATCCAACCTTTTTAAGCTGCTACGCAGGAACAGGGAACCCCTGGGTAACTATCAGGAAATCGACAGTAGAGATTGATGTTTGTTTTCAATTTGGAAAGCTTTAAGGTGTTGGAGTTCCTGAGAGATCAGTGCAAGATCAACAACTATTTCGAACCTGTCAATGATTTGGATGTGGGGATTGATTGGATTTGAGCTCATTTGTCTCAGCCACCATGACATTCATTCAATAAGATGTCAAGAGTAGGTAGAGAGTCTGTAATGGGGGTAGAGACAGGGGAGGTTATTGTGTAAACCTCTACAAGGCCAGAACACTTCAGGTTTGAGAATGAGAGATTTTCATACTGAACCATATAAGATCTTGAGGAGGGTGCATCAGGTGCTTGGCTGATGGACATTTCCTCTGGTGTGGGAGACTAGATCTAAAGATTCAAATTTAAGAGAACAATGTATTCATTTTAACACAGATAGACCAAAGACATGAATTTATTGGACAAAATTATGAGGACACCTACAAACGCATCATCAAATGACATCTTGTAAATTGGTCCTACATGGAGCAGAGAACAGGGACGGATTAGTACAGTCCCAAGCATGTTCAACGAGGCTTCACATGGTCCAATTAGGTGGTCAGATAACATTATTGCATATTTCATTTAAAAGTTGGAGAAAATGCAACCTGCTAGAGAAGTCACGGCTTATTGTTTCCTTAGTTTCCTCTTTCCTTCTCACAGCAACGTATAGGAGGGGAAAACTCATCTTTAGCACTGGTGAAGGATTCTGGTTGAAGCTTCATTGGAATCTCCACACTGCCAGAAGCAAAGGGAATTCAACCAAATCCAAATGTTCCAGGAAGGAATCCGATTGACAGAAGCTTGAGTGAACAGAACGACCTCAGACGCAGAATACAATTCAATATTTCCTTTTGTCTTGAATTTAACTTTTCCTACGAGAAGCTCTTTCAAACTGATATTCTGCAGAGTTGCTTTTCTGTTTGTCTTCATGCGTGTGTATGTGTGTGTCTGTGTGCACTTCTGTATGTGACACTGTCAGTGTCTCAGTGTTTGTGTTGTGTATGTGCACGTTTCTGTGTATACAAACTGCATCTCAGTACACATTGAAAGATAAATATTAAAGTTCATATTTGTCCACACTGCTTGTCATGTATCTTTACATCATAGGTTGAGTAAGTTTACTTTGGTAAATTACCTTTCCAAATTTAAGCTATCTGCCTGACTTGCCCCGAAGAAAGAACCTGACCTAGTCTGAGAACTATATCATTGGTCATATCACCAACTTAGTTACATTTAAGATACGTCATTATAAGTGGAGGAGCTGGAGTAGAAAATGAAACAGAGACATCTCGATGCCAAGTCTGAACAGGGATGAGGAGAAATTCACAAAAGGCTGTTTGAGTGGGAATGGTCTTCCCCAGAAGTTTGTGGTGCTTGTGTGTTTGCATTTATTCAAAGCCATGCTAATACGATATCGGATAGTAAAGGGCAATAAACTGCAGCCTGATCAACCACAATCTTAGTGCCTGGTGGAGAAGGCTCAAAGTGTCTGATGACCAGCCCTTCTCCTCTGTCCCATGTTCCTATGTTCCATTGAACCTCTCAAACCTGCTGGACAGGAACAGTCGGAGGCCATTTACCCCAATAATGTGGTGCACAGAAACTGCAGAAACCATTCAGCCAATGAAGACTGTCACACACAGTTTGACATGGCGTTAGAAAATATTCTTGGGTAAAGAAAGGGTAGGTGGTGGAGTGAAACATCTCACTCCTCTGTCTTTACAGAACTGTCTTCATTTGTTGGTCATGTTGCCGATCTAGATTCACTGTAAATACAGCGCCCATACCTCACCCAGCGATGGCCCACAAAATCCTCTGGTCTCCCTGATTGCAACATCCAATAACAGAACTTCCAGGAAAATAACTTCCCAATAACAGAATGAGAGAAGGTCAGATACACGAATAAGTCATTCAGCCCTTCTTGTCTTTTTTGCCGTCAATATGATCATAGCTAATCGGCAAAATCCTCAACTATACTTTTCTGCTCAATCCCTGCAGCCCTCAATATTCTGATGCCTCATATATCCATTGTGCCCCCTTCCAAACATCTTAGTGATCTACCTCCCACCTCTCTGGAATACAGAAGTCCTGACAGTCACTACCCTCTGTGCGAAGGAAACGCCCCTCACGAACACACCGTGACCTATTCACATGAATAAAAGATATGAACACGCAGTAAGAGTGACTGGCCGTGATATCAAGACAGGATTTGACTGTGGATGGTATCAAGGAACCCGAATACAATGGAATGTAATGGGAATTAATTGTAAACTCCCCACTGGTTAGATGCATTCAGCGGACAAGGGAAGATATTTGTGGTTGGTGAGGATCAATCATCTCTGTCACAGGACATCTCAGGGCGGATCCTCAAGGTAGCTTTCTTCAGCTGCTTCAACGTCTTTCCCACATCATAAGGTCAGAAGTGGGAGATGTTCGCTGAAGATTGTTAAGTATAATTTGTCACCTGTCCACTGCTGAAGCAGTCCATGTCCATGTGCAGCAATGCCTGGATAGCATCTAATCTGTGTTGCTAAAGTGAAGGTAACATTCATGTAGCTGTCCAACTAGTCCCACATTTAAATAAGAGGAATTCAATCAGCACCTCAAGCTGATTGCAACAGAATGTATTCAACCCACTGAAACTATTGGACAAGAACAGGGGTAGCCCATTCAGCCCCTCCTGCCTGTTAAACAAGGAGGGAAGGAGTGTAGACAGAACATCGAGGTGTTAAACAGGAGACATGAGTTGCTAAGTCAGGTCTTTGAGCCTCTTCCATGTGAGCAGGAAGAGGCCATTCACCTGTCAACTCAATAATGCAGAAATAGGAAGATGTCATTCATGCCCCAACATGACAAACAGTGAAGCAGCGACTACACAGATAAACAGCTCTATGTTGTTCCTCCTGGATCCATTGCCTGTGGTGCACGTGGTACTTAACTTTGTTTACTGAAGGTGAGAAAGGAAGATGGATGGTTCGTGCCAAGTCTCAACGAAATAGCTTCTGTCTCCGAGAAGACAGACTGGTGTTTTTATGGAGACTAGAAACTGGTGGGAATGGCTACATGTTTCAGGAATACGGTATTCCTGACAGATCCGGCTGCTGACAGATTTGTGAACAGTGCAGGTTCGCACACCAATTGCATATTGAGACTGTGAAAGTTCATTCAGAGCCTGGAGCTGCCTCTCAACCAATATGGGGGCTCCGCGCAGGGATGTGAACTATTAGGAATCAAATATCATGGGAAAACTTAATGTTTCACATGATCACTGTCTTTGTCTTGACAATATAAGTATTAGTGCCTAATCTTCAAGTTTAAATGTAAAAGACTGTCATTCGCTCTCAGCGCCACGGATTAAACACATTCACACATTCCTCACGGTACCATCATTCCAGGAATAAGTCTGGTAAAACTACTTTGCACTATCTCAGTTGCAATGAAATCATTCCTTATAAAGGAGAGTGAATCTGTACTCAGTGGCCTAAATACTGATCAAGCAACACTCTACAACTGCAGGCAAATGAATTTACTTCAACACTTGAATCATTTTGTAATGAAGGACAACATACAATTTACGGCCCTGATTACTTGCTGGCTCGTGTGAATTGTGCAAGTGATAACTGCAGTTCCCAATCTCTAATTTTCGAATAAATACAAAACGAAAAGGACTATATTTGTTGCTCACATTCAAATCATTTCTTTGCCTTATGAGCAGCTGTGCTCCAAGCACTGATACATGTGGTCCCTATGAGCACTGACCTTTAGTCCAGAGCAGAATCTTACCTCTGTATTGCCCCCACTATCCAATTCTCAATCCATGTCGTATATTCACCCCTTATTCAAAGACTTTAACGATCTTCCTTTCCTGTCAAAAGCCACCTGAAAATCCAAATACACTGTTCCCATAGGTTCTCATTTGTCGATGTCACAATCAACATCCTCCATAAACTCCAAGTGGTTTATCAAAACGATTTTCCTTTCTAAAGTCTAGGCTGACTCCGCAAATCATATCATTATTCTGCAAGGATATAGTTATTGTGAATTACTAAAAAAATCTAATATTTTCCCTCACATCTGAGATCGATTTATTCATCGGTTGGTTTTCTGTTTTAAATGTAGTTACTTCTAAGTCTGCAGTATCCTTTCCATAACATAAAAAGCTTTGACAAACTTTGGCCTCCCTCAAAGAGTTAAGGAATTGACTGTACAGAATCAGGCCATTCTGCACCTCCCGAA
Source organism: Chiloscyllium punctatum (assembly GCF_047496795.1). Lineage (NCBI taxonomy): Eukaryota > Metazoa > Chordata > Chondrichthyes > Orectolobiformes > Hemiscylliidae > Chiloscyllium > Chiloscyllium punctatum. The sequence goes on along the minus strand of NC_092752.1, from coordinate 94,698,971 downwards.
AGAGCTACCTGTCAAGCACAACTCTCCAGCCCTAACTCTGTTATCCTCTCACTTCATAACTCACTTAGTCCAGCAACTTACCAACATTCAATACAATGATTTTTGGTTTTTTTTCGCAGTACTTCCTCTTTGATAATTCTAACTTCTTGCAGTTCCACATTTTCGCCAGTCACCCTGACATTTCGGGAAGATTTTGTATTCCTTCCTCTTTGGAGACATAACCAATATATTCACCTCACCGGACGGAGATCGCCTCCGTCACCTTGTGAGTACATGAAAGGATCGCACTCTGGCAAAATGGATGCTTCACCGACTCCTGCCTGGAAAGTTCCAGAATCAAAACAATTGATGGGCATTTTGAGTACAGTCCTCTCCCTTGTGTGATACTAAAGTTTGTGCTGATGGAGTTTTCACAGCTCTGTGAACCCATTGTTGAAATTAACTGGCTTCACACTTTGCCATGGGAAAGGTACAATATTGGTAAATATATGCGGAAATCTCAGAAAGGATAGTGTGGTGTCCTGCTCCTTCCTATGCAGACGCAGACTCTCTCCAAAATGCAGTGCCCAAACCTTGTCCAGAGTGGGGACACCAGACCCTCAGGTTTCCCTAAATCATTGCAGTAGCTGATAACACAAACTCAAGAAAACAATCCAGAGAATCTCCACTCACTTTTCAGTGACGGGTACAAGTCAAATCTCTGTATACATGCCACACCCACTCAGAGTTTAGAAATGATATTTTTTCTCCTCAGTTTCTGTTCCTGGTTGACAAAACATTGCAGTTCTGCACAGTCGCTGTGAGCTGAAATATTACTGGCTCTGTTCTCCAATGAAATAGTTGACAATGTAACTGAAAAACTTTCTGTACGTCAGTCACAATGACAGCAACACTACCCATTACCAGTGTAGATGCTGGAGATCCGATGCTCTAGTGCTATTATCTCCAGACTATTAACCCAGGGGCCCAGCTAATGACTCAGACCTGAACTTGAATCCCGCCTTATCAGATTGTGGAATTTGAATTCAATGTAGTATTTGGGTTAACAATTTAATGAAGATTGTCAATTGTCAAATAAAAGCAAACACCTGGCCCACTTGTGTCCTTCGTGGAAGGAAATCTGTTATCTTCACGTGGTCAGGCCTACACATGTGACGCCAGCCGCAAAGCAATGTGATTGACTCTCAATTGCCCTTTGAAATGGTCAAGCCAGCCATTCAGTTATATCACTACAAGATCTCAAAGAAATGAAAGCAGACAGACCTAAGCACTGGCAGCCTACAGCATTTGGGCTACATTGGTTCAAGCAGGCAGCTCACCAACACCTTCTCATGGGCAACCCGGAAAGTGAAATATATACTGGCCCAGCCAGTGACACCAATATCCCATTATTGAAGAAAAGAAGATGACCACACTCAGGGAAGAGAGACAGAAAGGACATACCCCGTTTTAAGCAGGGAGTTGGATATATATCTACATAGGCACAATACTCAGGAATATGGAAAATATTTTTAAAAATCAACGAGATTAATATCACATTTTATTTCCATCCCAGCTGATTATCAACAATTCCTTAGTTTGATTATTTTTCTCTATCTCTCTATTTCTCCATATATTCACCTCACTCGACCAACACAAATTAATTATTTTCTAGCTGCTTTCAGATCTGATGCATGGTGAGTGGACTCAAAATGTTAACTCTGTTTTTCTCTCAATACAAACTGCCAAACCCGTTCTGTTTCCCCGGCACTTTGTATCTTTTTGTTTTAGATCTTCAGTAGCTTTCTTTGTTTGATTTAATGTTTATTTTTGGTATTTCATGGGATGTCATCATCAATGCCGAGGGCAGCATTGGATGACCATCACTAATTGCCCTGAATTGTGACCATTCCACAAGGCAGTACAGAGCCAAGCACGTTGTTGTGGGTCTGAAATCACTCTCATCCAGACCCGGTAACGATGTTAGATTTCTTTAGCAAAGGACATCAGTGAAACAGGTAGATTTTTAGACAAAATGCTCCTCGTTTTATGGTTACAGTTTGTGCATTTGCTTTTATTTAGATTCTTATCATTTGAATTTAAGTTCTGCGATCAGCTGTGGTAGGATTTGAAACAGTATCTTTAGTATTCTGATCTGTGCCTCTGAATTACCCATCCAGCGACATAGCTACTCTGACACAGTGTCCCTGTCATGAACTGACTTTAGAGACATTACAAGTTTGTTATCGATCTATTCTTAACTGGAGCAGTGGCGAGAAGAGAACAACATCTGTAAAATCTGACCTTTACCAAGGCATAGATAATGGTTAATTCAGCAACAGCACTGACACAATGGTAGAAACTCAGGGTGTTATGAAGCTGTTACTGAGCAGGTTTGGTGATGGAGACAATACCAAGACATTAATCAGTTCAACGCAAAAGGGTGCTCACAGTTTTGTTTCAGATGTTTGTGAGAAAGATGTCTGTATTTTGTGGATAATGAGTGGAATTTATAACGAAACTAAATACAGTATTTTCTGTTTTTACCAGATATGGATAACAAAAAAACACAAAGAAGTTGAACATGGTTTATGTAATTAATAAATAGATAGAGGTGGAAAAACTTACCAGGGACACCAAGAATAGCGAGGATGGGATAATAACCTGCCTGAATAATCAACAGTACACCATATATTTGGTCTGCTAATGTTGACCAAGTCCAGAAAAACCAGAAAAGACCATAGGATAAACTCCTGTGCATTGGTGTAACATTCCAGTCGAATGTTCTCAGATTCTGGACGATTATTGGAACATTCCAGTCTAACGTTCTTAGATTCTGATCCATTGTTGTAACATTCCAGTCTAATATTCTCAGGTTATGATCCATTGCTGGAACTTTCCAGTCTGTTGTTCTCAGATTCTGATCTCTCCTTTCCATGTCTCTGTAGCTGCTGACTCCGTTAGTGTCGGAGGTGGCGTATCTGCTGATAACAAGGGATAAGGCACCGAAAGAAGTCCCTTATTAATAGGAGAGGGAAAGCCTCTATTGACAGTGTTGAATCCATGGAGGCTGACATCAATCACAGTTACTAAACAAACAGCTCCAATTAACCCTTTCACGACTGCACTTGCAGCTCACATTAACAACTGGACTGGATTGGATGTCGAAATCTCTAGTTATTGGCCACATCTCCAGACACTAATTGCTCTTCCAAAGTCGGTGGCGAGGTGAGGGCGGGGTGGGAGTGATGGATGTTTTCTTTTTGCAGGTTAGATGATTCTGCTGTGCTGTTCATGTACAATGTTGTAATGGCTTGCAGCCCCAAAAATCACACAATCAAGTTGTTGTTGTTGTGTTGTTCTCTCCTCCACTAGAACAACTGCCAACCAAAAGATTGTCCCTGGGCATAGTTGCTGTTGACCTACAGAGAAGGTTTGGAAAGGTCTGGACATGACTCTGACTGCTATCTGAAGGCAGCACTGTAAAGTCAACATACAATGCGCTTCAGTTTTTTTTAATCGACAAGCATCTTATTGTTGTTTTATTCGCTTTAAAACTGTGAAATTTACATTTTTTGACTTCAGTCCAAAGGAAAAAAACGGAATGTAAAAAGACCTGTTTCATTAAAACCCCTGGATTAATGAGCCAGGGACAGAATGAAAATAACATTAGTTAGGAGACAGAAAGGAAAGGGAGCAGCAGTTGTGGAGATTTGAGGGGAAGACAACGATATTACCCCAGACACCATCACACTTTCTGACAGACAGAATGAAATGCAAACCAAACCAACCAAAATGTGATAGAATGCTGATAGCTGATGTGGCTCTGTGGGTCAGGGATTAGCGCTACACTTTCACAGTTCTAGATCCCGGTTCGATTCTCGCCTCAGGCGAATATCTGTGTGGAGTTTCCATATTCTCCCCTGGTCTGCATGTACTTCATCCCACAGTACAAAGACGTGCAGATTATGTGAATTGGCCAAGCTAATCTTCTCATTGTGTTCACCAATGTGTAGGTTTGGCACAATAGTGAGGGCTCAATATCGGGGGCGAGTGGGGAGGGGTAGACGAATGGGTTTGGTCAGGTTACTCGTCCAAGGACCTGTTTCCACACTACATACATTCGATGCATGTGAACAAGGCTATTTCAAATGGAAAGAATAGTATGCTACATACGTATTTCAGTCACTGGATATACAGTTTGACAGGGTTGTGTACATAGAGAACAAAGAATATTACAGCGCAGTACAGACCATTCTGCACTCGATGTTGCACCGACCTATGAAACCAATCTGAAGCCCATCTAAACTACACTACTCCATTTTTCATCTATGTGCCTATCCAATGATCACTTAAATGGCCTTAACGTTGGCAAGTCCACTACTATTGCAGGCAGTGCTTTCCACACCCCTGCTGCTCGCTGAATAAAGAAACGACCTTCTACATCTGTCCTATGGCTCACAGTGAGAACGAAAGTGTACGGTTACAGGAGAGTACAAAAGGATTGTTCAAATGGCCACATTAATGACCGAAAAACTTAACACTGCAATATGTGAGATGCTGCACTTTGAAAGAAGTAACAAAACAAGAGAGTACTCAAACCATGGAGATAGGCTAGATTTGTTTTTGCTTTACTTTGGAGCACAGAAGGTTATGGGGTGAACCTAACAGTGGTGTATAACAGCATGAGGGAATTAGACAGAGGGAACAGACAGCAGCTGTTGTTCTTAGTCAAACGTTTAAATACAAGGGGATACACATTTAAAGTGAAAAAACAAGAGATTGAGTGATGATTTGTGAAATCTGTTTTGAACCCAGAGGGTGATATGCTTCTGGAATGCATTGCCTGTGAGGGTGGTTGAGGATGAAACCGTACAAACTTGGCAAAGCACTTGTATCAGCACTTGATGGTGCCCGATGTGATAGGCATCTTCTTTATTATACGATTCCATGATATATTGTGAAGCACCACCCTCTGCCAGCTGTTCATCACAGTACAGCAGCTTGATTAACACAACCTCCACCACCAGTAATACTTACTCTCAGCTAAACTGGCACGAGATGCACAGCTGGTATTCGCTCCCAACAGCCACTTTGGGTGGACCAACACCAACTGGACTGAAACTTCTCAACGGCAATTAATGTTGGAGTAGCTCCATTAAAATCCCTAATGAATTTTTGAAAAATCCAATTTCCTCATAATAATTGAACAATGTAACCATGTTTATTGATCTGATGAGCTTGTTGCGGACATTGAAGTAGTGTGATGCATGTACAGACACCATTTCATGAATACATTGAAATAAAAGGCCAACTGATAGCCCAGGTCACGAATAACACAAGTTAATGCAGCTTTTAATCAGCAGCTGAATGAGCACAAAATGCCAGAGCAGAGTCGGCCATGCGCCTTGAGATAACTTTCACTAATGCAGTTTGGTGTTTTCTAGTTGGTGTAGACATGTTGCGCTGAATGGCCTGTTTGTGTGCGATAAGACTCTAGCACTAAATTCGTGAAAAAAGAAAGTGGTCTCAGCATTTCCATAGCTTGTGAGCATCAATTGGTGAAGAATATAGTCTCCAAGGTCACATTGCATCCTGACTTGAATCGAAACCATTGTCCCTTCACTGTCACTTGTTCAGAATCCTGTAACTCTCTCTGAAACAAAAATGTTAGGGTTGCAGAACCACGAGGGCCACTGGGATTCACTAACACATTATGAGTAGACATAAGCAACAGATCAGTGGCTTTGCTAACGGAACTCATCTCACAACAACAACTGAAAGGAAACTGCACTATTAAGACATCTATATGACATTATCTAATTTCTGAAGCAGTTTCAAAGGAGTTTTTCCCTTGTTTTAAAAAACACATTTGGAAAGTTGTATCCATCAATCTGAAAAGAAAAGTCTTCAGGTTCATAAGAATGGTCTCCTAATTTTTTTGATAGCTGAAGACAACAAAAAAGTAGCAACGAGCAACAGGCATAAGTGTTCCTTCGTTGTCCTTACAACGTTACTGTGTCATTCTTAGTCAAGAGTCTCCCTGTCTCTGCCTTAGGAATATTCAATATCCTAGCCTTCATCGGTCTCTGGGAAGAGAGTTTCACAAATGCACAACACTTTGAGAGGGCTGAAACAACACACATCTTGTGACATGAGATATTCATTAGTTTTACTTTCCATCCACTTATTGTAATCTCTCATACAAACTGAAATATTATTTCAGAATTCAACTTAAAAAGACTATTCAGAATATTCAGAGGTTATGATCGCATATTGTCCAGCTAAACTCCAGGAGATTCAGGGCCAGTCTGGTCAATATTTCCTCCTGAAATACAATTTTCCACAGGAGACAGTTGAGTGAATCTTCTCTGGACTGCTTTGCATGTCATTATGGCCATAGTTCTTTTTTGATTAGATTACTTACAGTGTGGAAACAGGCCCTTCGGCCCAACAAGTCCACACCAACCTGCCGAAGCGCAACCCAACCATTCCCCCCTTTACCTAACTCTACGGGCAATTTAACATGGCCAATTCACCTGACCTGCATATCTTTGGACTGTGGGAGGAAACCCACGCAGACATGGGGAGAATGTGCAAACTCCACACAGTCAGCCGCCTGAATCGGGAATTGAACCCGGGTCTCTGGTGCTGTGAGGCAGCAGTGCTAACCACTGTGCCACCGTGCTGCCCAGTACCCTGTAAAGCTGTAAAAAGTTCTTCCTACTACCTTATGAATTCTGTTTCAAAAACGTTTCAACATTTGTCTGGCCTCTCTAAAACCTTGTAGTACACGAATTTCTTTGTGTGATCCAGGTGCCTGATTCTTCTGTGCCTCAATCCAATCTCTCCATTTAAATAATTCGTACATTTCCATTAAACTTCCAATATATTTGAACACAGACACATTTTCCATTCTATTCTCCATACACCAATATTTGTTGTTCATTTGACGAACTTATATCTCCTTATTAACTCGTGTCTTCTTCATATACAAATAAAAACAAGTAAAGTAAAAATATTACATTGTCAATTCCATTGGAATGTTTTTGACAGCCTATGTCTTTGACCAAATATTCAGCCTGTATTATGGAAGAATGCAAACATTTGAAATTGTCTGTGTCCTCTCACATATTTATATTCTTCCATAATGCAAACAGAATATTTCGTCAAAGGCATAGGTTGTCGCCATAATTCAGTGGAATCGATAATGTCATATTTTTAGTCCATGTCCAAGCTATAAATTAGCGCCAATGCAAAAGTGTTTTGCAGTACCATCACTCAATTCTCATCACTGAAATATGGACAGATAGTGTAGAATCTGTGTGGGTGGAATTGAGAAACAACAAAGGTTAAAAAGGCAGAAAACAGCGAGTGAGGATAAAAATGATCATGTCAGTATGGTAGCTAGTGACATGTGATATTCCACAAGGCTCAGTGTTGGGACCACGACTTTTTACTTTGTAAATTAATGATCTAGATGAATGGTCTAAGGGCATTCTGGTTAACTCTTCAGATGATAGAAAGATAGGTGGAGAGACAGGAAGCATTGCGGAAGTGGAGAGGCTGAAGAAGGGATAAGACACGTTAGGAGAGTGGGCAAAGAAATGGCAGATGGAGTACAATGGGGGTAAGTGTGAGGTCATGCACTTTGGTAAGAAGAATACCGGTTTGTACTATTTTCTAAATGCGGGAAAATTCTTCAGTCTCAAGTGCAAAGAGAATTGTTAGCAAACCTTTATATCACGACACAGTGTGTTTTAAAATGTTATATTCACCAAAAGAACTGTGAATCATAAACATCAACACTGTTTATTGAACACAATTAACATTAGAACAATAAATTGTACTATAACGTAGCGAAACTCACTACAAACTACTTAATGCTTTAACTTAACTTCATATGATCGTATACCATCCCAATAGAACATTGCCGGCTCTACGTGCTGAATTCTCCTCCTTACAATGGATCTGGAGGTATCTTCTGCTTTGATGAATATTCTCGATTTACTGCGCTAAGTGGGGTTTTGCTCTGATTCTCGTTCTTCAGAGTCTTCACCTCATTTTGGGAGAATATGGAGGATCTGTCAACAGAATGACCATGTTGGACAATTCTGATTAATCAGACCTAACCAAGGGTTGGCACATTGTTGGCCTAAGGGAGGCATTCCATTGTCCCATTCAAGTTCAGCTCCAGGTTTGTATTCCGTGGTCTGTAGTTGTCAAGTTTGTTTACAAACTGTCTGTGGGTAGCTGCAACCTGTCTGGATTCTACAGCATGTGGATTAGCACAGACAGTTTACTCAAGGCAGGGATCCATTTCTCAGCATGCTTTAATCATTGTTCATTTTTGTAACTGTATGGTAATGTGTTATTATCAATGATAAGTTCATTATTTCAGGTGGCAGTATTGGTCTCAAAGGCAAATACAATGATGACATTTTTTTTAGAGGACTTAAATGTAAAAGCATGGATGTACTTCTGAGACTCTATAAGGCTCTAATCAGACCACATTTGGATTATTGTGTGATGTTTTCTGCCCCGTATCTCAGGAAGGATATACTGCCCCTTGAGCGTGTTCAAAGGCAGTTCACAGGAATGGCCTCAAGAATGAAAAACCTAACATTTGAGATCTCTGGGATTAAACTCGCTGAAGTTGAGAAGGATGAAGGAATCTAATTGAATCATTCAAAATACTAAATGGCTGTCCAGAGTAGATGTCAGAAAGATGCTTCCATTGTTAGCAGGGAAAGGACCCAAAGGCATAGTCTCATAGTTAAGGGAATACCTTTTATATCGGAGATAAGTAGAAACGTCTTCAACCAGTGAGTGATGAATCTATGATAAGGATGGAAGTTTCCTTCCTGAAAGGACATTTGTGAACCAGATGAGTTTTCCCTTACAATCGATTCACGATCACCATCAGTCTCTTAATTCCACATTTGAATTCAAGCTCCACTATCTACCATGGCAGAATTCAAATCCAGGGCATCAGAACATTAGCTGGGTGTCTCACTAAACAGTTCAGCGATAACACCACCAAGCCACTGCCTTGCCCAGTTCTCCAGAGTGTGACTAACTTGTGTAATATGATTTGCCCGAGACTTTTCCCTCAAGATATTATTGATTTCTGTGTCAAATCATGAATGATGTTTCTCCATTACGCAATTCCTCTTCCACTCACCAATATACTTTAATTGCGAGGTTATTTAGTATCTCCTTTTGTCGTTTTTTTTATCTGTCCTTCCCTTGATAGTTTTGCTTTGTTTTACCCTGGCCAGTCCACCCAAGCCAACTCCTTCCTTAGCCCAATATAATTATCAATGCTCAACACTAAAACCATTATATGTGACTATTGTCCTTATACATTCAATCTGAGTTTGAAACTACAGCGTGTTGCGGTCACTGCATCCAAGACGATCCTTAACGGCAACATCATTCATCAATCCTTCCATGTCACATAATATCAAAGGTGAAGTAACCATTCTCTGGTTGAATGCATGACATGTTGCTCTCAAAAACAATCCTTCATACAGTCTACGAATTGTTCTTCGAGGCTACCTTTGCGAAGTTGATTAATTGAGTCAATGTGCATGTTCTTCCAATGTTGTGCCCTTGTCAACAGCTGTCATTATTTCCGAACTCAGAAATGCTTCTGGTGAACAGTGGCTGAACTTTTCTTTTCCCAAAAGGTTTCCTCTCTTGCCTTTTGTTTATTCCTAGACCGATTTACGTGTCGTTCCGTCCTGCCAATATCATTTCCTAGTGCAGCCTTGATATCATCCTTAACCAATACATCAATTCCACCTCTTGCTACTCCTTGTCTAACCTTCCGGAATAGTGAGTGCCCTTGTACATGTCACTGCCCAGTCCTGATCTCCCTGTAACCATGTTTCAGCCATCTGCAACAGGTCATACACATTTATCTCTGTACCTATTGTCACCTCATCAATATTTTTCCGAATGAGTTTTGCTTTTAGGTACACAGTTTTAAGTACGTTTTATTGGTTTGTCTTTCCCTTCTCATACCTTTTGTACACTAGCTTCCTGATCTCACACACTTCACTCCCTCACAACCCCCACACTGTCCAATCTTATTTTTTTAATGCTGATAATTATGCGCCTCATCTCTATCATTTATTCCAATCTCCAACTCACATTTTGAACTGACATGATGCATCCTTCATCATGGTCATGAGACTGACCATGCCTGCTGTCCTATTCACCCCTACTTTCTGCTCAGTTTCTGACCTGCTGCTTTGGTTCCCAGTCTCCTGGTTTATTAGTTTAAATCCACCCAATTTCCACTAACAAACTTCCACAGAAGGATGTTGGTGCTCCTCCAGTTAAGATGCAACCTGTCCATTTTTGAAAGCTCTCACTTGACCTGGAAGAGAACCTAACGATCCAAAAGTTGAAACTTGCACCCCTGTACTAGGTCTTTAACCACATGTTAAACTATACCACCTTCCTAATCATTACCTCTTTTCCACGTGGCACTGGGAGTAATTCAGACATTCCAGCGGATTGTTCTCTCTCTCTCTCTCTCTCTCTCTCTCTCACACACACACACACAACATACGTGCACACGCAGACATACTTATTCACACAAATGCACACATGAGCACACACACGCACGCATACACACACACACACACACACACACACACAGACACACAGACAAACACACACCACATTACTTTGTAGAAGTATACGCAGTAACCTTATAAATAATTGGAATGACAACTGGAATGAACAAACTGGTTAAAAGTAGGATGCGAACAATTCGGGTTACTCTTCATTAAGCAGAACGGACAAAGCTGTGAACTTATTGCAGTGCTCAAAATTATGGAAAAAATGACAGCTTAAAATACGAATACTCTGTTCCTGATCGATGGCATTACAGCATCTCTTAGTCCTAGTTTCAAGATTGTCAGCACAAGAGCTAGGAGTGACATAAGGAAAAACTTCTTTATTGAGAGATTTGTTCGAATTTAAAATGCTCTGCCTGGGAGAGTTGTGAATGAATATTCAAAAAGGAACTGCATATATATATATATATATAGGGTGGAAAATGGGAGGGGTTTGGGAGACATTTCCGGCGCTGAAGCATACACAGTGGTCCAATAACCTCCTTCTGTCCATTAAAGTTCCGTAATCTATCATGTACAGACGCAAGCCAACATCAGTATCTGATTATTTCCTGTTGTAAATGTTGGCAAATATCTGATCATATTTGCTGCAGCATAACCATTTAAAATGCAATTATTGCAATGTCAGCTTGATGATGAAGTCTAATTATTACTCAGCACATAAATATTTTAAATCTTGTATCCCAATTACTAAAACAAATATTTCTTTGCTTTGGCACAAAACACTTTGTAAATGTTTGACTTTTCTCTCATACGGAAATATGTTCATCATTTCTTATCACTAACCAAATTTCGAAATAAATGCCATTCATTCTTTTAAAAAAGTATAAGATTTCAAATTATTGTTCGCTACAACGTAATATCGCAAATCATTTATTTAAGTTAATTTTCACAGTGCATGTAGAATTATTGTCAATTGTTTCTCGATTGTCGGTATATAACTGTAGCTCGTACATTTAAGTGAGAAATTTAGCTGACTGTTATTTAAATATACAAGAATGCTTTTTCTATATGATTGTTCAATTATTTTTTTCAAACTAAATATGTAATCGGTCAGACGCCAAGCACTTTCCAAATTTTGGTGTGACAATGTATTTATTTGAATACCGACAATGTGTATGCAATTGTAATCACGTCCATAGTAAGATAGCATATTCTTTGTTCGAAATAAAATAAAATGTGCATTCTTTATTTATGAGTCATTAAATGTTGACAGGAGTTTGTATTTTTGTTCCATAAATATAACATCAAGCTCATTGTTTTCAGAGATGATGCAATTATTGTTTGGTTGAATAATCATACTTCACATCTTATTTTTGAGCAATTCATGAAACATAGCAAATATCTGATTATTTTTCGGACCATAAACTCATCACCTTGCAATCATAAGCTTCGCTGAAAATAGATTTAAAAGGATCTGAATTCAGGCAGAGTGTTACTGAACCTCACAGCTGCCTGAGGCACTTAGTGAGATCCTGGCCTGCACCTAAATGTATCCAGAGCACGACCACGTGATTCAGGGCAGCCATTCAAACAATATTTCACAACAAATCATTTGGAATCCACCTTGGGCCGGGTGGAAACTAGCCACCAGGCTATCAATGGTCTCTCTGTAAGAACAAATGCTGTCCAAATTAGACATCATTGACTCGCTAGAAACCATGCTTTACAAATGCATTTTCAGTCAGACCCTGGCCCAGAGAGCAGATGTGTGGATATGGAGTGTCAGAAGCACACCACGCAAATTGCTTACGGTGATGACATCTGGCCTACCTCCCAGACTCCATACATCTGCAACCTTGACAGGCACTGAGTGGAGACGTTATCAAGGCGAAACCGAAGACAGCAGATGCTAGAAGTAAGAGTCATGAGGCTGGAGCTGGAAAAGCACAGCAGCTCAGGCAGCATCCAAGGAGCGGGAAAATCGACATTTCGTCCAAAAGCCCTTCATCAGAAATAAAAATGGGATCCATGAGTGTGGAGTGATAAATGAGAGGGGCTGGGGCTGGGGAAAGTTAACTGAGAGTGCGATAGTTGGATGGAGGTGTGGGCAATGGTGATACATTGGAGGGGAGGGTGGAGCAGATAGGTGGGAGGGAAGGTGGACATGTGGGAACGGTGGCTCAGTTTTGAGCACTGCTGCCTCACAGTTCCATGGACCAGTTTCGATTCCAACCTCAGTCGACTCTCTGTGTGGAGTTTGTACATTCTCCCACATGTCTGCATGGGTTTCCTCTGGGTGTTCCGGTTTTCTCCCACAGTCCAAAGATGTCCAGGCCAGGTAAATTGACAATGTTAAATTACCCATAGTTATAGGTGCATTAGTCAGAGAAAAATGGGTTACTCTTTGGAGGTTTGGTATGGACTTGTTGATCCAAAAAGCCTGCTTCCACTCTGGAGGGAATCTAAAAAAAATCCAATCCCACTTTGAATAAAAAGATGGGACGGGTCATCAGGGCGGTGCTAAGCTGGAAGTTTGGAATTGTGGTAAGGTGGGAGGAGGGGAAATGTGGAAACTGGTGAAATCCACAAAGATGCCATGGGGTTGGAGTGTCCCGAGGTCGAAGATGAGGTGGTACGGGAGTGGCGATGGATGAAGCCCTGGACCTGCATGTCCTCAGCAGAGTGGAAGGTGGAATTGAAGTGTTCTGCCATGGGGCAGTGGGGTTGCTTAGTGTGGGGGTCCCAGAGATGTTCTCGGAAGGGCTCTGCGAGTAGAGGTCCTATCTCCCCAACATATAGAAGACCGCATTAGGAACAACAGATACAGTAGGTGACATGTTTTGAACTGCAGGAGAAGCCTTGATGGATGTGGAAGGATCTGCGGGCATTGGGGTAGGGGTGGGGGAGATGGGGGAGGTGTGTGCACAGGTCTTGCATTCCTGTGGTGGCAGGCGAAGGTGCCTAGACAGGAGGGTGAATTGTTGGAGACCTGACGAGCACTACCTATCTTTTATCCTTATTCTGCATTCAAATTTGATTTTCCAGAATGAATCGCTTCACACTTTTCCAGGTTGAAATCCACCTGCCACTTATCAGCCCAGTTCTTCATCCTGTCAATGTCCCAGTGCAAACTACAACAGCCCTCCACACTATACACAATTCCACCGACGTTTGTTCCATTGACAAATATAATAGCCCATCCTTCCACTTCCTCATCCAAATTATTTTTAAAAACCCACAAACAGCAGAGTTCCCACAACCGAATCCTACAGATCACCACTTTTCACCTAGCTGCAGACTGAATACTTCCCGTTTACTACCACATAGTGTATCTATGGGCCAGTCAATTCTGTATCCAGACAGACAGGTTTCTCCGTATCCCAAGCCTCATTGCCTTCTGAATGAATCTCCCATGGGTAACGTGGTCAAACGCCTTGTTAAAATCCATGCACACCGCATCCACTTCTCTACCTTCTTCAATGTGTTTGATCCTATCCTCAAAGAATTCCATAAGGTTTGTGAGGCATGACTTGCCCGTCACAAAGCCATGCTGACTATTTCTAATCAATCTATGATTTTCCATGTAATCGTAATGTCTGTCTCTCAGAATCTCCTCCATTACTTTGCCCAATACTGATGTAAGACTGACTGGACTGTAATTGTCAGGATTATTCCAATTCTTTTTCATGAACAAGAGTGTAACATTTACCACCCTCAATCATCTGGCACTTCTCCAATGGAGAGTGAAGACGCAAAGACCATCGCCAAATGTGCAGAAATCTCTTCTCTCACCTCCTGTAGCAACTTCGGGTGTTTCCCCTCTGGCCCAGGGGATTTATCGATTTTTATGTTTGTACTTCAATTAGTCTGTACTTCACCTGAAATGGTCTACTCCCTGACCATCAACTGATTAAGTGCTTTCCATTTCAGGGCTATGTACGATGCTACTTCACTGAGCATGTATGGTTCCCAATATCTTGTGAACCACGGAATGAAAAATATTGGAAGGCACGAATGCGGTCCTGATGAAGGGGTGATGCCCAAATCATTGACACTCTTGCTCCTCAGATGTTTATGACTGGCTGTTCGTTTTCAGTGCCATATGTTTCGGCTCTGATCTCCAGCATCTGCCGTCCTCATTTCCTTTTTACGGACGGCTGTCCCCTCTGCACACTGAGCAGGAAATTCATCAGCAGAAACTCGTTGTATGTGGAGCAGACTGCTCAGTTCTGGAAAATTACATTACATTAATATATCTATTAAAAACGAAATTGCATTTCACCAAATACTAATTCAGTCCCAGAGTTACAGTTTTGGTTCATGAGTTGGGCAGCTTTTAAAGAACAGTGAATGACTGAAAAACTCCGAGGTACAGATTTTTTCAGGTGCTACATTCCAGGATGGATGTGCTTTACCTTAATACTGGGAATGTTATCGGACAGACAGATGTGATAATGTAACAAGGTGACATGTGGAAATGTGACATTGTTTCCATTAAAGAGATGCGTTTGAGGGAGTCACGGCTGACAACTCAATATGCTGTGGTACAAGAACTATCGGCAGGACAGGAGAGGGGTAAAATAGGAGGTGGTGTTGCATGATTAGTTATGGAGTCAGTTACTACAGTAAGGAGGGACGATATCTTGGAAAGATCTTCTAATGAGCATGGTGGTTAGTGCTCAGGATCGAAACCATGGCCGAGGCACTGCTGGGGACATATTATAGACCCCCAGAAAAAGAAAGTATAGGAGCAGATATAAAACCAATTTATTGAGGTGTGTATAAACAATAATAGGTTTATTATACACAGGCATTTCATTTCCAAGCATTAATTCTGGCAGTGATAATATTTTAAGAGGAGACAGATGCCTTGAAATTTATTCCAGAAATTCAATTCCTTGTATCATCATGGAGCAGATACAACAATGGATGCGGCAGTGATGTGCCTCACTGTGGGGAATGAAGCCAGTCAGGATATTGCAGGCAGGATTGGGAGAGCGGTATACGGCCAGTAACCATGACATCATACATTTTATGTTTGGTAAGGAAAAGATTTTTAAAATGCACTGTCTGGTAAATAAAAGGTTTTTTGGACTGGGGAGGCCGATTTTATGAAAACATATGAAGGAATCTGTCCAGAGTACAGTGGCTTCTGAGTGAAACTGTTGCAGAACAGTGTGTGGTGGGGGGTTGGGGAATCAGTTGATCAAAATGTAATTATTGAGAATGTCCGTCAAATGTGTTACACGAAAGATGAAAATTTGGAAAACAAGCCCAGAGAACCTCGGGTGTCAACAAAACAATCAGAACAGAATTAAAAACGAAAGAGAAGCTGAAATCAGGTACAAAGTACAAAGTCAATGGATATACTCAATGAATATAGAAAGAGTCGGGCTAATTTTAAAACTTCAGTAGAAGAGCAGAAGGGGAATCGTGATAAAACATTAGTGGATAAGATTAACGAGAATGCAAAGACATTATATCAGTTTATGAAGAGGAAGAGGGTAACAGCAGAAAGAAGTGGGTGTATTAGAGACAAAGGGGGCAGCCTGTGCACGGAGTCACAGAATATGTTAACCACGGGCTTCATATCGGTCTTCAGTTGGGAGAAGCTTTTCCTGGATTCAGGAGAGTGACAGTGTACCCCTTGAACGATTTGATACAGAAGAATTGAAGGTTTATGCAGGTTAAAGGGTGGACAAATCCCCAGATCCGGGTGAGCTGTAACTTAGGCTGATGTGGAAGATGCGGGAGAAGAGCACAGGCTATGACATTTTTTATTTTACTCTTGTCTCTGGCCACAGCGAAGGTGTGATGCGACACGATAACATCTAGCGTTGTCACAACACTCACATAGAGTGCTAGAAATAAGGATTAAAGACCACTAAGTCTCCCAACAGTGAGACGGAAGCAATTGTAGACAATTCTGAGGGCTGTTGAGGTTAGATCATTAAATATCTTGAAGGCTGAGGCAGACTGATGATTAAACATGGGTTTGTTGTCGGGAAAATGCAGTCAGGTAGAATGGGGATTATCAGAATAAATATAATGGAAATAAACAGAAAAACAGACTTAGTGGGCAGATATCAAGAATATTGCTCCAACGTCTAATGCAATTCTTTTTCCAACAGCCCTGTATTCACTGGAAAATAACTTCTATCCCTTTGGAGTGAGACACAGTTTGGAATGCAATCGAAGGATTCAAGGATTTCATAAATGCAGTATTAATAGACAGAAAGGACCAGGGGACTGCGACAACGCGGATTGGCCGTTGGGGCGAATATTTGGCTCAGCGCAGTCACCACCAGCAGGAGGAAGACTCAGTAAGACACCCTACAAGTACAAGTAATGACGTGCTCTGGAGAGCAGGTTATCATGGGCTTGGTGTCAAGGAATGTCTAATGCACAAACATCGCATTACTGTCGTGTCTCCCTTCTTCACTAAACAAAAGTAAAGGTGGAGGAGTAGAGAAAATGCAGTTGGTAGCAGAGTAAGTAGTAAGTCATTGGTTAGAAAGGCTTCAGACAGCAGCAGCTCAGAAAAAAAAACACAGGCAAGCTCAAATAAAGTCATTTTAATTTAGTATTACCGCAGTCAAGATGGCAGTTAGGCCAGTTGCACGTTCATCCTGTGGGATGTGGGAGCTCAGAGAGATTTCCATCGTCCCTGATGACTACACGTGTGGAAAGTGCACCCAGCTGCAGTGCCTGGGAGACCATATTTGGGAGCTGGAGCTGGATGCACTCAGGATTATCTGAGATGCTGCGAACTTCACACATATAACTGCTTTAGTGTGGTGGTCACGCCCAAGACCCACCATGTTTCTGTTATGACTGGAACAGCACAGTCCCACATAAACATCCATGCCCTGAGTTCATCAGTCTTACCTGTCTGCCCTGTTGCATTTAAATAAACACAATTTAATCCAACAGCTAGTCCTTACTCCCTATCGTGTTCCAGGCAAAGAGTAGGTTTGGAATTGCAAAGGGAGTAGGCAGAGAGTGAAGCTATCCTCTGTGGCCATTCCCCACGAAAACAAGTATACCACTTCTGGTACTGTTGGAGGGAATGACCATTCAAGGGAAAGCAGCGGTAGCCAAATTGGTGACACTACCACTGGTGTTGAAGCATAGCGGGAAACTGTAAATTTAAGCAGGGTCTTAGAGATAGGAGAGTCGATTGTTGGAAGGACACTATGGAGATTCTGGGGCCTCAAACGGGAATCCAGCAAGTTGTGCTACGTCCCAGGTGCCAGGTCTCAGGAAGTCTCTGAGTGGATGCAAGACGTTGTCAAGGGGGTGGGTGAGCAGCCAGAAGTCATTGTGCACGTTGGCATCACAAATGATACACGTAGATATAGGAATGAAGTCCTCCAGAGTGATTACAGAGAACTAGGAGAAAAGCTAAAAAGCAAGACCTCGAAGTGGTAATCCACTGATTACTTCCTGTTTCATGAGCTCATGAAAGGAAGAAGAGAAGGATATGGCAGATACATGCATAGCTAAAGAATTGATGCAGGGGGAAGGCAGTCAGAAGTTTAGATCAATGGGGTCTTTCCTGTTCAACAGGGCCAGGTGGCATATGCACTGGAGGGGGGGGGGGGTCCAATATCCTGGCAGGCAGCTTTGCTCGTGCTCCAAGGGAGGGTTTAAACTAGATTGGCGGGGGTGAGATCTTCAAGAGCAGGGAGGCAAGTGTGACGCTGGAAGGAGATACAGTAATCAGAACAAGTAAAGTGAAAAGACAGGTTAGGCTGGAACAAAACAGGGAGCAAGAATGCCTACTTTTATGAAATTGCATTTATTTCAATGCAAGAGGAGTGACAGGTAAGGACGAAGAACTCAGAGCATGAATAGCTATGTGGGACTGGGATATTACAGGCATTACAGAAACATAGCTAAGGAAGGGACAGGACTGGCAGCTTAATGTGCCAGGGTATATCTGCTTTAGGCAGGACAGGGATGATGGAAAGTGGTGGGGGAGTTGCATTTCTGATTAAGGGGAGTATCACAGCAGTAATCAGAGATGAAGTAAGTGAAGAATCAAACAGCGAGGATTTGTGGATGGAGCTAATAAATAAATAGGAAGGTGTATGGTGATGTTATAGGGGCTGTACAAGAGGCCCCGAAATAGTCACCAGGAATTAGAGTAACTAATATACTGGCAGAGAGGTGGGATATGCAAAAGCAAAAGGATTGTCATAATTGGGGAGTTTAATGTTAATAACATTGTCTGGGACTTCCAGCGCGTTAAGGGATTTGGTGCGGTGGAATCCTTTAATTGCGCCAGAAAATTTCCCTCAAGCAGCATGGAGTTTGGCCTTCTCGGGAAGGGGCAAAATTCGACCTACTCTGAGGAAATAAGACAGAACAGGAGACGGAGATGACAGTATGGGAGTACTTTGGAACCAATGGCCATAGTTCTATTAATTTTCACATATTTATGGCGAGAGACAAAACTGGTCCACCGCTTCAATTTCTAAATTGGGGTAAGACGAATTTAGATGGAATTAGGTAGGAGTTTGCAGGGGTTTTCTGGAATAGTTCGTTGCTGGCAATGAAAATCCTGTCCATGTATGGTACACATCAAAGTCACGGTTTGAATTGAGTTATGTTCCGTTGTATCCCTTTCCTGAGAGTAATCATCTTTTTAAAAATTCAATAATGCAATGTTTGGACAGCATGTAATTCCCTTTCCACGTTGTCCTTGAGAAGCTGTTGGTGAGCTGCCTTCCTGACCCACTGCAATCTGTGGGCTGTAAGCATTCAATGCTTAGTTCGTCTGGTTTAATTTCTTTGAAACTTTATGGTGAGTTATATAACTTAGTGGTTGGGATTGGACCTTACAAACGGCAGCCGAGAGTTAACAACGTTGCTATGCGTCTAGACTCACATAGAAGCCCAATCATGTGAAGGTGATACATTTCATTCCTGGAAGGGCATCAGTGTGCCAGGTCGGTTTTTTCTGACAATCGTTTCATTGTTTCTTAATTCGTGATATTTTATTGAACTCAAATTCCAATATTTGCTGCGGTGGGAATTGAATCTGTGCTTATTGGGATTGTTGCAAGTATTTTGGAACAGGATCCTAAAGTCTGGATAGCCTGTCGGGTTTATACAGGATTAGTTATTCAGGTATTCTAGTTTTGGTTTCTTGTGTTTCATTCGGTAATTTGGTAAATAAATGCTATTTGTTTAAAACTCGGCAATCTGACCAGCTAATTCACGCAAGGAAGATCCAATCTACACTATCTTATTAGAAATAACAAAGTTACGGTCTGGGTTAGTTCTGTGGGGTCGGGCCTGTTCCATAACAGAATGGGGGCCATTTGCAGGATTTTGGGCAGCGAGTGGCAAGTATTAGTTTCTCCTATTCCGTGTGTTGATTTGGTGGGGACACAGAGCTTCAGATAGCAATGGCTCTTGCAGGAACCAAGGATGGTTTGGAGGTGGAAGATGTGACCTTGGGGTTTTTAACAGAATGCACATAAATCCAAGCTGTGGGAATTAGTAGACAAGCTGGCGTTGAAGCTACCTCCTAACGTGAGGAAAGATGAGACGATTGCACCAGTATCTCAGCATTCAAATTTGAAGGAAACTCCATCAGGATCTGTAGAGATGAGCAATCTTCAATTGCAAATGACGTAGCTTGAGTTAAAAGCGGAAATAAAGCAGTTTGAGTTACGGCTAAAATCAGAAGAGAAAGAAAGAAATTATTAGGCTTAGCGGAGGAAAGCAAAAATAATGAATGTCCTTAGCAGGACAGAAAGAAAAATACATAGGGTTTATGCTTCAGAGATAGAAGCTTAGAATGGAAAGTCAGCTTAAAAGGATGGGGATGAAGGCTGAAGGTAAGCTGAGTGAAGAACAGAGTGAGGATGAGCAAAACCATGGTAGTCAAACTTGCCTAAATTTGATGAGTAGGATATGGAAACCTTTTCCATTTCATTTGAAAAAGTGGCTAAACAATTGCAGTGGCCAGTGACCATGTGGGTTTTTTTGATCCAAACAAAGCATGTAGTTTGTGTTCAGCAAGTATTCACAACACAAGACTATCAGATGAGGGATCTGGGGTGTATGAGGACGTAAAGAAATCGCATATGAACTGGTTCCAGAATTTGACAGACAACGTTTCAGGAATATAAGGAAGGATCCTGGTCAAACATATATTGAGTTTGAAAGGATCAAACAAAGTAATTTTGATAGCTGTAAAAGAGCTTTACAATGCTCTGAGAGAGACAATACTTTGGAGGAACTCAAAGATTCACTGCCTGACATAGTGCAAAAACATTTTGAAGAGCAGAGATTTAAAACGGCAAGGCTGGAAGCTGAAGTGGCTGATGATTATCAATTGGTCCATAAAACATGGTTTGGCTTCGAGAATCAATTTCAGTCCATGAGGGATAGAAACTGGGGCAAAGAGAAATCCTCACATGGGAGGGAAATGTAGATCTCGAAGAACGTCATAAGGGTAATTTCGCACAGGCTAAAAAGGGAACACTTCAAAGAAACAAAGAAGTTGAAAAGGTCCGGTGTTTTCATTGCAGTAAATTAGGTCACATGAAATCTCTGTGTTAGTGGGTTCACGATAAAAAACATACAGATGCAGTAAAACAGGATAGCTTGGAAGTTTTGTTGTAGTGGTAACAGAAAGCACAGTGGAAGTTAGAAAGCTGCATCAGAGTGTATAAACTGATCAGAGGTTTGTTAAAGAGGAAGTGGCAGATCTGCTCAGAAAATATACCTGCAAAGGGAAAGTTTACAGATATAGGACATGTAAAGAAGATGCAATATTAAGGTACACAGGACCCTCTTGGTCCGTGATGCTGAAAGGTCAGGAGGTATATACTCCAGAAGGACTATTTCCAGAAAAGGTTATGTTAAAGGGAATTCATCTTGAGACAAAAAGTGCATAAGGATGTAAAGTGAGGATAGAGTGTCCAGAAATGTGTGGAGAAATTGTGGTTGGAGTATTGGACAAACTCTCAGCTCCAGGAATACAATCTGTCTTTGCAAAAAATACAGCTGATTCACCAGTAGGAGTACTGCCTACTCTGGTTGAAAAGCCAGTGGAGACGCAGGCAACTAAAGTGATGCAGGAGTCTTATCCTGGCAGTTTCCTGAGTGTGGGTAACGAAGCCCCAATGTGACCAGTTGAAACAGGTGATATCAAAAATGTAAAGATAAGGAAGTTGAAGTAGCATTTACAGAGACTTTCTTCCATCACATAGTTGTGAAAAAAAACTATTGAGAAAACAGGTCATCTTGCAAATATTTTAGTTCATTTAAAGTAATTGAGTTACAGCAAAAAGATAACAGGTTAAAGCAGTTTTTTGAAAAAGCACATACGTTACGAATTTTGAATGTATCCCTGAGTGTTATTACCCTAAAAACGATGTCCAAATGAGGAAATTCGAGACTATCACATACTCAAGGAGATGATAATTGGGCAGAAGTTCATCAAATCGTATTGCCAATGGGATACAGAAAAGAGGTGATGTGAATAGTGCATGAGCTACCACCTAGAAGTCATTTAGGAGTGAAGAATACACAGGCTGAAACACAGAGACGCTTTTACTGGCCTGGACGCAACAGAATGTAGTTGAATTTTGCCAGACATGTCATACATGTCAGGTAATTGTAGAAAACACAAGCGATAATAAAACCTGCGCCTTTCTTAACTATTCCTGCATTTGAAGTACCTTTTACAAGAGTCTGAATTGATTGGCTAGGTCCCCGAACTCAAACAAAAAGTGGGCACCAGTATTTGTTAACAATACTGGATGTATCGACTAGATTTCCAGAGGCCATCCCAAGATGCAGTATCACAGCTCAAAGAATTGCAAAGGAATTACTCCTTTTAAAAACTTGACACAGACTACCAATTGAGATATAGTGAGGTCAAGGTTCAAACTTCACATCTAATTTATTCACTATGATGCTTTAGGAATAAAGTAATTCAAATCGACTGCATACCATCCAAAATTGCAGGGAGTGCTAGAAAGGTGATATTAAACATTAAGGACCATGTTGAGGGTTTAAGATTAGGATTATTCAGATGATTAGGGTAAGGAAATTCCAATTGCACTTTTTGAGATCAGAGATTCACAAAATTAACAGAGCAAATTCAATCCATTTGAATTATTTTTTGGGCATTAAGTGAGAGGACCATTAATATTGATTAAGGAGAAAATAGTAAATCCGAATTCAAAGGCCACACATTTGGACTAGGTCTCAACCTTTAGGGAACGATTAATAGTGCCGGAGAGTTGGATGGGCAGCATTTAAATGTATTGCAGCATGCAATAAAGCAGGAAGCGGACAGGAAATCAACAAAATGCAATTTTGCGATCGAGGATAAGGTATTCCTGTTACTCCCAATTATAGGTGAACCTTGAAAAGCAAGGTTTGTGGACCTTATCAAATACAACGGATATAGAGTGAGGAAAACTACTTGATAGGGACTCCAGAAAGAAAGAAATCTCACAGCGTATCTCATGTGAATATGCTCAAAATGTACTTTGATGGGGAAGGAAAGCTAGAGGACAAGGTGTTAATGATTACGGCACAGATGTAAGAACCAAGTTCAGAGGATTCTGAATGGGACATTCCTCAAACTAAAGTGGACAATGAGGTATTGTCTAAAATTGGGATGACTTATTGATTTACCTTCATAAGAAAAATTGAAATGATCATAAGGAGGCATTACTATCACATGTGGAATTAAGAAGCTATTAGCTTGGAAGTAATCACCTAATTGTGCGCAATGTAGCTATAGGAGATGTCGTTATGATTAAACAACATCTTTACAGGCATAATCCTCTATAAAGTTGCCACAGGTTCTGAAAGAAATTGAATGCAAACTCTAAGATGACATAATCAATGTGCATTACACTGACTGGAAATCACCCATAGTCATGGTGCCAGCCAAATGGTACCCAACGATTATGTGTGGACTATTGTAACGTCAATGCAATTTAAAAAGTTGATGTATACCCAGTTCCACGGTTGGAAGACTGCGTTGAAAATGCGGGACAAGCAACTTACATTTGGTATGAAATAAGTGCCGGCCACATTTCAGGGACTAACCAATACGTTGCTGGATTATCCAACCTGTGGTTGACATCGATGACCTTGTGATTTTTAGTGACTCATGGAAGGAACACGACAGCATCTATCTGACTTGTTCGATTGACTTCGAAAGGCAGGCTTGGTGGTAAACCTAGCGAAAAGTGAATTTGCCAAAGCAAAATTCACCTTCCTTGGCCATGCTATTGGACAAAGATAAGTGGTGCCATGAGATTTTAAAGTGACTGTAATTGGGGAATTTCGCATTCTGTTGACAACAGGAGCAGTTCCTGGGATTAAGTCGATTTAATCGAATGTTTGTGCCTCATTTTCACAGTGTGACTGCTCCACTCATTGAATTGTGAAAGAACGGCAAGAAGTTTCAGTGGACAGAGGACTGTCAGAAGGCATTTGAGGCATTTGAAATATGTGCTAACCACTACCCACGATCAGACACACTTGATCATGCAAAGCCATTCAAGGTGGATGTAATTGTGAATGATGTGGATATCGGTGTTGGGTTCTTGGAGGATGATGACGACAAGACAGAAAGACATACTGGGTATTCTTCCAAGAAGTTCGATGTTCATTAGTAGAAATATTCAACACTTGAGAAAGGCACTGTGAGCTTTGTGTTGGTATGACAACATTTCAGTGTTTATATTAACAGCAACGTATCGGAGACAACCATTTACACTGATCATAGCTCAATGAAGTCTTTTTGAGAAATATTAGGACAAACTTGGGGGACTGTTAGCTGGAGCCTGTTGTTACAGCCATTCAATTTGAAAATTGTGCACGTGGCAGGTCTTGAAAATATGATTTCCAATGCATTGTTGAGACTTGAGTGACAAATGGAGTCACTCAATGATGGAAGGACCACACACTGAATCTGGATGTAGTTGTGCATGTTTGCATGTTTATAGTAAACGAATGTACATGCTCATTGTAGAGTACGTACTACTATTTTTTGGGGAGTTTTGAAAACTGAAACTATCTTGGATATTGAAGATTCAGTTTTATATTGGGGGGGTTGTCACACAGATAGTATCTTTACAAGTTTATATTGTCCTTGATTTTTTTTTCAGAGAGGTTCTAAATGACCCAATGTTCCAACATGTCTCAATATTGAATGATTCATTGGGGTCCTTTGTTTTTTGCCTAACAGATAATGCCTCGGGCAGAAGGCTGTCAAGCCTTTTAGGAAAACTAGTGTAATCAAGAGGATGTGGCCAGTTCTTCAGCTGCACAGGTCAGTTCAGTTCGAGGTGAGTTGAGTCAGGGTCACTGTTGAAACTTGATTCTCTCCCCCTCCCTCAGTCCTCTGACTTTGTAAACTTTTAGCTCTTTTGGGTAATTTTTACTCTTTGTACTCAGGGTTTGTTTATTGGATTGTGGAAATAATTTGGATCAACATCCTTAATTTGAGGTAGCCTGTCAGTTTTAGATAGGATGAATTATTCAGGTACGATGTTTTTGGTTCGTTATGTTTCATTCTTTATTTTTCCAAATTCATTCTGTTTGTTTAAAAGTCGGCAGTCGGACCAACTAATTCACTCTGGGAATATCCACTATACATTTACCTTCAACAACTGTCAACATTACGGACTGAGCTACGTGCTTAAGAATGTTTTGAGTGGTCGGGCCTGGCCCATAACAATGTTCAATAACCTTGTTTCATTAAAGTAATGAATTAATGAGTAAGGGATGGAATGAAAATGATAATGGCTATGAGACAGAAAGGGCTGCGGCCAGTGGCTGAGGAGACCTGAGGGGAGTGCAGTAATATCTCCCAGTCACTAGTATTCTGAATCACTGTTTGTAACAAATGGAATGAAATACAATGCAGAGCAAGATAACAGATGACCTTTGGTACATGGTATGCTGAACGACAATGTGAACGGAATAGGACAATTTTAAATGTGATGTACATAATTATATTTTATATATAGACTGTTTAATCACAGGTTATACAGGTTGGTAAAATTGTTTATATCGGGATGGGACATACAGAAATAAAAAAGACACAGATTATAAAATGTGTTGGGTTACAGTGAGTTGCAGCAGAGTAAGAGTGAAGACAGCTCATACTGAGCTGGTGCAGAGATGATGGGCTGCATGACAACCATCATTGTTGTAATTATTCATAGGAACGTATTGAAAATGTTCAGAGACTGAGGAGACAAGTCTAGTCATAAAACACACAGACCATATCATAATTAATAAACTATTCCTACTTTTCATCAAGTGTAGCTGTCTCTAAAAGGACTTTTAAATCAAAATCACATTGGTGAGATCCGCGCATTTATTTTCAGAACTTAAAGAAGAAACAGACTCCAGTGCAATATATGTGTCACTGACACATGTGATAGGAACAGGAATGGAACATATTGTCCAAATATAACCAACATCCAGACCAATCAAGAAAAAGCAAAATATTAGAGATTGTGCAAATCTGAAATGCAAATGCAAAATGATGGAGAAATGCAACAGATGATGCAGGATCTGGGCAGAGAACCAGAGTTAACATATCGAGTCTTATATGAACCTATCAACAACAAGTTATGTTGGACTCAAAAAAAGTTAATTCCATTATTCTCCGCTCCGATACTGCCTGAACTGTGGGGTTTCTCTCCAGCACTTTCAATTGGTGCAATGGCAGGAAACAGAGTAATGGTAAGCGGTTGCTTTTCGAACTGAAGGCTTGTGCCCAGCAGTGTTCCAAAGAGCTTGGTTCTGGGTTTTCTTTGTTTGTCATTAATGTAAATGATTTGCGTGAGAATATCGAAGGCATTGTTTGTAAGTTTGTGGATGACACCAAAACTGGTGGCACAGTGGACAGTGAAGAATGTTTTCTAAGAATACAAAAGGATCTTGATGAAATGGGTCAATAGACTGACAGACAGCAGATAGAGTTCAAGCTGGATGAATGTGAGGTGCAGACAATAGTGCGTGTTTGTTGCTATCTGTTGCACCACGAATGGAATTATTTTATTCCCCATTTCCTGGGTTCAAAACATTGATATCCTTCATGATCGTTGAGAGGCCTAACCCTCTCTATGGTTACCTTCTTGCTGTTAATGTAGTTGCACAATATTTGTGGATTATCCTTAACCTTACCTGCCCATTCTATCTCATATCGCCTTTTTGCTTTTCTGATTTCTCTCGAAATAATGCCCTACACTCTTTATATTGACTAAGAGATTAAATTGAATAAAGTTGTCTATATCTAAAGTAAGGTTTTCTTTGATTCTTGAATAAAAGCCCAATAACTGTAGAAGTCCATTGTTCCTTAATCTTCCCTTCACTTTAACAGGACCATAATGCCTCTCAACTCCCGTTGTCATAGTGTTGAATGCCTCCCTCTTGTCAGACATTGTTTTACCTGCTGACAGTCTACTCCAATCAAACTTGATAAGTCCTTGTGCCATGCCATTAAAGTTTATGGTACTCCAATTAAAAAAAAACATTAATTAAAGGCTTATTCTTTTCCATAACCATTATGAAACTAATAGAATTATGATTGCAATGCCCAAAACTTTCCCTCACGTTTACTTCAGTCACTTTCCCTGCCTAATGCACAAAAGAAGGCCTAGTTGTGCTCCTTCTCTGTTAGAATCATCCGGATATTGATGAAGAAAATTTTCGTGAACATATTTGACAAATTCTTCACCATCCTACTCTTTAATGCTGTGGTAGTTCCAATCAATTATAAGAAAATCAAAATCCCCCATTATTACAACCTTATTAAGCTTACATATATCCGCGATCTCCCTACATGTTTGTTTCTCAATTTCTTTCTTCCTGTTGGAGAGCATATGGTACAATACAACCAACGTGCTCTTTCCTTTCTTATTTTTAATTTCGACCAATATAGTGACCATTTAGTGCAATCTTTTCAAAGTGAACTTTATTTTCTTATTTTTAATACTACCTGCATATTTTAACTGGATACTTTTTC
Organism: Chiloscyllium punctatum; assembly: GCF_047496795.1. Taxonomy (NCBI): domain Eukaryota; kingdom Metazoa; phylum Chordata; class Chondrichthyes; order Orectolobiformes; family Hemiscylliidae; genus Chiloscyllium; species Chiloscyllium punctatum. Next base: position 94,671,368 of record NC_092752.1, on the reverse strand, counting down.
AGAAATATCTTCCCCAGTTCCAGCAATAATTTATTCCTTAATCAAAAATTGCAGACCGCCCCCCTCCCTGCCCTCCGCATATCAGTTTCCATCCTTTCTATGACACTTAACACCTGGAACATTGCCAATCTTGAACACCTCTCAGGTGAAAGTGAGGACTGCAGATGCTGGAAGTTAGAGTCGAGAGTGTGATGCTGGAAAAGCACAGCAGGTCATGTAGCACCCAAGGAGCAGGAAAATCAACGTTTCAAGCAAAGCCCTTCATCAGCCCATTCCTGATCAAGGGCTTTTGCCCAAAACGTTGATTGTCCTGCTCCTCACATGCTGCTTGACCTGCTGTGCTTTCCCAGCACTACATTTCCGAATGGAACATCTCTCAACCAATTTTCTGTAATACATATGATGTTCCGATCCCATGTTCTTAAACATGCCCCGAGTTCATCAGCCTCCCCTGGAAGACCCCTCACATTGAAATAAATGCAATTCCGTGCTTCAGCATTACTGTACACTTTTGACTCTCTCGTTTTTCTTTTCTAATTGACGTGCTCTCCTTACATTCATAAACTTCTCCATCCATCTTACCATTTGTAATTCTACTTGAATATCCCCCTTGTCATCTCTATCAACATAAAGCCTCCCTACATAGAAGGAGCAAATCTCCCTGTTACGATATTGGCTGCTTTCCAGTTTAGATTAGAAAACAATCCTTTCTGAACAGGTCATTTCTATCCTAAAATAGATTCCAATTACCCAAAAATCGAAACCCCTCAACAACATAGTAGCTCTTCAGCCATTGTATTTTCTCCGTTAACCTTTGGTTCCTTCCCAGTTGGGTTTTGCATTGGGAGTAAATCAGAAAGTATTGCTTTAAATGTATTATTATCAATAATCTACCTCACCTCTTAAGTTCACTCTGTACGGCTTTAATCTTTCCCTAAAACTATCATTCCTGCCAATATCTACAATAATGTTTGGCTACTCATTATCACCTTTAACAACGTGCTTGAAATGTTTCGAGATGTTCTTAATCCTCGCACAGGGAAATCAACACACCCTCCTCAATTAACGGTCACTGCCACAGAATCCTCTGTTAATGCCCCTGATAGAAAAGTCCACTGAAGCAATAATTCGACTAAATCTTCTCAAACGCTGCTGAACATAAGAATCATTCCAAGTGTCCAATAATTGACTGCTCTTCCATTATCCTCAGAGACAATCCCCTTCAGCTGTTCTAAAAGCTGAAAAACATTTTGACAGAGGAATAACCACCAGAGAATCTTGAACTACTTTCATATCTTTCCTGAGATCCACACTTCTATATGACTGATATGCTGCATAATATAATTTTCCAAATCTTCCAGCCATCCTCTCTGTGCCTTATAAGTGACCTAAATAATATTATGCCTGAAAGCAGAACTATTTTGCGAAATCTTCTGTTACATTTCATTACCTACAGACAATGTTAAAATTGAAAAATATATACATATACGTATCAAACATAGAAAAATTAAACAAAATCAACAATTTAGTTAATTAAATTAATAAAAATATTCCTCTTAAACAAAGTCCGAGAAGAAAATAGTCTTCTCCAGAGCTAAAAATGTGTACGATCCTCCCGAATGATGGTACACCTCCTTATTTTAATTAATTAATTTTATAAAACAAAAAAAACTTCTGCAGTGTAATAAAAGAAACCTTTTAAAACAAAAATAGGCGTTTCGTTCTTTTTTTAACAATTTAACAACTCTTTTTAAAAATGTTCGTTTGAAAGAAAATCGTGAGGTTTTTTGCTGTTTTATTTGTTTTTGAATGTTAACAAAACAAAATAGAAACAATTTTGTTAAATTAATAAACTATAATATCAACTGCAAACAGACTATATTAAGTATTTAACTGCCTGCATTCCCAGGAGCAGCTAGTAGATCCACCCTGCTCTAAGAACATTTTTTGAACATGTTTTACAATATGATTTATAATTTAATAATTTGTTTCCAGTTCAAGGTAGACTTGACGATATGATTTTATCTCCTTCTGTAAGTCTATATACAGAATTTAGTTGAATCTTTATCCTCATCACTCCAACTATTTCAAACAAAATTATGAATCTATCTCTATCATAGACACGGAAACTTCCTTCAGCTCTGACTATTGCAGGGAACGATACAAAGAACATTATCCAGGTCCACATGGAACACAAATGTTGCAGTGAAAGCCATCTAAACCTAATCCAATACTAATTACGTACAAGCTTAATTAATAAAACATACAGAGAAACATAGTATAAAAGTCGAATTCAGCTCCATGTCCAAAATAAAATTTGTGGCTCCCTCGTAAAAAAGAACTCAACTGCATCACGCTGTAAATTCACCAAAATAGGAAAAACAAGAGAATGGAATTCTCAATGCTTTCCCAGTGAACAACATCTCAAGAACAGGAGAAAATCAGGGCTTAGTTGTGAACTTCATAAAACAATAATGATGAGAATGGGAGGGATGGAGTTTGGAGGGAATGGTAAATAATGTTGTGGTTGACAGTAAGATGAGCTGGTGGTTCACACTGAGGAGGAACGTGTGAGGGTTAAGGATGGTATAAATCGGTTGTTCAGGTGGACAGATCAATCGCTAATGAAATTTAACACTTATACCTTTCAGAAGTAACAAGACAAGAGTGTACTCAAACTGAAGAGAGGCTGGATTTACTTGATTTTACTTTTAAGCAAAGAAGGCTGAGAGGTGCTCCTGGTGGAGGTGTTTAACAACATTCGGGGTCTAGACAAGGAAAACAAAGAGGCGCTCTTCCCCTTGCTCAAAGGCTCAATAATAAGGAAATAATTCATGAACTGAATTCATTGAAATGATACACTGTTTTTCCATTCCACTCCTCATTGTGCTCTAACACAGACACAATTTCCTAATATTATCCCAAGACCAATATTTGCCCGTTCCTTGACATGCTGAGACCTATACAAAAAATTAAAATGGACTTACCTCGGAAGTCGGGCCTCCATTTGCTGAGAGGTGTGAAGGAGGAGCGAACGACTTCTGGGAAGTCATATATTTGTGTGGTTGTATTACCCAAAAACACTACTCGGGTAGTGTCTCCCACCCATCTCATCCTCTGTCCAAAAAAAAACTTCTATGCGCCTATTGGTAAGGTAGTGAGTTTATTTTTTATTCCTTATTTTTCAAGTTTCTTTGGGAATTTAGAATCATGGGAATGGAGGTGAGGGCAGTTAAATGTTCCTCCTGCAGAATGTGGGAGGTAAGAGTCACCACTCGTGTCCTTGCTGACTACATCTGCGGGAAGTGCACCCAATTCCAGCTTCTCGAAAACCGTGTTAGGGAACTGGAGCTGGAGCTACATTAACTTCGGATCATTTGGGAGGCAGATGGAGTCATTGAGAGGAGTTACAGGGAGGTAGTCACTCCTCAGGTACAAGAAAAAGGCAAATGGGTTACAATCAGGGAATGGAAAGGGAACTGGCAGGCAGTGCAGGGATCCCCTGTGGCCATTCACCTCAACAATTAGATTTTTTAGATTAGATTAGATTACTTACAGTGTGGAAACAGGCCCTTCAGCCCAACAAGTCAACACCGCCCTGCCGAAGCGCAACCCACCCATACCCCTACATCTACCCCTTACCTAACACTACGGGCAATTTAGCATGGCCAATTCACCTAACCTGCACATCTTTGGACTGTGGGAGGAAACCGGAGCACCCGGAGGAAACCAACGCAGACACGGGGAAAATGTGCAAACTCCACACAGTCAGTTGCCCGAGGCAGGAATTGAACCCGGGTCTCTGGCGCTGTGAGGCAGCAGTGCTAACAATAAATATACCATTTTGGATACTGTTGAGAGGGGGGCTTATCAGGGGAAAGCAATGGGGCACAGGGCTCTGTCACAGAGTATGTCCCTGCTGCTCAGAAGGGAAGGGAAGAGGAGCAGAGCAATAGTCATTCGGGACTCCATAGTTAGGGGGACAGATAGGAGGTTCTTTGGGGACGGGAGAGACTCACGGTTGGTGTGTTGCCTCCCAGGTGCCGGGCTTTGTGATGTCTCTGATCGTGTTTTTGGGATCCTTAAAGGGGAGAGGGAGCAGCCCCAAGTCGTGGTCTACATCGGCACCAACGACATAGGTAGGAAGAGAGATGGGGATTTAAGGCAGAAATTCAGGGGGCTAGGATGGAAGCTTAAAGCTAGGACGAAGAGAGTTGTTGTCTCCGGTTTGTTGCCCGTGCCACATGCTAGTTAGGCAGGGAACAGGGAAAGTGACGAATTGAAAACGTGGCTACAAGGCTTGTGCACGACGGAGGGTTTTGGATTCTTGGTTAATTGGGGCTCTTTCTAGGGGAGGTGGGACCTCTACAAGCAGGATGGTCTTCATCTGAACCTGAGGGGTACCAATTTCCTGGGGGGGGGGCGGTGAAGGCTATTGGGGTGTGTTTAAACTAATCCAGCAGGCAGATGGGAACCAAAATTGTAGTTCGAGTATAGAAAATGTTGAGAGTAGGGAGGTCCAAAATCAAGTTTCAGTGATGCAAGATGGCACCGGCAAGCAAGAAATTGGTTTGAAGTGTGTCTACTTCAAAGCCAGTAGCATCCGGAATAAGGTAGGTGAACTTGCAGCATGGGTTGTTACCTTGGACTTCAATGTTGTGGCCATTTCGGAGACATGGTTAGAGCAGGGACCGGAATGGCTGTTGCAGTTTCCAGGATTTAGATGTTTCAGTAGGAACAGAGAAGATGGTAAAAGAGGGGAGGTGTGGCATTGTTAGTCAAGGACAGTATTACTGTTGTAGAAAGGATATTTGGGGAATCGTCAACTGAGGTAGAATTGGCTGACGTTAGAAATAGGAAAGGAGATGTCATCCTGTTGGGAGTTTTCTATAGGCCTCCGAATATTTCCAGAGATGCAGAGGACAGGATAGTAAAGATGATTCTTGACAGGAGTGAGAGAGACAGGATAATTGTCATGGGGGACTTCAACTTTCCAAATATTGACTGGGAACACTATAGTACGAGTAATATAGATGGGTCCGTTTTTGTCCAGTGTGCAGGAGGGCACCTTGCCACAGTATGTAGACAGCCCAACAAGGGGCAAAGCCACATTACATTTGGTACAGGGTAATGAACCCGGCCAGGTGTTAGAAAAGGACGTAGGTGAGCACTTTGGTGATAGCGATCACAATTCTGTTATGTTTACTTTAGTGATAGAAAGGGATAGGTGTATACCACTGGGTAAGAGTTACATCTGGGAGAAAGGCAATTACGATGCGATTCGGCAAGATTTAGGAAGCATAGGACGGGGAAGGAAACTGCCAGGGATGGACACTTTGGAAAAGTGGAGCTTATTCAAGAAACAGCTCCTGAGTGTCCGAGATAAGTATGTACCTGTCAGGCAGGAAGGAAGCTGCAGTGCGTGAGAGCTGTGGTTTACGAAGGGAGTGGAATCTCTGGTAAAGAGAAGAAGAAGGCTTATGTTAGGATGTGAAGTGAAGGCTCCGTTAGGGCGCTTGAGGGTCACAAGGTAGCCAGGAAAGACCTAAAGAGAGAGCTCAGAATAGCCAGGAGGAGACATGAGATGTTGTTGGCGGATAAGATCAGGGGAAAACCTAAGGCTTTCTATCAGTATTTAAGGAATAAATGAATAACGAGAGTAAGATTAGGGCCAATCAAGGTTAGTAGTGAGAAATTGTGTGTGGAGTCAGAGGAGATAGGGGAAGGACTAAATGAATATTTTTCGACAGTATTCACTGTAGAAAACGACAATGTTGTCGAGGAAAATACAGAGGTGTGATTGAGACTAGGTGTGATTGAGGTTTACAAGGAAGAGGTATTAGAAATCCTGCAGAGTATGAAAATAGATAAGTTCCCTGGGCCGAATGGGATTTATCCTAGACAATAAACAACAGACAATAGACAATAGATGCAGGAGTAGGCCATTCAGCCCTTCGAGCCTGCACCACCATTCAATATGATCATGGCTGATCATTCCTAATCAGTATCCTCCTACTGCCTTATCTCCATAACCCTCGATTCCATTATCTTTGAGAGCTCTATCCAACTCTTTCTTAAATGAATCCAGAGACTGGGCCTCCACTGCCCTCTGGGGCAGAGCATTCCACACAGCCACCACTCTCTGGGTGAAGATGTTTCTCCTCATCTCTGTCCTAAATGGTCTGCCCCGTATTTTTAAGCTGTGTCCTCTGTTTCGGCACTCACCCATCAGCGGATCTATGTTTCCTGCTGCCAGAGAGTCCAATCAATTCATAATCTTATATGTCTCAATCAGATCCCCTCTCCGTCTTCTAAACTCAAGGGTATACAAGCCCAGTCGCTTCAGTCTTTCAGTGTAAGGTAATCCCACCATTCCAGGAATTGACCTCGTGAGCCTACGCTGCACTCTCTCAATAGCCAGAATGTCTTTCCACAAATTTGGAGACCAGAACTGCACACAGTACTCCAGGTGTGGTCCCACCAGGGCCCTGTACAGCTGCAGAAGCACCTCTTTGCTTCTTTACTCAATTCCTCTTGTTATGAAGGCCAGCATGCTATGAGTCTTCTTCACTACCTGCTGTAACTGCATGCTTGCCTTCATTGACTGGTGTACAAGAACACCCAGATCTCTCTGTACAGCCCCTTTACCTAAATTGATTCCATTGAGGTAGTAATCTGCCTTCCTGTTCTTGCCACCAAAGTGGATAACCATACATTATCCACATTAAACTGCATCTTCCATGCATCTGCCCACTCACCTAACTTGTCCAGGTAACCCTATAATCTCCTAACATCCTCATCACATTTCACCGTGCCACCCAGCTTTGTATCATCAGCAAATTTGCTAATGTTATTGCTGATACCATCTTCTATATCATTAACATATATTGTAAAAAGCTGCCTTCCCAGCACAGATACCTGCGGTACCGCACTGGTCACTGTCTGCCATTCTGAAATGGAGCCATTTATCACTACCCTTTGTTTCGTATCAGCCAACCAATTTTCAATTCAATCTCATACTTTGCCCCCAATACGATGCGCCCTAATTTCACTCACTAACCTCCTGTGTGGGACTTTATCAAAAGCTTTCTGAAAGTCCACGTACACTACATCTACTGGATCTCCCTCGTCCATCTTCAGAGTTACATCCTCAAAAAATTCAAGAAGATTAGTCAAGCATGATTGTGCCTTCATAAATCCATGCTGACTCTGTCCTATTCAGTTAATACTATCCAGATTTGCCATCATTTCATTCTTTATAATAGACTCCAGCATCTTTCCCACCACTGAGGTCAGACTAACTGGTCTATAATTTCCTGCTTTCTCTCTCCAACTTTCTTAAAAAGTGGTATAACATTAGCCACTCTCCAACCCTCAGGAACCGACACCGAATCTATTGAACTCTGTAAAATAATCACCAACGCATCCACGATTTCCCGAGCCACCTCATTCAGTACCCTGGGATGCAGACCATCAGGACCCGGTGACTTATCAACCTTCAGACCTAACAGTCTCTCTAACACCAAATCCTAGCAAATATTAATTCCCTTAAGTTCAGGTCCTTCAGCCACTGTTACCTCAGGGAGATTGCTTGTTTTCCCCAGTGAACACAGATCTGAAGTACCCATTTAATTCCTGTGCCATTTCTTTGTTCCCCATAATATATTCCCCTGTTTCTGTCTTCAAGGGCCCAATTTTAGTCCTAACCATTTTTTTGCCTTGCACATAAGTAAGAAAGCTTTTACTATCCTCCTTTATATTTTTGCCAGTTTACCTTCGTACCTCATTTTTCCTCTGCGTGTTTCCTTCTTCATAATCCGCTGTTGCTCTTTAAAAGCTTCCCAGTCCTCATTTTTCCCGCTTATCTTTGCTATGTCATACTTTTTCTCTTTGAAATTTATATGTTTCTTAACTTCCCTCGTCAGCCACGGCCGCCCATGCCTCCTCCTGGGATCTTTCTTCCTTTTAGGAATGAACTAATCCTGCAACTTCTGCATGAAACACACAGACATATCCGCCATTGTTCCTCCACGGTCATCCCTGCTAAGATATTGCACCATTGAACTTTGGCCAGCTCCTCCCTCATAGCTCCATAGTTCCCTTTATTCAACAGAAGTACTGTCACTTCCGACTGTAAATTCTCCCTCTCAAATTGCAGATTGAAGGTTAAGGTATTATGGTAACTACTTCCCAATGGCTCCTTCACTTCGATGTCTCTGACCAATTCTGGTTCGTTACACAATACCAGATCCAGAATTGCCTTCTCCCCGGTCGGCTCCAGCACCAGCTGCTCTAAGAATCCATCTCTGAGGCACTCCACAAAATCTCTTTCTTGAGGTCCAATACCATCCTGATTCTCCCAGTCTACCTGCATGTTAAAATCCCCCATAACAACTGGAGTAACATCTTTACGACAGGCCAATTTCATCTCCTGATTCAACTTGCATCCGACATCCAGACTACTGTTTGAGGGCCTGTAGATAACTCCCAAGAGGGTCTTTTTACCCTTAGTATTTCGTAGCTCTATCCACACTGACTCGACATCCCCTGACTCTAGGTCCCCCCGCACAAGGGACTGACTATGTTCCCTTACCAACAAGGCCACCGCACCCCCCCCCCCCCCCGCGCCCGTCAGTCTGTTCTTACGATAGCACGTGTAGCCTTGAATATTCATTTCCCAGGCCCTGTCCACTTGACGCCAAGTCTCAGTTATTCCCACAATATCGTATCTGCCAATTTCCAAAAGAGCCTCAAGCTCATCCATCTTATATCTAATGCTTCGTGCATTCATGTATAGTATTTTTAATTTGTTACTGCTCTCACCCTTCCCATCAACCCCTATTTCACTCAACCTTACAGCATGATCCCTTTCCGAGTTTTCTGACTCATTGATACAGTTGTCTTTCTTGACTTCTCTTGTTCTAACTTTCCCTTCAATTTCCTTTTTAAACATCCAGTTTGTTCCCCACCCCCCCACCCCCAGCGACTTAGTTTAAATGTAGCGGTGTTGCAGTAGAAAACCTGCCTGCCAGAATGCTGGTCCCTAACCTATTAAGGTGCAAACCATCTCTCTTGTAGAATTTATGCTTACCACAAAATATACCCCAGTGATCCAAGAACTTAAATCCTTGCTTCCTGCACCAGTTCCCCAACCACATGTTCAAGTCCATTATCTTCCTGTTTCTGGCCACAGCACCAGAGGAACTGGACACAAACCTATGATACCTTGGACGTCCTGCTTTTCAGCCTTCTTCCTAGATCTCCGAAGTCCCGCTGTAATATTTTCCTCCTCTTCTTCCCGACATCATTTGTGCCGACATGTACCACCACCTCTGGCTCTTCACCTTCGTCCTTGAGGATTTCCTGCAATCTGTCCGCAATGTCTTTCACCCTGGCACCAGAAAGGCAGCACACCATCCTTAAATCCCGTCTGCTGCCACAAAAACCCCGGTCAGTTCCTCTTCATGATGGGATCCCCATTACCATGGCTTTGTGCGATGTCCGACTCTTCCACTCTGCCTCTGCGCCAACTTTTTATTGACAGACCTGGCCACCTTGCGAACTGGCAGTGTCATCAGTCACTACTGTTTCCGAAAGCTTCAACTTGTTCCTGACAGGTCCTTCTCCCGGGGTCTCTTGCACCTGTCTCCTCTCTGCCTTCCTCATCATCTGCTCTCTTCTGGCATGATTGGTGTAATAACCTCGCTGAAGATCTTGTCCAGAAAGATCCCGTTCTCTCGGATGAGCCTAAGGTCCCCGAGTTCTTTCATCAGTGCTGCAATATGCTCGTTCAACAGCTGAATATGCATACACTTTCCACACATATACGAGCCAGACACATCAGAGTCGTTGACCTCCCACATCAATCACGGAGCACACTGAACCAGCTTGGCAGTCTTGTCTTCACCCTCTTCAACTGTGGCGTAATCACTTCACTCAACCTCCTTGTCAAAGACTCCTGAGCTGAAGCCTCACTCTTCGATCCAAAATTCCTTAGACCCCCTTTTTGTGGCAAGTCTGTGGACTCTTAATTCAGGTTAGAGGAGGAGGGAGGGAGACCCTACTTTGTAGGACCTGGGGTTTAGAACACACCAACTCTAATAGCAATCACTTACCTTCCCGACCGGCTTTGCGCTCCGCCTGAACTTCCACCCAGCTCCCGCCGCTCTCTGCTGCGAAAAGGATCCTCTGGGAAGCCAGGCAGGAGATTCCGAGCCTTTGGCATTGATCATTAAATCGTCATTGTCTACAGGAACAGTGTCCAGAAGACTCGAGGATAGCAAATGTGGCTCCCTTGTTCAAGAAGGGGAGTCGAGACAATCCTGGTTATTATAGACCAGTGAGCCTTACTTCAGTTGTTGGTAAAGTTTTGGAAAACGTTATAAGAGCTTTGAGGTATAATCATCTCAAAAGAATAATTCGATTAGGGATAGTCAGCACAGTTTTGTGAAGGGTAGGTCGTGCCTCACAAACCATATTGAGTTCTTTGCGAAGGTGATCAGACAGTAAAAATGAAAGCAAATCGGTTGATGTGGTGTATATGGATTTCAGCAATCGTTCAATAAATTTTCCCACAGTAGGCTATTGTCCAAAATGCGGAGTAATGCGATTGTGAGAGATACAGCAGTTTGGATTAGTAACTGGCTTGCTGAAACAAGACAGAGGGTGGTGGTTGATGGGAAATGCTCATTCTGGAGTCCAGTTACCAGTGGTGTACCGCAAGGGTCGGTGTTGGGTCCACTGCTGTTCGTCATTTTTATAAACGACCTGGATGAGGGCGTATAAGAGTTGGTTAGTCAATTTGCAGATGGCACTAAGGTCGGTGGAGTTGTGGATAGTGACGAAGGATGTTGTAGATTACAGACAGACATAGATAAGCTGCAGAGCTGGGCTGAGAGGTGGCAAATGGAATTTAGTGCGGACAAATGTGAGGTGATTCACCTTGGTTCGAGTAAACTGAATGCAAAGTAATGGACTAATGGTAGGATTCTTGGTAGTGTAGATGAGTAGAGAGATCTCAGTGTCCAGGTACACAGATACTTGAAACTTGCCACCCAGCTTGACAGGGTTGTGAAGAAGGAATAGAGTGTTTTAGCTTTTATTAATAGAGGGATCGAAATCTGGAACCATGAGGTTATGCTACAGTTGTACAGAGCGCTGGTACTGTGTACTTGGAGAATTGTGTACAGTTCAGGTCACCACATTATGAGGAGGATGTGGAAACTTTGGAAAGGGTGCAGAGGAGATTTACTAGGATGTTGCCTGGTATGGAGGGTAGGTCTTATGAAGAATGTCTGAGGGACCTGAGGCTGTTTTCATTGGAGAGAAGGACGTTCAGAGTTGAGGTAATAGAGACATATAAAATGATCAGAGGGTGAGATACGGTGGACAGGGAGAGCCTTTTTCCAAGTATGGTGACGGCGAGCAGGAGGGGGCATAGCTTTAAATTAAGGAGTGATAGATATAGGACAGATGTCAGAGGTAATTTCTTTACTCAGAGAGTAGTAAGGTTATGGAGTGCATTGCCTCCAACGGTAGTAGATTCGCCAACTTTAAGTACATTTAAGTCGTCATTGGACAAGCATATGGACGTAGTGTAGGTTAGATGGGCTTCAGATGGAATAGTGTAGGTTAAATGGGTGTCAGATTGGTATGACAGGTCGGTGCAACATCGAGGGCCGAAGGGCCTGTACTGCGCTGCATTGTTCTATGTTTTATGTTCTATGACTTATATCCACTTCACATCTTCCTTTTCTAACCAATTCAATGTTTGCATTCTCCCACAATACCTTCAACACATTTTTCATAAGATATAGATTATGGACACTTTCTAACAGAATTGATAATATAATATTTTTACTCAATAGCTAACTTATAAATTTGCAACAATGTTGAACTCTTTTGTTGTCCCATCACCCAGCTTCCAGACTGCAGTTGCAGCAAATAGTCATTAAATCTCAATAGAATTGCCAAGTCTTTACTTCTGATCTAAGTGGCCATTTGTCCCTTTATTATGAAATGGGTATATTAATTACGGACTGCCTGTCTGACTGTAATAATTTGATGTGGATTACTCCAGGCAATTAAACATCAGGGGGTAAGGACAGGGATAGGCTATCTGGTTGCCAGGCCTGCTGTGGGAATCAACAAGGCCTGACTGTGTTCTTTTCTCCACATTAATGTCTTGTTCTGGACACACAGAGCAACCTGCATCTCATTCAACGACACCCCATGACTCCTGTGACCCCAGCCACCAACGGTGAATAAAATCCAAAGAACTGTAGAAGGTGCAACACAAGAAAATACAAATTATGAGTGGCCGTAGGAAATTCAACGGTGCAGTTAACCACATTAAACACCATCTGCCAGATACAGCAATCCGCCCCATTTTCAAACTCTACCATTATTCATCTGTAAACTCTTTAGCTCCTCATTACAGCCTGTTTTACCACCTAGTTTAATACCATCTGTGAATGTAGCTGCTACACTCTGTCTCTCCTTCCGGCTCATTTGGGCAGATTGTAAACAACTGAGGTCTGAGCACTGAACCTTGCAGCACCTCAATAGTTTCAGTTCGCCAGGGAAAGGCCATTTATCCCGATGCTCTGCTTTCTGTTAGTCAGTCAATCCTCTATCCAATTCAATACTCTACCCTTAACCCCTCGGTTCGAACCGCCTAGATCAGTGCTTCATGCAGCACCTTGACAAATGCCTTCTGAAGTTCAGATGTCCAGCAGTTGCTGCATCCCCATTATCCACCCTGCTGGTTACATTCTCAAAGAACTCCTACAAGTTTGTCAAGGACAACCTGCCCATCATGAAACTCTCCTGACACTGGTGAATTGATCTTTGTTTTTCCAAGTGTTCAGTTATTTCATACTTTACAGTTGACTGAAGAAATTTCCCCACTACAGAGGTTAAACTCACTGGTCTACAGTTTGTGAATTTTTGCCTATCTCCTGTTTTGGGAATGAGTACTACACTATTAATTTTCCAATACATCGGTACCGTTCCAGAATTCAAGGATTTTTTGAATATCCTAACTAATACATCCACTATCTCTGCTGTTACATCCTTTAATATGATATACTGCAGGCCGAGAGTCTGACCTGTCTATAATCCCATCAATGTATTTAACATCTTCTTCCTCGTCATCGTACTTCCGTCATGATCCTTTGCAGTTGTTTTAAATTATGGGATGAAATTGTCTTGAACTGTGAAAACAGAAAGTGTTGTTTTTGCCGCTGCCATTTCTGAGTTTCCAATTATTACCTCGTCATTTTCATCCTCTCAAAGGCCAACATTTGCTTTCAGCATTTTAAACCTTTTTGACTACTCAGAGAAGTGTTCTTTATCATTTCTTATGTTTTCTTCTCATTTTCATTCATAGCCGTTTTGCTGATGATTTTAGTAGCCGTTTGCTGACAATTAAAGTGTTTTTCTTTAATTCATTAAAGGATGAGCGTGTCGCTGGTTAGACAGCACTCATTGTCTGTCCCTAATTGCCCAGAGGGCAGTTAATCGTCAACCAAATTGGTGTGGGTTTGAAATCACATGTAGGTCAGACGAGGTAAGGAGGGTGTTTTCGGATCCTAAAGGACATTCATGAACCATATGGATGTTTCCAACATTGAGTAATGGATTCATTATCATCAATATACTCTTAATTCCAGGTTCATATTGGATTTAAATTCCACCATCTACCGTGGCGGCATTTGAAGCCATGTCCCCAGAACATTACCTGGATTAGCAGTCAGTGATAATATCACCAGAAAAGAACCTTCATGTTATTGTTGACTTCCTTGTTAAAACATGGATTGCTTTTCACCTTTTTACAATTCCTCTTCCACTCAGGATTACACTTTATTTGAGGGGTTTTGACTATCTCCCGAAGTAGTTGCCACTGTTCTTCAAATGTCTTGCACTTTAATCTTTTGACGTGTCCATTCAGGCCAAGCCCTTCCTCAGGCCAGTAAAATCATCATTGTCCAACACTAAATCTCTCCTATGTGACTCTGTCTTCGCTCTTACAGTCTGAATGTGAAACTCAAACATGTTGTGGTCACTCTTTCGAAGATGATCCTGTACTACAATATGATTTATCACTCCTTCCTCATTACGTAATACCAAAGCCAGTTCTCTGGTTGGTTCCATTGCGTGTTAATCAAAGAAATAATCCATCATATATTCGACGAATCGTTCTTTGAGGCTCCCCTTTCCAAATTAATTAATCCGGTGAATTTGCATGCTCACATTCCCATAATCACTCTTGTGGTCTTGTCTCAAGCCATCGTTATTTCCTGGTTCATGCTATTCCCTACTTTGAAACTAATTTGTCGTGTGATTGGAGGGGGGGGGGGGGGGGGGGCGGGGAGAGAAGTTTGTGGGCTGGAAATGCTCCTACCAATAGGTTTCTTTCAATGTGTTTTATTTCAAACCAGACTAATTCATCAGATTTGTCCCACGTGGTAATATCATTTCTTAATACAACCTTGACATAATCCTTAACGAATACAGGCATTCCACCTGCTGTTCCTTCTTGTCTGAATACTGAGCAGCCTTGGACATTTAACACCCTAGTCCTGACCTTCATGTAACCACATTTCAGTCATGCCCAACATGACATACCTATTTATACCTGTTAGCGCTATCAGCTCATTCATTTTATTCCAAATACTGCACACATTTAGTTAAAAAACGAAAACAAAGTATATTTAAACATTTGCATATTCGTGTCTGAGATCATTCAATAAAACGTCAGTGAGACAACTACTTTAATTCCAATGGCTTGTGTTTGTTGAAATTAAAAGTGAGAGAAATGGCTGTTAAAAATGTTAAGAGGGGTTTGAAGATGATTCTCAAATTTGCCACGAAATCTTAGAAGAAAAGATAAAGGCCAAACGTTTAGAATTAGCAAGGAAGTTAGATTTGGATTTAACCAAGGACAAAAGTAAAGCTGAAATTGTCCGGGAACTTCTCACATTCTAAGGTGTGTCAGAAACACAGACAAGTGCTGTAGAGTGGAAAAAAAAGTAAATTCCAATTGAGGAAAATGCAGTTTAAACATTAACAAAGGGGGAGAAAGAGAGAGAGAGAGAAGAAACAGAAAGCAAGACAGAACAGAGGGAGAGATAAAAGAGAGAAAGAGAAGCTTCTTAGCTGACCAAAAAGAGAGAGAATTTGAACTTGAGAAGTTGCGACTTAGTCAGCAAAGTCACAATAAAAAGATGGAGATTAAAAGACATGGTCGTGTTATATGCAACTATGTCAATACTCTGCAACATTTTAATGAGAAAGATGTTGATCCTTCTTTATCTCATTTTTAAAAAATAGCCAGGCATTTGGAGTGGTCCAAGGATTTATGGGTAATGCTAGTTTGGACTAAAGTGGTAGACAGGGTGAGTGAGGTATTTTCTCCGCTGTCAGATGAGGGTCACGAGATCCTCAAGACGTCAAACAAGCTCTTTTAAGTGCTCACGAATTGGTACCAGAATCATATAGACAGCAGTACAGAAACATAAAGATGTCATCAGGTCAGATAAATGTTGAGTTTGAAATAATTAAACATAGGCATTTTGATAGATGGATGCTTGCTTTAAAGATAGATATGACCTATGAGGCTCTAATGGAGATTACTCTGCTGAAGGAATTGAAAAACTCACTTCTAGAGATGATAAGAATTCACGTGGAGAAACAGAAAGTTCAGAAATTGAGAAGGGCAGTAGAATTAGCAGACGAATACATGTTCCTGCATAAGACAATCTCCTGACCAGAATATTGTCCTGTGAAGCATCGCATTTGGGAGATGTGGAGATGCTACACTGTAAAAGAAACAGTAGAGAATAAGAGTTTACCACCGGTTAAAGAAGATGCCCAAGAGGATATAAAGGAGATGAAAGGCGTCACTTGCTTTCACTCCAATAGAGTGGGACACAGAAAGCTACATTACAGGTGATTTAGGAAGGACATTGGGAAAAGATGTTTTCACTGCGATAAGAAGGGATATATAGGGTCACAGTGCTGAACGTTCAGAAAGGGACTGTGGGAAAAGATGTGGTAAAAGAAGGTAAGCTGGTGGCATTAGTAAAAGTCTTAAAGGAAACCCCAACAATAACCGAAGAGCTGCAGGAAAGTGCACAGCCTTGGGAGTAACCGTGGGAGTGACTGACAGAGTGTGATTTCCAGGAATCCAGTTTGTTCTCGAGAATGATTTAGTGGGGTCCATTTTGGGAGCGATACCCCTTGTTGTGGAGAAGAGCAAGAAACTGGAAAGTTAAAACATAAATATACTGGTATTTTCCCAGACTGTTCAGTAACCATATCCCACTAGTATAAGTCACAGCACGAAGCACAAACTAAAGACAAGATGAAGGAGTTAAGGTTCAGTTAGCTGGCATCCTGTTTGACGTAAAACATGATCAAACAGAAGGTCAGACAAAGGTGTTTACTCCTGAAAGGCTAAGGGATTTGCAACAGACAGGCAAGATGATAAAAGATATACACGTGAATGCGTACTCTGAAAGTGAGACAGAGATATTCCTGAGGATTATTATCAGAACTATAGAATCCTAAAACGGAAATGGAGACTATGGCACGTTAGTGCAGAGGGGTAGTGTGCTCAAGTGCACCAGATTGTGTTGCCGGTAACATAGAGAAAGGAATTGTTACGGGTAGCATGTGAATTATCTATGGGAGGTCACTGAGGGGTAAAAAATTAGATTACATTACATTACAGTGTGGAAACAGGCCCTTCGGTCCAACAAGTCCACACCGACCCACAACCCACCCATACCCCTTACCTAACACTACGGGGAAATTAGCATGGCCAATTCACCTGACCTGCACATCTTTGGATTGTGGGAGGAAACCGGAGCACCCGGATGAAACCCACGCAGACACGGGGAGAACGTGCAAACTCCACACAGTCAGTCGCCTGAGGTAGGAATTGAACTCGGGTCTCTGGCGCTGTGAGGCAGCAGTGCTAACCACGATGCCGCCCACAGACTCAGGCTCCGGGACAAAAGCATTTTTATTGACCTGGAATGCACAAAGATATGGTTAACCTACGGCATATGTGTCATACACGCCAAATATTAGGTAGGTCACAGGCAGTAATGGGACTAGGACCTCTTTCACCAATTCCCACATTCAGAAACCCCTTCATGTGGCTTATAAATTAGTGTGCCCTCTGGAAAAGTAGAGGAGGGAAAGAATTAGCGAAACAGGTGCTAGTTTTTGCCTCACAAAGTGAGGAATCATTTCCAAATGTTGTGGATTTTGATGTGCCTCAAAATATGTTAAAAATGTAGAAAGTCCTTGAGCAGTGGATAGGTTCGTAAACAATCTGCCTCAGGAGCATTGAACGCAATTGAAACGTTTGTTGTTGCAATATGAGGGCTTATGTAAGAATCATATGGGAGAACTCATGCAATTGTACCTGAAGTAGAGGCATGGAATACTATTCCAATAAATCAACGCCCCTATCGGCTTAATCCTCTCAAAGCCAGACAGGTCCAGGAGGGGTCGGAGGCTATGCTCAATGTGATCATCATCGAACCAAGCCAGAGCGAGTGGAGCTCGCCGATTATCTTCGTTCCCAAACCGGATGGGACTCAATGATTTTGCTTGGATTATTGGAAGGTCAACACTGTTACAAAAGCAGACTTATGTCCAATACTGACATTGGAAGACGGTATTGAGAAAGTTGGACAAGTCAGTTACATCATAAAGTTGGACTTAATGCGTGGTTTCTGGCAGGTACCTTTATCAGACAAGGTAAAATAAATGTCTGAATTGTAATGCCGAATGGACTGTATCAATTCAAAGTGATGCCCTTTGGAAAGAAGAACACACCCAACACATTCCAAAGACCGATGAACAGAGTTGTGGTCTGAATAATACACTGTGCAGTCCGTTTGGACGATGTAGTGATCTTGACTAAGTCCTGGAAAGATCACTTGGTACAGTTGGCAGAGCTCTTTGAACGAATACGAGAAACAAAACTGGTGATAAATTTAAACAAAACTGAATTTGCAAAAGCAGATGTGATGTTCTTGGGACAAAACATCAGTCATGGAATGTTGCCCCCATGGAACACAAACACAAACGTAACCCACGAATTTCCACGACCAAACTTGAAGAAAAAAGTGTTTTTCATTTGCCTTGTTAATTATTTGTTGTACCTGCAGGCCAACATCTGTGATCCATGCCCAAGGACATCCAGGCTCCCCTGCACAGACGCATGCTGCATTTTTACCATTCAAATAATAGTCTTTTTTACTGGTAGTCCTACCAAAATGGATGACTTCACATTTATTATAATTGTACTCCATCTGCCAGACCTTTGTCCACTCACTTATAATATTTATGTTCCGTTGTAAAGTTTATCAGTTCTCTGCACACTTTGCTCTGCCACACATTTTAGTATTATCTGCTATCGTTGAGACACTACACGTGGACCCCAACTCCAAAACGTCAATGTAAGCTGTGAATAATTGCGGTACCAGCACCTATCCCAGAGGCACACCATTAGTCACTGATCAGGAACCAGAGGATCACTCATTTATTCCCACTCATTGCTTCCTGTTAATTAACCAATCCTCTCTCCATGTTAATACATTAACCGTAATGCCATGCATCTTTACCTTCCGCAGCAGCTGTTTTTGGTTGCACTGTGTCGAATTCCTTTTGTTAATGTCGGTACACCACATCTACTGGGTCTCCGTGGTCATAATGTCTTCACAGATTTCTAGTAAATTAGTTAAGCATAACCTGTCTTTCATGAACTAATGCAGTGTCTGTCAAACGGGACAATTTCTATCTAGATGCATGCTATTTATTCCTCGATTATAGATTGACATATTTTCCCCACTGCACATGTTAGGCTGAACTGTGTATAATTCGCCACTTTTTTCCTACTAGCCTTTTTAAACAGTGGTGTCTGATTTCATTTTTTTCCAATCTTCTGGAACTGCATTAGAGTCAGGTGAATTTAGAAAAGTTCCACAAATGCATTTGCTATTTCTCCCACCATTCTGTTAGTACCCTGGGATCCATTGCATCAGGTCCTGGAGACTTTCCTACCTTTAGATCCATTAGCTTGCCCAACACTCTCTCCATCGTGGGAATGGTTGTTTCCAGGTCCTCACCTACCTCCCTCCCTTTAACAATTACTGGCATGTTATTGGTGTCCTGCACTGTGAAGACCGACTAAATATCTGTTCCATTGCTTGGCCCTTTCCTCATATCCCATTACTGAATCCCCCTTCTCAACTTCTGAAGGACTAATGCTTACCTGAGCCATTCTTTTCGTTTTATATATTTATAGAATCTTTTGCTAGCTGTCTTTATACTCTGAGGTAGTCTAATCTCATAATCTATCTATTATATGTTTCTTGACAGTTTTTTTGTTGCTCTTTTGACCTTTAAAGTTTTCACAATCTTTTAGTTTTGCACTGGTCTTTGCCATTATTTATGCCATTTATTTTAATTTGATAGCCTTCACTCGAAGTGAAGGAGCCATTGGGAAGTAGTGACCATAATACAATAAGCTTCAATCTGCAATTTGAGAGGGAGTGGGTACAATCGGAAGTGACAATATTTCAGTTGAATAAAGGGAAATATGGAGCTATGAGGGAGCAACTGGCCAAAGTTCAATGGTGCAATACCTTAACAGGGAAGACCGTGGAGGAACATTGGCGGATATTTCTGTGTATAATGCAGAAGTTGCAGGATCAGTTCATTCCGAAAAGGAAGAAAGATCCCAGGAGGAGACATGGGCGGCCGTTATTGACGAGGGAAGTAAATAAACATATAAAGTTAAAAGAGAAAAAGTATAACTTAGCGAAGATAAGTGGGAAAACTGAGGACTGGGAAGCTTTTAAAGAACAACAGAGGATTAGTAAGAAAGAAATACGCAGAGAAAAAATAAGGTACGAAGGTAAACTGGCCAATAATATAAAGGAGGATAGTAAAAGCTTTTTTAGGTATGTCCAAGGCAAAAAAATGGTTAGGACAAAAATTGGGCCCTTGAAGACAGAAACAGGGGAATATATTACTGGGAACAAAGAAATGGCAGAGGAATTAAATGGGTACTTCAGATCTGTGTTCACTGGGGAAGACACAAGCAATCTCCCTGAGGTAACAGTGGATGAAGGACCTGAACTTAAGGGAATTTATATTTGCCAGGATTTGGTGTAGGAGAGACTGTTAGGTCTAAAGGTTGATAAGTCTCCGGGACCTGATGGCCTGCATCCCAGTGTACTGAAGGAGGTGGCTCGGGAAATCGTGGATGCACTGGTGATTATTTTCCAGAGTTCAATAGAATCGGGGTCGGTTCCTGAGGATTGGCGGGCGGCTAATGTTGTGCCACTTTTTAAGAAGGGTGGGCGGGAGAAAGCAGGAAATTATAGACCGGTTAGTCTGACCTCAGTGGTGGGAAAGATGCAGGAGTCTATTATAAAGGATGAAATTACGGCACATCTGGATAATAGTAACAGGATAGGACAGAGTCAGCATGGATTTCTGAAGGGGAAATCATGCTTGACTAATCTTCTTGAATTTTTTGAGGATGTAACTCTGAAGATGGACGAGGAAGATCCAGTGGATGTAGTGTACCTGGACTTTCAGAAAGCTTTTGATAAAGTCCCACACAAGAGGTTAGTGAGTAAAACTAGGGCGCACGGTATTGGGGGCAAAGTACTAGATTGGATAGAGAATTTGTTGGCTAATAGGAAACAAAGGGTAGTGATTAACGGCTCCATTTCGGAATGGCAGGCAGTGACCAGTGGGGTACCGCAGGGATCCGTGCTGGGACCGCACCTTTTTACAATATATGTAAATGATATAGAAGATGGTATCAGCAATAACATTACCAAATTTGCTGATGATACAAAGCTGGGTGGTAGGGTGAAATGTGATGAGGATGTTAGGAGATTACAGGGTGACCTGGACAAGTTAGGTGAGTGGGCAGATGCATGGCAGATGCAGTTTAATGTGGATAAATGTCTGGTTATCCACTTTGCTGGCAAGAACAGGAAGGCAGATTACTACCTCAATGGTATCAAATTAGGTAAAGGGGCTGTTCAGAGAGATCTGGGTGTTCTTGTCCACCAGTCAATGAAGGCAAGCATGCAGGTACAGCAGGTCGTGAAGAAGCCTAATAGCATGCCGGCCTTCATAACAAGAGGAATTGAGTATAGAAGCAAAGAGGTGCTTCTGCAGCTGTACAGGGCCCTGGTGAGACCACACCTGGAGTACTGTGTACAGTTCTGGTCTCCAAATTTGAGGAAAGACATTCTGGCTATTGAGGGAGTGCAGCGTAGGTTCACGAGGTCAATTCCTGGAATGGCAGGATTGCCTTACACGGAAAGACTGAAGCGACTGGGCTTGTATACCCTTGAGTTTAGAAGACTGAGAGGGGATCTGATTGAAACGTATAGGATTATGAAAGGATTGGACACTCTGGCAGGAGGAAACATATTTCCGCTGATGGGGGAGTGCCAAACCAGAGGACACAGCTTAGAAATACGGGGTAGACCATTTCGGACAGAGATGAGGAGAAACTACTTCACCCAGAGAGTGGTGGCTGTGTGAAATGCTCTGCCCCAGAGGGCAGTGGAGGACCAGTCTCTGGATTCATTTAAGAAAGAATTGGATAGAGCTCTTAAAGGTAGTGGAGTCAAGGGTTATGGAGATAAGGCTGGAACAGGATACTGATTGGGAATGATCAGCCATGATCATATTGAATGGCGGTGCAGGCTCGAAGGGCTGAATGGCCTACTCCTGCATCTCTTGTCTATTGTCTATTGTCTATTGTCTATTATTTATTGAGACATCCATAGCAGCTTATCCTCCATTTCACTGTTATATGCTGTTGCACAGCACTTGGAAAAATTGCTTTGAAAGCCTACCACTGTTCATATACATTTCCACCATAAAGTATTTGCTTCCAGTTAACTTTAGCCAACTCTTCCCTCATCCCATTGTTGTCTACTTTGTTTAAGCATAGGACCCTGTTATTGGATTTTACCTTCTCACCTTCCATTTCTATTCTAAATTCGACCATACTTTCAGTCCCAATAATTTCTCCCAAAGCCTCTATTTATTAATTTCATTCTTTTTCTCTTGAGACTTAGGCTTTCCAGTCTTCCTGGGAAGATTTGATTTGTTTTCTTCTGTGAGGACATCACTGAAATAATTGCTTCATAGTTCTGCTATTGCTCTGTTCTCTATTCTCCTTCCTCTGGGTTCAGACTGCAACGAAGTTGCTCTTGTTTACTCTTACCCTTTCCATTGACAGTTCAGTCTAATAATTCTTGTCAATATTCCCTTCAGAAACCCATCAATTCATGTCCACACCGTACTTGTTGGAGGAGACGATTAGCTAACCAGTAAAAACCATGATATCGAGTCGCTGGTTTTGAACTTGGTTGGACAAGGTCAAAAATCAAACGACACCAGGTTAGAGCCCAATGGGTTTATTTGGAAACACAAGGTTTCATTGCGCTCCTCCTTCATCAGATGTAAGATAGAGGAAGACCTTAAACACAAAAGTTATAAGGAAAAGATGAAAGGGCTGTACAACTTGTGCACATGAATTGTCCAGACAACTGAGATAGCTCTTAAATACTTAATCAGTTAGAATGGGGATGTAAATTTGATTGATTATTATGCAAATCACAGAATTTATTTCGAGTCACTGCCTGGAGGTACTTTCAGGTAAATGAAGTAACACTTGCGATCAGACAATGTATTCTAAGCGTGAGACCTTGATTGGACGCTGTCTGTGTTCTCACCTGGAGTGAGACTGGTTTTATTTACAAATTAGGAGTTTATAAAATATCACATTGACTGACTGAATACAAATTGTATGTTTTTGGAACAAAATAAAATGCATCTGCAAATACAAATGGTCAAATGCAAATTCTCCCCGCAAATTTATATGTGCACACGTGTGCGTGTATGTGGGAGAGAGGGGAGTGTGTCTGTGTTAAGGAGGAGAGAGAGAGACACTCTATGTACGTGCGAGAGAGTGAGGGGGATTGTATGTGTGAGTGCGGGAGTGAGAGAGAGAGGCTGTGTGTTCATGCATGTGACAGAGTGGAGTGTGCGTGTCTGCATGTGAGACAGGGATAGTGAGATTGTGTGTGTGGAGCGGATAGGGAGAGTGTCTAGTTCAGTGTATGTAACGGGGAGAGTGAGAGTATGTGCTTGTCCAGGCGAAAACACAGACAGATACAGCTCATCCCTTCCCCGCCCGCCCCCCCCCCCCCCCCCACACACACACACACACTCCGTGGTTTCAGAGCGTTACCTCTCTGCAGCATCTGCCCCATTTGGTGTCCATGTTACAGACCCAGCTACAGCAACTACAGTCCCCATTCCCCATCCAGTGTTGGATTAGATTAGATTAGATTAGATTAGATTACTTACAGTGTGGAAACAGACCCTTCGGCCCAACAAGTCCACACCGCCCCACCGAAGCGTAACCCACCCATACCCCTACATCTACATTTACCCCTTACCTAACACTATGGACAATTTAGCATGGCCAATTCACCTGGCCTGCACATCTTTGGAGTGTGGGAGGAAACCGGAGCACCCGGAGGAAACCCACGCAGACACGGGGAGAACGTGCAAACTCCACACAATCAGTCGCCTGACTGTCAGAAAATCCTCTGGTCTCCCTGAATTTGTGAGGCAGCTCACAGCACAACCTTCAGCAAACCATCCCCAGCCCCACCACTGATTTTTTAATAACAAGAGTCAGTCAGAAGCCGCTCTGTTACAAGTTAGATGCCTGGTCCTTTACAATTATACTCCAGGATTTTCCTTGTGTTACTGACTGCACGATCAACTGAGAGAGACAAACAGAGGCGTTCCGTGGGCAGGCCCATGCCAAGTTTCAAACACGTGAGTCACAGCTGCTGGAAAACTCCTGACAATGGAACTCCTGACAATGGGACACAATGGGAAGTGAACAACAGTCTGACACACACCATTTCAATATTTCTGAGCTTCACCATGCCAGCACTCGATGCACGATGGAGTCGAAAACTAAGGCCAAGGAAATACAGAAAAAAAAGCAAATAATTTATTACCTGATAACTTGCTGAAAATATGGATAAGGAGATGAGGGGATTGGGATAACGGGATAAGGGAGACAATGGTGGGTCCAAACCCAAAAAGCAAAAATTGCCAGGTCCGCTGGAATGGTCCATTGCCTCAAATTCCAGACACCATAAACTGGGGTAAGGTAACAGCTAATATGGAGAGCTGTGTCGGCCGTGCTAGTGGATTACTCGATAAACTGGATTATCTGCACAGCATGGGGAGCATTGCAAACCTTTGCCAGGATATTGCAACCCTCTACCTTCACCCTCTGCCTCCTACCTTTGAGCCAGTTTTGTATCCACATGGCTTTCATATGAACCAACCCTGATAAAAAGATGATCATGCACAATGTTATTCAATGCCTTACTGAAGTCCATATCGACAACATACACCACTCTATCTCAATCTTTTTAGTCGCTTCTTCAAAGAAATCTGAGTCAAGTCAGTGAGACACAATATTGCTTGCACAAAGACATGTTGACTATCCCTAATCAGTCGTTACCTTTCAAAATGCTTGAAAATCCAATGACTCATAATCCCCTCCAACAACTTACCCACCACTGACGTCAGACTCACTAACTTTTCCTTACTACCCTTCTTAAATTCTTTAAGTAGTGGCACCATGTTAGCCAACCTACAGTCTTCTGACATTTTTCTTGTGGCGATTAGTGATAGCAACGTGCCCAGTAATCACTTCCCTAGCTTCCCACAGAGTTCTAGCGTGCATCTAATAAAGGCCAGGAGATTTTCCTGCATTTCCATGTTTTCAGACCTCCAGCAGTTCCTCTGTAATACAGACACTTTCCAAGATGTCACTACTTTTTCCCCAATTTCTCTCGCTTCCATATCCTCCTGCACAGTAAACACTGATACAATATATTCGCTTCGTACCTCCCCCATTTCCTGTGGTTCTGCACATGGGCAGTTTTGCTGATCTCTAAGGATGTCCTATTCTCTCCACAGTTACTCTTTTGTCCCTGACGTATTTGTAGAATTCCTTTGGAGTCTTCTTAACTCTATTTGCCAAAGCTATCACATGTCCCCCATTTATGCTCCAAATTTCCCACAAGTATACTCTTGTTACCTTCCGACTCTTCTCGTGATTCACTTTAAATCAGGAGTTAAGATGCTAATTATGACTATTCCGATTGATGGAAAAATCGATCTGGTTCACTGACACGCTTTAAGGAAACAAACTGCCATTCTTACCTGGTCTTGCCTACACGTGACTCCAGACCCACAGCAATGTGGTTGACTGCCAACTGCCCTCTGGGCAATTCGGGATGGGTAATAGATGCTTGCCTAGCCAGGGACGCCCTCATCCCGTGAATGAATTAAGAAAAGAACCCTCAATTCCTGCTGTCTATACCTGACATATGCTTCCCTTTTATCGGTGACCAAAACCTCAACTTCTCCAATCCTCCAGCATTCCTTACACGTACCAGCCTTACCCTTCACCCTAACTGGCTCATACTGTCTCTGTACTCCTGACATCTCATTTTTGAAGGCTTCCCACTTCCCAAATGACCCACTTTTCTGAGAATATCTGTCCCAATCGTATTTGAAAAATTCTTAGTTAATATCATCAAAATTGGTTTTCAACAATTTAGAACTTTAAGTTTTAGACCTGCTTCATCCTTTTCCATCTCTATTTTAAAGCTAATAGAATTATAATGACTTGCCATAAAGTGCTCCCGCACTGATACCAAAACCACCCCCTCCCCACTTCCTTAATTCCCAAGGGTAAGGTGACCTTTTGCTGCTTCTCTGTGATGGAGAGCATTGGTCAAGCAGCTGCAGCGTTGTAACTGAGATTGGGGTCAGCAGATTGGGGTCTTTGGCTCACTGGTTTGAATCGAACAATAATTTGTCTCAATGACATTTTCATTGAGTGTGACAAAGGGATTGTCTGCACGATACTGACCTAGATTCCTCGTGCTATCTTATTGGCGTCACCTCATTAACTACTGACCCCACCCCATCGTGTCCCTCTCATTCAATACCAGGCCGATTCTCCCACCCATCAAACTTGGAGGTAATTACCATCACCCACATGCCCCTTGGTATTCCGTGATCTTTGGCACTGGTGCCATCTTTAAAAGGCCAATTGGTATATGTTTGAGCTTTCTCAGGTTGGCACTGCCCTGCAGAATTTATCCTGACCATGTCAGATAAGGTGGAATTACACAATGGTTTGTTGACAAGGGCACGGAATTTCTGATGGATGGGCTAGTACAGAGGAGTACCATTCTCTTCCCAGCGGGGACCACACCACTAGACACAGCGAGCATGGTCTGGGCTCACCACCCAGCATGCAGTACCATCTCTCTCTCTCTCTCTCTTTTTCTTTTCTATCTACTATATCTCCCTCACTAATAGCACTGGATGGATACAACAGTGTTGACTGACTTCCTCTGGACACGCCACCATCTCCCCCCACCCAAGTCAGCACGAATAGCAGGGTCACCCAATCCGACCCTTACTCCATCCTTTACCGTCTACGATTCCAGGACAAACAGCTCGGAATAGGACACCAACAGTGAAGCCGGGTGGTGGAGCGCCCGATATCCATTTCCCCCACCCCACCCATTTACCTGTGTTTCTGTATTTGACTCTGTGGGTATCTATACGTAGGTGCAGATCTGACAGTCTCTGTGGTGTTTTAAATGTCACCATCTCACCATCAGCTAGCCTCCCTAACCTGCTGCAATGACAGCGGCAGAGGGTGAAAACTTTCGAGGATTCAGTCTGGGAGGGAGAGGGGGCAGCAGCTCACAGCACCATCCAAACTGACAACACCATCAACACGTACACCTTCCCCAACCCCCTCCACACCCGCCCCCCAACACACACACACATAATGCTGGTAGGTGGAGGGTTGCAAATACTCTTAGGCCTATCAGAAATAAAATGCTCGCCTCCGAGTGAACCATTTTGTCCGGAGATTAGATGAATTGATTTCTCATTCTGTGACTTGCAATGCTTAAAAATTGTGTGAGTAAGTATTGAAAAGTCCCAAAAAGGCACAGTAATGTTGGTAATGACACAGGAACAACATTTTTTAGTATCGGACAAAACTGCTCTGTGCTTCCAAAGATATTATTTGAAAAATCAAACGGCCATGCAATTTGACAGATTCACAGCAAAGGATTTATTATCTTCTCAGAGTTAAAAAGTGTGCCACCCATGCAGTGGTGTGGATAATCCAGCAGAGGGAGGTATTGTATGAATCTAAATGCAAAACTCAAAGGTGAGCACTGCTCCCTCACAGCACCAGGCACCCGGGCTCGTGTACACCCTCAGGCGACTATCTGAGTGTAGTTTCACATGCTCGCTGTGTCTGCGTGGGTTTCCACTGGGTGCTCTGGTTTCCACCCACAGTCTAACAATGTGGATGTTAGGTGAATTGGACATGCTAAATTGTTCATAGTGCCGAGGGGTATGTAGGTTAGGGGAATTGGTCATGGGTAAGCGTAGGATAGCATTCGAACGGGTCTGGGGGTGGGTTACTCTTCGAAGGGTCGGTGTGGACCTGTTGGGCCTGTTTCCACACTGTAGCGATTTTGTGAACTCTATGAACAGCAGGGACAGACGGACAGAGAGGAGGAAGAAGACTTTGATTCCAAGTTCAATCTATTTACTTCAAAAACAACTTTTCACAGAGATACAGTCAGAGGTACACACAAACTGAGATACTGACACTAACACACATAACACATGCCCACAGAGATACGCGCGTAGATATGGACATTTACACACAACCATAACCCAACATACAGGCACACACAGTCTTTAAGACAGAGATATATACATTTTTTAGTAAATAAGTTATCATTGGTTCGTCAGAGAATGCAGGAGAATGGAGTTCTGAAATAATTTAGCCGTGATCAAATGTCATGGTAGAAAAGATGGTTCTCATTCTGCTCCAGTGTTCATTGCTCATATGATCTTTCCTGGTAATGTCTTTCCGCAAGGTCAGTGGAGATTCAATTTGATAAGCATTTGGTTTAGAAGAGTTAATGGGAATGTGGACAGGTTTGAGGGGCTGAGTGGTCGATATCTGTTTCTAATTGACAACTCCTTATATATCAAAAGAGTGGTGATTGGTTTGAGGGGAACACATTTTGAGAATAAGGATCGTTCCATTTCAAACTGAGACAGGGGTGCTCCTTTCTCTTTAGGGTTGTACGATCTGTGATGTTCTCATCCCGAGGGAGCAGTGAAGACTGGGTTCCTGAAAACACTCAAGTTTGAGTTCCATAGAACTTTGATGAACGAGAGAAACCATGTTTATTGTGAAGAGAGAGGAAAGTGATGTTTAGTAACAATCACATCAACAATGCACATTCAGAATGGTGCAGCAGGCTCAAGGGGCTGAATGGTCAGCTGCTGCCACTAACCCATATGTTGTTCTCTCAACCACTCAATACTGTTACAGAGGTAAAGAAAGATCCCATTCAGCCAGTCAACATCTTTATAGTGAGACAGGCGGAGACCATTCTGCTCTCTAAGGATTTACACAGGAATAGATTCAATCCTTCTTATTCATATACCCATCCATTGCCTCTTAAATTTTGTAATTGTACCAGCCTCCATCACTTTCGCTGCCAGCTCGCTCCATACACACACTACACTCTGTATGAAAAAGTTACCACGCAGGTATATTTTTAATTTTCCCCTCTCACTTTAAATCTTTGCGCTCTGATTTGGACTCTTCCTGCCTTGGAAAATAACCTTGGCTGATCCCGCATCCATGCCCCTCATGGCCTCTACAAGGTCAGAGTACTTCAGACCTGAGAAGGAGAGCTGATCATTTTGAACATATCAGACCCTAAGGAGAGTGTATTGGGCATAGCTGAGGAATGAGAGAATAAAACTAAGGATTTAATTTTAGAAAACAACAGACTCATTTTAACACAGGTACTATGAAGATTTTAACATATTGTACAAAAATTATGCAGGCACATATAAATATACCTTCAAATTATAAATTACAAATCATTCCTAAATGGAGCTGGTAACAGGGATGGAGTAATTCAATCAGGAGAATGTTCAACGAGACCTTACCGAGTTCAGGTTGTGTTTGGAGCAAATTATTGCATGTTTCAGATGAGAGAGGGAGCAAACGCAACCTGTCGTAGAATCAACAATCTTTGCTCCGTTTCTACTTGTAATTCTCTACAACAACATATGAGAGCTGAAAACCAATCAGCCATCTTTACCACTCATGGAGGGTTCCTGTTGAGGATTCATTGGAATCTCTCCTCTGCCTGCAGCAAAGGGAATTCAGCCAAATCTAACTGTTCCAGGAGAAACCCCAGTGCTATCAGCCTCTGTGTGGCAGAATAACTTCAGAGGCAGAATAACAATTGAAACTATCTCAATTTTGCTATTGTCATGAAATTAACTGTTATTTGGACAAAGCTCTTTCGAATTAATATTCTGCAGAGTTTCATTTTTTTTCTGTTTGCCTTCAGACGTGAGTGTGTGTGTGCGCGTGTTTGTTTGTGTGTGGATGTGTGTGTGTGTGCGTATACATGTGTCTTTGTGTGCATATTTCTGTGTCTCAAATTTATAGAAAAATAAATGTTGATGTACATATTGTCAATGTTCAAACTCTATGTCATTTATGAATCCATCGTTTTTTGACTAACTTTGCTTTGGTTTTAGTTTAGTTATTTTAACAAATTTAATAAAACTGTCTGACTGTCCTAACACTGAAACTGACCCAGACTGAGATGGATAACATTTACCAAATTACACACTTAGTTACACAGACAATTTGTCGTGACATCTGGAGGAGTGGGAATAGAAAAAGAAGCAATGACTCTCTAACCTCGGTAGGAGCAGGGATAAGGA
This sequence comes from Chiloscyllium punctatum, assembly GCF_047496795.1. Lineage (NCBI taxonomy): Eukaryota > Metazoa > Chordata > Chondrichthyes > Orectolobiformes > Hemiscylliidae > Chiloscyllium > Chiloscyllium punctatum. The sequence goes on along the minus strand of NC_092752.1, from coordinate 94,641,395 downwards.
GAAATACTCAAAAGGCCATTTGAGTGGGAACGTCTTCTCCCCACAGGTTTGTGGTACCTGTGTGTTTGCATTTATTCAAAGGTGTGTTCGTTCAATACTTGGTGGGAAAGTGACTTAAGGATAATGAACTGCAGATAGGAACGTGGGGCTGAGACTACACTCTGATCACCCACAAACTTAGTGCCTGGTGGGGCAGGGACCGACTCCTGTTCCTCAGTCCTATTTTGCCCCATTCCATTGAGCCCCTCAATCGGCTACCCACGAGCAGTTGGAGATCACTTACTCATTCCACCTGGTGCACAGAAACCGAGGAGACCATCCGGCCCCTGAATACAGTCAAATATGATTAGGTGTGAATTGGAAAACATTGTAGGGAAAAGAGTGGTTGTTGAAAATGTGTTGCTGGAAAAGTGCAGCAGGTCAGGCAGCATCCAAGGAGCAGGAGAACCGACGTTTCGGGCATGAGCCCTTCTTCAGGAATGATCTGTGGTGTGCAGTGAGAGAGGGACTCACTGAAATCCTTGTAGACGGGGGAAGAGAGCTTCGTCAAGGAAGGCATCCTTGCAAGAGGATTCGCAGTAGGTTAAAATCTTCGAGGAGAAAGTGAGGACTGCCGATGCTGGAGATCAGAACTGAAAATGTGTTGCTGGAAAAGCGCAGCAGGTCAGGCAGCATCCAAGGAGCAGGAGAATCGACATTTCAGGCATGAGCCCTTCTTCAGGAATGACTCTCTAACCTCGCTAGTGAGGTGTTACTGTGGGTGTTACTGTGAAACAGTCGCCACCACTCTCTTTTCAGAAGTTCCCTGTCTCTATTTATTAGTCATGTTGTTGACCCAGATTCACAGTGATTACAGCCCCCATACTGTACCCAGATATTGCTCACAAAATCCATTGGTCTCTATGATTACAGCATTCCTTCACAAATCATCCAGGAAAATAACAACGATGAACCTTCCAAGAACAGAATGCAAGAACGTAAGAAGCAGGAGTAGGTTATTCAGCTCCTACAGCCTGCCTTTCGATTCAATAGGATCATGTCTGATCGGCTGTAGGCCCCACCTCCTGCAGTGCCTGCCGTGTCAAACATCCATCCATCCCTAACTTCCAACTACCTCAATGTTCTATCTCCCCAACCTCTCTGGGACAGACAAGTCCCGATGGTCACTACCCTCTGTGAGAAGGAGACACACCGCACACATACACTGTGACCATTTGACATCAATATAATATATGAACACCAGGTAAGAGTTACTGACGCAGATAACAAGGCAGTATTTGACTGATGATGGTATCAAGGAAATAACGTAAATGGAGCATAATGAAGATTATGAGGAATCTCCCCACTTTTTTTTTGAGTGGGAGCAAAAGCGAAGGGAAGGCGAACTAGGAAGTCTACAGCTAAGGCAAGGGAGATTTTAAAATTACTTACCGGTCGTGGCCAGCGGTGTTTTTTCTCCACAGTAGGAGCGGGAGCAGCGGCGGAAGAGACGTGGACCAGAGGGGTAGCCGGGAAGGAAAGTAAGTGACCATATATATTAGCAAGGCCTTGTGGCTCAGAAGGGAAGGGGGGAGAAGAGAAAAGTGCTAGTGGTAGGAGACTCGATGTTCGGAGAATTGACAGGATCGGGATTCCCAGAAGGTATGTTGCCTCCCTGGTGCCAGGGTCTGCGACATCTCCGATCGGATGTATAAGATTCTGAAAGGGGAGGGCAAATTGCCAGACGTCGTGTTACATATTGGCACTAATGATATAGCCAGGAAAAGGATTGAGGATATAAAAAGTGATTTCAGGGAGACAGGGTGGAAGCTGCAGAGCAGGATGAACAGAGTAGTGTTCTCAGGTTTCTTACCGGTGCTACGAGATAACGAGGCGAGGAGCAGGGGAGCGGGCACAGCTTAACACATGGCTGCGCAGCTGGTATAGGAGGGAGGGCTTCAGATATGTAGATAATTGGGATGCCTTTTGGGGGAGGTGGGACCTGTACATGAAGGAGGAGTTGCACCTGAACTGGAAGGGGACCAATGTCCTGGGCGGAATGTTTGCAAGGGTGGTTCAGGAGGGTTTAAATTGTATTGCAGGGGTGTGGGAACCTGAGCTATATACCGGAGGTGAGAATTGATGGAGATGAGGCAATAGCAAGAGATGAGGCAATAGCGTTAGCCAGTGGGAAGGAATTTCCTGGGAAAGAACCAAGGGATCGGTTGAAATGTGTTTGCTTTACAGCAAGGAGTATCAGGAATAGAAGTGACTAGCTTAGAGCATGGATCAGTACCTGGCGCTATGATGTTGTGGCCATAAAAGAGACGTGGTTTTCTCAGGGGCAGGAATGGTTGCTGGATGGTCCAGGATTTAGAACATTTAAAAAAGTATAGGGAGGGGGGAAAACAGGAGGGGGTGCAGCACTGCTAATCAGAGAGGGTATCACAGCTGCAGAGGTTGCCATTGTCATGGAGGATATGCCTACTGAGTCAGTATGGGTGGAAATTAGGGACAGTAAGGCAGCAGTCACCTCAGCGGTTTACTACATCCCTTCAATAGCAGCAGGGAGATTGAAGAAAACAGAGGTTGGCAGATTCTGGAAAAGTGTGAATGGAGTAGGGTTGTTGCAATGGCTTTAACTTTCCCAATATTGATTTGAACCTCCTTCGAGCAGATGGTTTGGAAGGAACTGTTTTTGCAAGGTGTGTTCAGGAGGTTTTCCTAACTCAGTACGTTGACAGGCCGATGAGGGGAGAGGCTATTTTGGATTTGTTGCTCGGCAATGAGCTGGGACAGGTGTCAGATCTTGCTGTGGGAGAGCATTTTGGTGATAGTAACCACAACTGCCTCACATTCTATGTAGCTATGGAGAAGGAGAGAAGCAGGCACAATGGGAGGATATTTAATTGCGGAAAAGGAAACTATGATACTATCAGACGTGAGTTGGGAACCATGGACTGGGAGCAATTGCTCCATGGAAAGGCCACTATAGACATGTGGAGACTGTTTAAGGAACAGTTGTTGCAAGTGATGCATAAGTGTGTTCCTCTGAGACAGGCAAGAAGGTGTAAGATAAAAGAACCTTGGATGACGAGTGCAGAGGAGCTTCTCGTCAAAAGAAAGAAGGCAGCTTACATAAGGTGGAGGAAGCAAGGGTCTTGTTCAGCTCTAGGGAATTAAAGGCAGGCGAGGAAGGAGCTCAAAAATGGTCAGAGCAGAGCCAGGAAGGGCTTGGCAGGAAGGATTTGGGAGAATCCAAAGGCATTTTGCACGTATATGAGGAATAAGAGAATGATCAAAGAAAGAGTATGGCCGATCCGGGATAGGATAGGGAACTTGTGTATAGAGTGTGAGGAGGTAGGGGAAGCCCTAAATGAGCTTTTTGCTTCTGTCTTTTCGAAAGAAAAGGACCTTGTAGTGAAGGAAACCATTGAGAAGCAGGTAAGCATGCTGGAATGGATAGAGATTGAGGAAGCTGATGTGCTGAAAATTCTGACAAATATTAAGATTGACAAGTCGCCAGGGCCAGAACAGATTTGTCCTCGGCTGCTATGGGAAGCGAGAAATATGATTGCTTCGCCTCTTGCGAAGATCTTTGCATCCTCGCTCTCCACCGGAGTCGTACCTGAGGACTGGAGGGAGGCAAATGTAATTCCTCTCTTCAAGAAAGGAAATAGGGAAATCCCCGGCAATTACAGACCAGTCAGTCTCACGTCTGTCGTCTGCAAGGTGTAAGAAATGATTCTGAGGAATAAGACTTATGACCATTTGGAAGAGCATGGCTTCATTAAATACAGTCAGCACGACTTTGTGAGGGGCAGGTCATGCCTCACAAATTTTATTGAGTTCTTTGAAGATGTTATGAGACAAGTTAATGAGGGTCGAGTGTTGGAAAGTGGGACTAATGTAGACTGTGCTGTATTACTGATGGTACAGCGTCTATGTTTCTGTAATAGTATGGCTGTGGAAGGCCAATTACTGAGTAGTTTAAGATAGGAATTGATAGATTTCTGAAGAATATCTTATCAAAGTTTATATGAGTGAACTTGCAATATCTTCTGAAAATATGTCAAGAACAAAATTAAGAGAAAAAGATGCAGCTTTCTGACAGTCTGATATCAGATAATTGAAGACAGGGAAATAGCAGAAATACTTCAGTGATGTCTTCACAGAAGAAAACAAAAACAAAAATAAAACTTCCCAGCAATACTAAGGAACTTTAGTCTGGTCAATAAAAGGGAATAGAATGAAATTAGCAACTAAACAGTTTTAGAGAAAGTATTGGACTGAAATTAATGAGTATAGACAAAGTCAACAGAGATTTATGAAATGGTAATCATATTTAAAAAATTGGTTTTTAGCAAAATTATGGAGAAGGTATTAATGCAATACGATTTGAATCTCAGAAAGGGTTTTGGTGAAGCCCCAAGCCTATGGTGCAAATTCGAATTCTGTAGGACTGGGGCTAATATATGGTCATGGTTTTCAAAGGGAAGAGCTGGAAGGAAACACTGGGTAGGAATAAAACCATGTTTATTTTAATTGAAGGCTTGGAGCATATAGCAAGGATCGGGGTTTGGGTTCCAGCTATTCCGAATACACATCATATGTTTAGTTGAGGGGCTCAAATGCAATAATCCGAAGTCTGCTAACAGCACTAAACGATGTCAGCTTGTGAGTGGGTGAGCAAGATGTAAAAAAGCTCCAAGGTGATTGAGAAAAGTGGAATGACTGGGCATATACCTAGCAGATGGAGAACAATGGCAGAGATGAGATGTTTGTACTTTGATAGGAACAATAGAATGGCAGCCTCTCATTTGAAAAGGGAGTGGTTGAAAAATGTTGCTCTATAAATGAACTTAAGCTGCATTTTTGTTTATTTCAGCGCAGCCTCCGAGTCCATGTAGGGCAGTGAGTTCTAAAACCAGAGGTCAATACTGGGAATGGCATTGGCACGCGTACCAGTGGATATAGACCCAGCAATGGGGAGCGGTGACATGGAAAAGAATCTAGATCTCCCTGTACACCAGTCACTGATAGCAATAGTGCAGGAGCAGAAAGCAGTTAGGCAGATAAATGGCATATTCACCTCCATTTCAGGGGGATTTGAATTCAGGAGTAATTGGGTCATTTACTGCAGGTGTACACGTCCTTAGTGGGACCCCATCTCGAACATTGTGCAATATTGTGTGCAGTTTTGGTCCCCTTACTTAATAAAGGACAAACCTGACATTGAGGGAGAGAAGCGAAGGATGACCAGACTGATCACTGGGATGACAGGCTTGTTGTGGGAGCAGAGTTTGGGGCAACTGGGCCTGTATTCCGTGAGATTAAGGAAAATGAGTGGCGATCTCATTGAAATATACAAAACCCTGACAGTGTGTGACAGATTGCAAGCAGGGCTGAAAATTCCCAAGGCTGGGATGTCGAAAGCAAGAGGCCGCAGTTCTAACTTCATGCAGGCCACTCTGCGTTGAGATGACAATTAATGTCTGCACTCAAAGATGGTACCCTGTGGATCTGTCACCCAGATGAGGCTTTGGAAGCCAAGGCGCTAAATATACATAAGGATTTCTGGAAACTAAAGGAATAGGGAGAGAGCAGGAGTGTGGTGTGAAGATAGAAGATCAACTATTACTCTAGGTTGTTCTCCAATAAAGCGGTAGCTGTGTTCCTGTGCAACACTGTGTTGTAGAAAATCGTGCAATATTAATAATGGCATTTATGGAAAAAAGAGCGTATGGGGCGAACCTCTCAAAATATCATTAAAAAACAAAAATTACATTTAGTCTTACACACACATTAGCACTGTCTAAATAAATCTTTAATTCACATATTTCAATAAAACCGTGTTGTAAATTTAACACTTTCACATGACAGACACTAACCACAGCAGTGTACCTTTCACCACACTCTTCACCAGAATGTGCGCAAGCTGACTGACCACGTGATGCAGAATTTCATTTCGCCTGAAGAATGTCCCACCATCGCCCCCCCCCCCCCCCCCCGCGTTTGAAACAATGTTCCTACTAAATGTAGACTATAATTCCCAGTATCAGGCTCAGTTTCAAGGCTTCCAGAGCGGATTGTATTCCTGTTTTAGCTGAACACATTGATTGTACATTTTGCAGACAGAGGATACTGAGGCTGCATTTTGCTGTTCAGCTGGTGCCCAGCAAGGAATTGCGTAACAGTGAATGGGAATTGACTTTATAGAAAATGGAGCAGATTGACACAATTGAGTGCCTTGCTTGGCCGTTTCAGAGATCATTGAATAGTTTATCACATGTCTCTGTGTCTGGAGTCACTTTTAGGACAGACCAGGAAAGCACGGGAGACTCAATTCCTGAAAGTACATTGGTGAAGGAGGTTGATGTTTACAATCAACATTGGACACAAGATCACTATTACTGACGCTAGATTTGAGGCCTCGATATTTAATTAATTTTTTTTAACTTCCACCAACTGCCAGTGCATTATCCTTTTCTGGATTCGTAATCCAGTGACATTTCCACAATAGCAACACCTCCACATGGAGATCTATCAGACACCTCACTGAACTGGTTATTTCTGGCTGCTTGACAGCTCTGTCAAATCGAACTCCCACCAATGTGACTGTTGTGATGGGACTGAAGGGGTGGTAAATGGTCAGACTGCAGTTATTTCCCTCTTTGGGGATTGGACATAGTTGAGAAATTTGCCAGATTAGCATGGAGATGACAAAGTTGAAGCTGGAATGAAACAGCTTCCCCAGGGGGACGGCTTGTTGTACAGCACAAGTCTTCAGTCCTATTGCAGGAATGGTGTCAGGGACCATTGTTTTTGTCGTAACTATTGCATTCAGCTGTTTCTTCATGTCACGTGCACGAAACAAATTGGTTGAAGATTGGCATTTGTGATTCTGTGGGCATCATGGTGAGGGTGAGGTGGATTATCAACTCAACACGTCTGGCTGAGGGTAGTGCAGGCTTGACTTTTTTCACTGACGTACAGAGCTGTTCCGATATTTAGGGTGAGGATATTTGGGGAGTCCTATCCTCCAGTAAATTGTTTAATAGCCCATCGATATGTTATGCTTGGATGTGTGAGGATGACAGACCTTAGATCTGACCTGTTATTCTTGGGATCATTTCCCCCTCTCCATCAGACGTTACTTCTGCTGTTTGGAATGTAACCAGTCAAGTGTGGTAGCTTTAATGTGTTGTCATCAAGTTTAGGTGCACATGATTCCGACCCTGGCATGTCCATCCACACTCGTCACTGAACCATGGATCGGTTTGATGGTAATGGTAGGCTGATGGATTATCCTGAGTAAAATGTTACAGATTGTCCTTGAATACAATTCTGTTTCTGCTGCTGCTGTGGTCTACAGCATCAGATGATAACTACGTTTAAGCTGCAAAGTCTACAATGTAACTCAACTGACTGTCTCCCAGTTCACAATGAGACCCATCTACCCATCGGCCAAGTGTTCAGTGACCGCACCTGGTTTCTGATGCGGTAATAATGGCACTTTCATATTCTCATTCTGCTGAAACACTCTAATTGTTGTCACGCCTCCAATTTGTTACTTTAACTCAATCCATTTCAGGTATTAATCTGTATCTTTTCCATACCGTAATGCCATCTTCTGTGTTTGAAGTGAATGCGTTTCCTTCTGATTTTCTCCCTGACCATGATTAAGAGCTCTGTAGTGTCAGCCAGTTCTATGCAGTTTCAGATTCAAGAAACTTGTCACCATGCGGTATCGTTCAGTTCCCAATGTATGGCGCTCCATGTTGGACTGGATGTTTAAGCATCTTTCACAAACTTCTTTGGAAATTGACAGAAATTGCTGAAAATGTTGCAGCATCTACTGGATGAATGCAGTTACACTGTCAGTTCATGAGCCTCTACAAAGCTCCCAGTTTCTCCAGCATTTTTTTTTTGTATTTTATTTCCATTGTCCATAGTTATTTGTTTAATTTACAATTTGTGCTGCACCTACTCGTTTCTGGAGAACCTCAGCAGGTCTGGCAGCATCAGCAGAGACAAAGAATCAGAGTTAGCGTTTCAAGTCGAATGTGACACTTCTCCAGAAATTAAAACGATTGGAAATGGGCTTACTAATCCCTTGCCAGAGGCGGTGGATGGATGCCAGGAGAAATAGGGTATGGAAAAGATAAATGGGGTTTTGGCAGTGATGAACGATTAAGTGATGTAAAATGGGTTTTATTTAAGATGTAAATGGGGGAAAGGGGATCTCTCTACTCAGTACAAGATAACGAAGTCACAACCACACAAGGCTAGAGGGAGTCGAGGAGGGAGAATGTTGACTTTGTGGTATTGTCAAGATCTGGCCACAAATACGTTTTCTCTGTCGAGATCATCACTGCCCTTCGACAAATGAATTCAGATGCTTGACTTCTTATTGGCACGGGTAAGCATTTCAATGCTGTCTTAGTATTGTAATGTGGAGAAAAGAAAATAATAGTATGAAGTTTGTGCTGGGTATTGTTCAACTGTCTTTTTAATATTGCTTCAAATGTGCAGTGATTTACTTCTGCTTGTTCTTGAAGTTAGTATTGGATGGAGTGTAGAAGGTTGAGCGGTGCCATTATAGAAGTTTCTTAAATCATGAAGGGTATGGATAGGGTGAATAACCAAGGTCTTTTCCACAGGCTGGGGGAGTTCAGCCATAGAAGGCATAAGTTTAAGGTGAAAGAGGGAAAATTTACAAGGGACGCAGGGGCAACGTTTTTACACAGAGGGTAGTGTGAGTATGGAATGAGCTGCCAGAGGAAGAGTGGTAGATGCGACGCATGCAAAGCTAAAACATTTAAAACTCATTTGGACAAGCATATGAATGGGAAACAGTTAGAGGCTTATGGGGCCAAATTCAAGCAGGTGGGACGAGTTTAATTTGGAAAACCTGGCCAGCATGGACATTTAGAAAAGCTTCACGCAGTTTCAGTGTGGTTTTGTGAAAGAGAAATTATACTTTGCCCTGTAAAATCATGCAAAGTATTTCTGGAGATGCGTGAGTATGTAACAAGCGGACTTGATAAAGGGGATCTGGAATACACCAGGTTTTCCAGAGATTTTCCACAAGGTATTACAAAATAAGAGTTCATACACAAAACATAAGCTCGTAGGATGATGGATAATGTATGAACATGGGATGATGATTGATGAACACATAGAATTTAGAGAGTCAGGATTAATGGATCTTCATGATAAAGGTAAATCTGCTGGAGTACACAAATATCAGTCTAATGGCATCAGTTATTCACAATATATACTGATAGCCTGATGGCGGGAGCTGAGTGCAAAATACATCCGAGTTTGTGGATGACACTGAGAATCAAAAGGCAGGCTGTTATTTAATGGAGACGACTTCCAGAAAAGGCGCAGTACAAAGAGATTTCAGTCTTCTTGTGTATGAAACATAAAATCAGCATGCTGATGTAGCAAGTAACTAGGTTGGTTCATTAGGCAGCTTCCTGTGATGAAAGGTTTGAATTATTGAAATTTTCTAAAACAGTGAGGCGATCATTCATTGGGGTTTAAATGAATGAGGAGTGATATTGCTGAAAAATACATGACGCAGAAGGGGCTTGAGGAGGTAAATGTTGAGAAGTTGTTTCCTCTCCTGAGGGGAGTCTCGAGCTCGAGGGCATAGATACCGAATATGGAGAACATCGATGTCAATCTGAGATGCAGAGTAATGTCGTTTCTCAGAAGATAATGAATGTCTGGAATTCCCTAACCCAGAGGGTATGGGGGGATACAAGGAGTCGGCAAGAAAGTGAAGTTGAGCCCTGGAGTAGATCAGCCATGTCGTTATTAAATGAGAGGGCGAGCTTGAGGGGCCGACTGCCTGACTCCTGTTCTGATTTATTAATTCCACACGTTATGCTTTTGCAAAGCAACTGGTTATTTTCCAGGATGTCGTGTTGTACATGATGCATTCAGGGAGAGCAGAGGATTTGTTTGAGTTAACCCTGGGTGGTGTATGGGGGCTCTATTCACAGCGAATCTGGGTCTGTAACATGAGTTACATCTGGAGCAGAAGTTACAGAGAGGGGTAGCCTGCAAACAGGGATTGGAGGTAGGGGTCACTTCCAGACCCAGCCTGGATTTTCTAAGTGCATTTCCAAAACTACACCTAACCATTGGAGTGGCGTCGATCTGCTTCACTGTAGCAGGTCCCAAGGGATGAATAGAACATCAGAACACAGGGCTGAGAGTCACGAGTGGTCCATTCGTCCCTTTGACACCACTCTACTAGTAAATAAGGTCGTGGCTTATCTCATTGTAGTCCCAGCTGCACTCTTCTCTCCATGCACCAATACCCCTAATTCACCTGGCTATGGACAACCAGCCGAAGTCATCCTCGATATAATATAATATAGACGTATGTAACTAATATAACTAACAGACAAGCATGGTGAATCTGTGGTTAGCACTGCTGCCTCATATCACCAAGGAGTTGGGTTCAATTCCAAACTTGGGCAACCCTCTATGTGGAGTTTGAACATTCTCCCTGTGCCTGAGTGGGTTTCCTCCCAATGGTCCAGTGTCGTCTCACAGTCCAAAGATGTGCAGCTTAGAGTGGTTTGAACATGCTATAGTACCCAGAGAGGTGTAGGTTAGGTGGGTTAGTAATGGGAAATGTAGGGTTACATGCTGGGCAGTTCTGGGTTGGATGCTGCTCAATGGGTAGGTGTGGATTCAATGGGCAGAATGTTCTGCGTCTTCACTGTAGTGGTTCTATGACAATGTTAACAAGTTTGGACTATACAAACACAGAGTGGGTATCTACCTGATCCACTCTCCTCAAGGTTTTGCATGTTTCAATAGGATCAGCTCTCATTCCATGTCTAACCTGTTAAAGTCTCCATAATATAAGCACTTCATCCCTGGAATACGTGAAGTGAAACAACTCTCAACTGCTTCCAATGTAATTATATCCTTTCTCAAATAAGGAGACGAAAAAGTTCTTACACACAGATGAGTTAAGTTTTTGTTTTCTCAGTGTTGTGAGTCTTTGTAACACTCTTCCCCGCCGAGCATTGGAAGCAGAGATATTTAATATTTTTGAGGCGCAGACAGAAGCTTCACAAATAACAACGAAGTCAAGGATTATTGAGGAATGGGCAGGAATGTGCAGTGTGTGGGAAATTCTGACAGTGGCACAAATGACACTGGTCCAGAACATCCAGGAACATAATGCAAAACGAAATGATAAAATAGATAAAAATTTGAAATGAACCAATGATACAATGCACTATCAAAGGACGATGGGGCTGCTCTGCCATTAGAGAGAGACCACTCGTGGTAGTTTGTCCTGAGGGTCACCACACGTCGGGAGATGGTGTGAGGTTGAGAAAGCGTCCCCTTCATAGTAATCTCTGTCATTGTGAGAAACTGAACCTGTGCTATTGGCCTCCCTCTGCATCACAAACCAGACGTCCAGCCAACTGATTGGGAGACAGTATAACTATTACAGACAGAAACAGTCACAGTCAAAGGAAAATAGAAACTTTCATAATTAGGTAAAGGTGCAGTTCAGATAACAGTCAAGATAACGGCTAAGAATGAAAACGTTCTCTGCTAGAAATTGTATATTATAGCGAGCAAAATGGTGAGAAGCTGTCTTTGGCTGAAAACAATAAGACGAGACAAGTGAAATAACAAGAATTATTAATCGAAATTGAATATCTATAACCACAAAATAAGTGTATATTTTTTATTGTTCTGTGTAAAATGTGCTTATCATTGTATAAAAGTATAAAGCTGATAGAATATATTGTGAGCGGAGTCCGTCTGTTTGGGAAATGGCCTCGAACAGGCGCTTGAAGAAAACCAGGGTAAATGTGCCTGAGTGTCATCCACTCAGTGACAGAAACCCACGGGTTGAATGACTGAAAGTTCCTGTAACATGGAGCTGAGAGAACCAACAGACCAGTTGCGATCTCATTATATGCTCGAGCAGGTTTGAAGGGCTGAATGACCTCATGATTGATTTGAATTGTCTGTGTATTGAAAAACATGCATCGCTATTCCTTAGGCATTGACATTTTCCTGAAAATGGGAATTATTTGAGAGATTGTCTGGAACATTCCATAATCGGCATTCTCTCGACCATTCTATTGTCATGTGCGGGTATAGCAAAGGCAAGAGAGAAAGATGGAAAGAGAGAGAGAGGAGAGAGAGAGATGGGGAAGGTGTGGTATGCTGCAGTGAGAGTGGTAGAGCATTGGCCTTGTTTGGGGGTGGGTGATAAAACAGATATACAGTGAGTGTGAGGGAGCAGAGAGAATACGGTGACACTTTTCCTGACAGAGTGGTGAAGGTTATTGATGCTTGTCCTGTATTACTGGACATTTCTTCAACTGCAGATACTGTACTGAGCTGGGTGGTGAGCACACACCAAGTTCGGTGGGACTGGTAGTGTGGCCACCTCTGAGAAGAGAATGGTCAACAGCTGTACTAGCCCATCCACATATCCCGGTCGACAAATCATGGCGTATTTGCCTCTTATCTGCCATGCTGGGGCTAAACTGTGAAGGGCAGCTCCGAACTGAGAAAGCTCAAAAGTGTGCCCATTGGCCTTTTAAAGGTGGAACCAGGGCCAGGGATCACGGAATAATCTGGGATATCCGGGCGATGGTTAGTACCTCTAGCCATGATGGGTGGGAGAATCGAGCTGGTATTGAATAAGAGGGACATCATGGGATCGGGTGGGTAGGTAATGAGTTGAGTTTGATAAGATAGCTCCAGGAAACGAGCTCGACCTCGTGCAGACCATCCCTCTGTCACATTCAGGAGAAATGTCACTGATATAAATTGTTGTTACATTCAGCCCAACGAGTCATAGACTCTGTTGTGCCCACTCACAGTTACAAAGCTGCAGAACAAATGCTCATCTAAAAATCCATAATCTGAACTCATACCAATATCCCATTCACCCATCATTCCTGGGAATACTGGCTCACATTGCAGGATTCTGTCGAAATATCTTCATTTCAGCATTCTGAAAACTGTGATCTTCCTTGAAATTGTCTTTCAATCTTACTTTCTCGTTTTCCCAAAATCCTTTCTTTTGTTTGAATTTAAACTGATTCCCTCACCATCTCTCTCTGGCAGTTGTTTTCACACCCACAGCACCCCGTTGTCATGGTACAATGGAGATGTATGGGAGCTTCACATCCTGCCTCTTCCAGCATGGGCTGCAAGTTTCCCGACACTAGGCAGGGATCTAATACAGTGTTACTGAGCAATGTATTGGGCTGGTGTCCACCGCTCTACATGCGGGGAGGGTAACTGCTCAGGTTGACAGATCAATTCACTGCCTTTCACTGCACAGCTCCCCATACCGAACAGGTTCTTTGTTCACGTTTATAGAACAATATATTGGTGTGGGCTGCATTTCACCCCATGCTGGACAGAAAGTTTCGGGTTTCTGAATCAATGCACCGGTGTGATCTGCACTGCTCTCTATGTTGGACAGATAGCTCGTGGACCAGTGAGACCTGCAGAGTGCTCCAACCTGGATAGATTGCCTGATTGTACTGAGCCTGTTCTGCACAGTGCTCCATCCTGGACAGATTGCTGGATTGTACTGAGCCTGGTCTGCACAAGGCTCCATCTGGGACAGATTGCTGGATTGTACTGAACCTTGGTCTGGACAGTATTTCATCCTGGACAGATTGTTGGGTAAGACTGAGCCTGGTCTGCACAGTGTACCATGCTGAGCAGATATCTCATCTGGGCTTACACGTGTCTGGGCTGGAACTGAGAGATGGATTGTGTATGCAATATAATTCCTGATAGAGCTATCACTCCTCCACCTCGGTGCATTCCGCTGTCAAAGCACGTATTTCTGCCATATATTGTCTATTAAGTACTTCTCCAACCAAAACGTGAAAATCTTTCCTTTTTGCTATGGACCCGAGCAGACCGCCCCTCACAATACATGACGAAGTTAGTCTCGACCCTATCGTTTTCTTAATTTAAATGAACATGTGAGGTGCTGTGTTTCAGATACAATTCGTTTGATCAAAATATTTGACTTTAAACAAAACACAATCTATTCAAATACAACAAGAGGAACTTGGAATAAGTTAATTCTACTGGAAAACCTAAAAGAATTATAGGTCATTTAACTACTCTACAGTAACTGCTCCAACATAGTGACATTCCATAAGTATACACTTATCAAACAGCAAATTCAGCAAACAGATCGTCTCACATACAGTTCTCAAATCCAGGAGGAAAAAACATCAAAAGCCAATTCTGAGAAAAATCTCAGAGAGTGTGTAACAGCCAGAAAAGTTTTCCACCCTTCCAAACCTGCTGTGATCCCAGCAAAAACTGGTGAAATGTAAAATTAAGAATCCTGGTTCCATGAGAGTTTGACCATCACACCACAGGACCAGGCCGCAGCTGCATGGACCACAAGGAATGGACTGTATCTACACCGTCTATGGCACTGTAAGAGCCTCTCAAAAATGCCTAACCTCACCTAAGCCCTTAAATGCCGGTAAGATAATTGGCAAAGTTAAATATGGGTAAATAAAACAAAAAATGCAGCAGGCCTGGTGAACAGACACAGATGGCCTTGGGACCCCAGCAATTCCCATCCTGCCAAATTATAGTAGGATCATCGAGCTATTGAATACAAAGCATCATCACTCTACCTCACCTCTAAATTTACAATTGAAAATGTGCTATTAACCCAGTAGTCAAAGATGTCAACATCCCAACCAGATCAAGTATTGTGGTGACATATGAGGATTGTAGTGAAAATGGTTTACTGGAGCTGTTTGTGACTGTGATTGAAGTAAGTTTCCATGGATCCTAACTGTGTCATTAGACAGTTTCCCTCTTCTATTAGTAAGGGGCTTCCTTCAACCTGTTATGCCATCGTATCAGCGGCAGTGTTATCCTCAAGACGATTGTGCTCAGCAGTTATAGGGAGAGGGAAAGAAAGAGAATCTTAGAACAACAGACTGGAATGTTCCAACAACAGACAAGAGTTTATCTGATGGTCTTTATTATCTTTCTCGGGATTGGCCATGGTTAGAGTTGCGGATACGAGCCACTAGAATTGGCTTTTGTTGGGTTTTTTTCCTCCTGGTTTATGACACGTGTATGCTTTTGGGATGTCTCCATATTGGAGCAGTTACTGCGGAGTAGTTAAATAACCTGTAATTCTTTTCGCTTTTCCAGTAGAATTAATGAATTGATGATTATTCAGACAGGTTACTATCCCATCCTCGTTATTGTTGGTGTTCCTAGTAAGCCTATCTCTGTCAATTCGATAAACAATGGTGAGGGTTATTGCTCTTTCTGTTATTTATATTTAACAAATACATAATCTGCTATCTTCAGTTTCAGTCACAAACTCCACTTCATTTCCATCAATTTCAGACGCTTCACTCGTAAGCACCTAAGAAGGAATAAGACTGCTCCGACCCTTGAGTTTTCCGTTTGCCCTAAACTGTTTTATGACTCTATATTCTCTCTGCCATCAAACCTGTCTACACCCACCTCGATAATATCCCCAGTCTCCACCTCTGCCTCAATGCTGTTGCTGAATAAGCCATCGTCTTCCCCCTTGTTAACTTCTGATTTTATGTCTCCACTTCTTTTCTGACCACTCTTCCAGTTAATCATATTTTGACCACAAACTTGTTCTTGGCAAACCACCTATTTCATAATAGGGACCTCATATCAGAGTAATAATGTCACTGGCTGTGTAATTAAACGGCACAAGTTATGACTTTAAATGCATTGTTTCAAATCCTTCCACAGCCGATGACAGAAGTTAAATTTGAATGGCAACAATTGGAATGAAATCTCATTTTACAAACGACAACCATAAACAATTAGAATTTCTTTTATTACTTCATTGATAGTCTTTGGTAAAGAAACCAAGTGTGACAAAAAAGATTGGCTCCATATTGTCAACTGTCAACGGCAATTAGTGACGGATAACAAATGCTGCCCTTACCAATGATGCTGACATCCTGTGAAATGACAGCATTGAAGGTGAAATAAACCAAGGAACTGTGGATGATGGAGATCCGAAATAAAATTCTCCAGCGTCTGAAAGTGTTGGAGAATCTCAACAAATATGACAGCCGATGTCAAGAGAAAAACAGATAACGTTTAGAGCCTAGTGACCTTATATCACAACTGAAAGCAATTGGGAAATAATATCATTTATATCAGGGATGGTCGGCTGAATGAGGGGGAGGTTAATTGAGTGGATTTAGAAATGTCCAGCGAGAAAGAGAGAGAAAATGAAAAGCAAACATAGAGACTGCTAATAATGAACCAGAAGGAAAATAAAATGGGAGCTTATTCCAAAATTTCCCCTTTTCCCATATTCCTGAATATTATGTCAATTTAGATGCGTCTCTGTTTACATTGAGTTCTATTCCATCTGCCTTTCTCCTCTGAGCGTGATGATCGACTCTGCAGGCAATATTGGTGCTGCCCTTATAGTTGCTCAGATGCAAAGAAACGGAATGTTACATCGTCAAATGACGTTTTGAAAAAGGGAAGTGTAACTGTAGGACTGTGCAGAGATGTAACTTTTTTTTCTGCTAAGAAAAGAAAAATTTCAACACTGAATGAGTGCACATTGTGTGTGGGGATTTGACTTCTTCTGTCATTACAGAATAAAGGGAGGTTCTGTGGACGGTCTTCTCGGGTTTGCGTTTTCAGCTGGCGCGTCCATTCAGAGAGACCCAATGGTATGGTGACCCCACTATGGACGAGATATAAGCACTGCATTTACAGAGTGTTCTGGGTCCATGGTAAACAAATGGAGTCGAAATACACAGTAGGTAAGCTCCGTACACAGGGAGGGGCAGGACTCTGCATGATCCTCCCAGGGATTTCCAGGAATATTTGTCTAAGCTAGGCCCATTCCAAGTGTAAAATGTAAAACCAGCGTATTTCAAAAATGAAGTGGTCACTGAGCTGTTTCCCCTCCTTCAATATAGCCTGTAAACTCACAGCAGGGACAGGGCTGTGCTGCCACTCAGCATGAAGTGAACTGGATTGATTCTGGAATTTTCCAGGTAAGAGTGGGTGACATATACATCACCTTGAAGTGTGTTGGATTGATTCGGGAACTTGCCAGGCGCGGGTGAGTGACATATCTGGAATGCAGTCCTCCAAGACAACACAAGCTGATGGAAGCCATCAGCCTGCTGTGAGGAATACATTCGTTGTGTCTCCACGGAGGAATGTGTAGAAACTAACTTCCATAAATACGAGGGAAGAGGGGCCCTGGTGAAAATTAGGGGATACACGAAATTAGAATTAATGAAGAGTATGTCTTTGAAAATCTATTCGAATTGAAACTTGGTATGTTGCTGGATTTAATGAGCTACATCCCAGAGGATTGAAGAGGTGGCAAAGAGCTACTGAAAGAATTACTGATTATTCTTTAAAGCTGATTAGATTCTGGAGGGATCCTGCAGACTGGAAAGCGGCTATTGTTCCCATAAATATTTAAAACGAGATGGAGAGGGCAAACAGAAAACTAAGTAGCTTGATGTCAGCTGTGACAAAAACATTGTAACCTTTTGTAAGGAACGTGACAACTAGACACTTGGACAATCACGATATATTTACATTCGGACTAGATTCAGGAAAGGGAAATGATCTTTAATGAACATACTGTAGGTGTGGAGATTATTCGTTGTGACATCGACATTTGACAACAAGTGGGATTGGAGTTTTTGAATCTTGAGAAAAATGTTTGATACGGTTGAATACTGGTGAGTGGGGATGTTAGAGTCCATGGGTAGGTAGGGGTGGAACACACAGAATGGATCAAAAATTTGATAATGGACAAAATGAAGAGAGTAGTGTTTTTTCTCTGTATGGAAGGCTTGTGGGGCATCAGAAGGATCAGTGCTTGGGGATTGGCTATTCGCAAGATATAACATGATTCAGATGGGAACAACAAATGTAATGATTCGCATTTAAGTTTATTAAATGGTGAGCGGTTGGGAAGTGCTGTTGTTGAAAAGGAGTTGGATGTCATTCGTTATCAGTCACTAATAGAATCCAGATGGGACAGAAGTAATTATAACTGAAAATGATATTTGGTCTTTCATGCAAAATACTTGAAGTACCACAGTAATATACCTTACTCAATGGTAGTGGTTTTTGAAAGAGTATTTGGAGAATTGTGTACAGACTGAGTCTGTTTTATAAATAATTATCACCACGTCACCGAGACAGTGCAAAGGAGTTTCACCACATTGAACCCTGGCATGATGGTACCATCAGGAGAGAGTGAAGTACGTACATGTTTAACGTGTGAGAGAATATGAAGTTGAAACTTGATGGTTGTGGATGGACACTCATTATGTCCAAAACAGCCAATGGTAAGGTGGGAAATTCCATACTTTCCATAGGATGATAGATTCCTAATAGTTTACGTGCCTGTGCAGAGACCTCATTTCTAATAACAGAGAGTTACAGGCTCTGAATGAACTCTGAACACTGTAATGCACAGTTACTGTGTGACACTCCACTCCACGTCAGCAGCCACAATACCTTCATTCTGAAACAGTTAGATATTCTGCAACATCTTCTGACTTTCAGATAGGATGTACGTATGCTCTCTCAGCGATGGAAGATGCCTTTTAAACTGGTTGAAAAAATCATTTCAGTTCCACTGCCAGAAAACCATGCTCGCATAACACGAATGTACTATAAGTAATGAAGCCATGAGGAATGCCAAGGAACCGTCGATCTGTGCAGCCCCTGCTCCATTCGTTTGTTATGTTCGAGCATCTCTGACACCTTCCTCTTCCTGTGTTAGTGACATGAGAAGCTGAATGATCTCTTCCTGGTCTTATGTAACTGATTCCAGATGTGAAATGGTCACTTTCTGACCCCTGTAAGTGATGTGTGGGCGTGAGCAGACTCCTTGTCTTCCTGTGTAACGGCAGGAGGGACTGAATGGGCCTTCCCTCTTCCTGTGCAGTAGTTTTGATGGACTGAATGACTTTCCTATATTCCTGTGAAGCCAGATTGAGGTACTGAGTGAACTCCTCCGTTTACTGTGGAAATGTGCAGCGCTGTTTCATGAATTTTGCCGATGGTTTAATAGCACAGGCTTGAACGTTCTCACAGTCTTGTTGTACATAGATACAAACTGCATCAGGAGGTCAGGGATGACGAAGCTTTCTGAATATTGTGTAACACACACTAAATATCACCACTTCTGATTGATGTGGACTCAATGGGATGAATGGCCTGCTTCCACACAGCAGGGAATTGTCCTTGCTGACAATCTGGGTTTGCCTGGGCTGAGGTAGGTACCCTGAGGATTTCCTGCAGAGATGCTCCACGGATGAGATGATAACTATGTTCCGTTGTGCTGTGAAAGACTCCAAACACTAGAGAGTTTACAATGGATTCTGATGAAGTCCAATTTTACTCAGGCTCCTTGATGTCATCTTCAATCAAATACTGCCTTGATATTAGGGACAGTCGCTCTTTGGTAGACCCTTGTATTCTATCACACATATTGATAGGTCATGGTGTAGGAGCAGGCAGTGATTTCTTCAAAGGGTAGTGAATGTCATGAATTCTCTAATCCAGAGAGTCAGGGGAGGTATCGCAGTAAGTGCCCTCCAACTGTTCCTGTCTAGTGGGTTGGAGGGTCTGAATGAAACATCAGAACAGAACCAAGGTTAGAACGTTAAACACTATGAACCTTCTCCACCAAGCACTAACATTGTGGCTGATCAGGTTATGGACTCAGCCCCACTTTCCTGTCTGTATCCCATTATCTGTGACTCACTTCTCTGTCAAATATTTAACTAACTCAGATTTTGATAAATGTGAAAAAAGAAGCAACACATACCTCTGGAGAAGAGACTTCCTACTCAAAAGGTACTTTTAGAATTTCTCCTCATCTCTCTTACAGTGTCATAAAGCACGGAGAACTGTCCACATAACTTAGACATCCCAATCTGATAAAGTCCCATTTGCTTGCATTAGGCCCATATTCCTCTAAATCGTTACTATTAATATGCATATTCAGATGCCTATTAAATGTTGTAATTGTACCAGCCTAAATCTCTGAGAGGTCATTCCATACGCACACCACAATCTGCATGAAACTATTGTCCCGTTACTATCTTTCTCCTGTCACCTTTAGCCTTTGTCCAATAATTTTGATCTCCCCTATCCTGGGAAAAAGACCTAGGCTATTCAGATTATCCATTTTCTTCATGATTTTATAAACCTTTATAATGTCACGTCTCAGCCTCCGATGCTCCAGAATAAACAAGCCCCAGTCTGTCCAGCCTCTCCCTGTAGCTCAGCATTCTATGTCCGGCAATAGCCTTGTATATCGTTTCTGCACACTCTCAAGTTTAACAGCATCCTATGTGTACCAGAGCGAACTGAATTAAACACAGTATTCTCAATCTGGCCTCACCAACATCCTGCCCAGACGCAACATGATCTCCCAGCTCACATTCTCAAAGCGCTGACCAGTAAAGGCAAGCATAACAAACCCACCTTCACCACCCTGTCTATATGCGACTCCACTTTCAAGGATCTATGAGCCTGCACATTTTTGTTCAACAACATTCCCCAGGACCTCACCATTAATTGTATATGTCCTGCCCTGTTTTACCTTACCAAAATGCAACAATTAACATTTATCTGAATTTAACTCCATCTGTCACTCCTTGGTCCATTGGCCAATCTGATCGAAGTCCCATTGTACTCTGAGGTAAACCTTGCTGGCCACTACACCTCCAATTTTAATGTAATCTGTCACCATAATAAACAGGCGAGTATTCACATTCAAATCATTAAAATAAATAACGAAAGGCAGTGGATTCAGCACTGCTCTTTGTGGCACATCACTGGTCATATGCCTCCTGTCTGAAAAGCGGTCTTTTACCACCCTCTAATTTTGTCGTCTTTTGGCTAGCTTATCTTGGATCTATTTATAACCTAACCTTACTAACTTGTCTGCCATGCGGGATCCTGTCGAATGTCTTGCTGAAGTCTATATGGACAGCATCTACCAAACTGCCATCACCAATCTTCTTTGTCACACCTTCGTAAAATGGAATTAATGTTTTTAGAAATGATTTCCCATGTCCAAAGCCATGTTGACTATCCTTCATCAGCTGTTACATTTGCAAATACATGCAGAATCCTGACTCTCCCAATGTTCTCCAACAACATGGCCACCAATGAAGGCAGGCTCACTGATCGATAGTTCAGGACATTATTGCCCTTCCTCGACCCACACTTCCGCTGCTCACTGCAAGTGTTAATGTAACCGGATTGGTGATATATTCAATAATATAGGTCTCAGAGACTGTGAGGGTTAGGAACAAGTCAGGCAGGATTCTTAATCAGCTAAAATTAACAAGTTTATGACCGAAACAAAGTCACTCAAAATACGATGGAAAGATGAATGACAAATGGTTTGAATATTGCAAATCTGTGCGTCGATGTTTCTCTCTATAAAAATACTGACACATGCGCAGGCTTGATGACAAACTGAAAAATTGAAAGAACTGCGCCCAAATATTAATTGTAATCATGACCAAATGAAACGTGAGTGATTTCTACAAATGTCATTCAGCTTATATAGCTATTCTGCTCTTACGAGCTGCTGGCAATGGGATTACTTCCTGGAACAGGTGGATTTAGCTGACTTCCCTTTACTTCAGGTAGTGGGGCGATTCCAGTGAATCCTCGAATGGAATCCCTTTGTACCACCGAGTTCTGCATTCTGCCTCCAGTTATACAATTTACTGCAGTTTCATGCTTCGTCCATAACACAATCTTCCCATCATCCACATTGTACATTTTTTTCGCTGAGGGTTTGCTCACGATCCTCCCCTGTCTGTATCCCATTGCAGATACTGTGTCTCCACTTGCCATCGTATTAAATGACTATCCAGGTGTGAGGGCAAATTGCACTCCAACCCATTGAGCCCCGCCATCCAAATCATTATTCTAGATTGTAATCCGTTGATAAACTCACACTGATCCCCGAGGAATTTCACTAATGAGAACTTTCCAACCTGAAAATAAGTAATTGTCTCTATTCGGTATTTCCTGGTAGCTGACCAGGACTCCCTGTTCCTGTGTCGCAGCCTAGAAATGTTGCATGGCCTCCTGCTATGCTGTGTAGCTGGTTGTCGATTTGTTTCTGATCTCAGTGATCCTCCTTCCGGCCATTTGTTGTTAGATAATCAGGTAGAATTCGTACTGTAAATATTCCTGATCCCTGAGAATTTAAAAGATGAGCACAGAATACAGACTAACATTTGGGGGGATCGCTATCCGGTCAAACATGCTGTCTTACTGATACAGCAATAGAATCATTGTAGAATATCAGTCATGCTCAATTTTGATCTTTAGACACGGAGAAGGTGGGAGATTTCCTATAGCCTGATTATCATGTGTCCACTTATCAACACAACCAATAATCTTCATCATTTATTTCATTGTTGGTTGTTGCTGCTGTGTTGAATAATTGCTGCAGTCACTACACATTAAACTAAACAGTTTACTTTGAGAGGTGGCCTTATAGAGGTTTATCACACCATGAGGAACATTAATAGGGCAAATAGGCAAGGTCTTTTCCCTTGAGTAAGGGAGTCCAGAACTACAGGGCATAGTTTTAAGGTGAGAGACGCAAGATATATAAGGGATCTAAGGGACAACTTTTTCACACTGTGTATGGTTTGTGTGTGGAAAGAGCTGCCAGAGGAAGTGTTGGAGGCTGGTATAATTATAACATTTTAAAGTCATCCAGATGGGTTTATGGAAAGGAATGATTCAGAGGGATATGGGCGAAATTATGGCAAATGAAGACATATGGTTTGCACGGGTGAGTTGGACCAAAGGGTGTGTTTCCCTGATGTATATCTCTATTGCACTGTGACTGAATCCTTCATTCTATTCCCGTATATCTCCTTAGAAGGGAAGAATGGGGTTCTTGCTAACTAATTGCAGTGATACTGACTGGCTGAATGGGGTCTTCCTCTCCCTCTGTAACAGCCTCAAGGGTTGCAGTGACAGAACAACATTGGATCGGAGCTCCAGACAGCTCCTCAGTTTATACAGGTCTTGGTTGGTCTGTTTGCGGCTGAAAACCCCTTTCCTGTCCATTCCCAATAAACACTGACACTCCTGTCCAACAAGTCAGTCAAGGTGAGCCTTGACTGTCTTCAATGACCCCTCCCCCCACTACTTTTCGTCATTTACATAACTGATTTAGATGTGAGCATAAGAAATATAGTTCGTAAGTTTGCAGATGAAATCCGAATTGGAAATGTAGTGGACATCTAAGAAGGTTATCTCAGATGACAATGAGATCTTGATCAGTTGAACCAACGGTATGAGAAGTGGCAAATGGAGCTTTATTTAGATAAATGTGGAGTGCTGCATTTTGCGAAAGAAAATCTTGGCATGACTTATACACTCGGGAGTGTTGCTTAACAAAGAGACATTGGAGTGCAGGTTCATAGCTCCTTGAAAATGGAGTCGCAGGTAGATAGGATAGTGAACAAGGTGTTTGGTATGCTTTCCCTTATTGGTCAGAGTACTGAGTACAGGAGTTGGGAGGTCTTGTTGCAGCTGTGTAGGACATTGGTTAGGACACTGTTGGAATATTGCGTGCAATCCTGTCTCCTTCCTATCGGGAGGACGTTGTGAAACTTGAAATGGTTCAGAAAAGATTAACAAGGATATTGCCAGGGGTGAAAGATTATAGCTATAGTGAGAGGTTAAATACGCTAGGGCTGTTTTCCATAGAGCATCAGAGACTGAGCGGTGACCTTATGGAGGTTTGCAAAATCATGAGGGGCATGGATAGTATAAATAGACAATGTCGTTTCCCTTGGTGGGGGAGTTCAGAACAAGAGGGCATAGGTATAGGGTGAAAGGAGAAAGATGTAAAAGAGAACTAAACAGCAACTTTTTCCACGCAGAGGGCGGTCCGTGTGTGGAATGAGCTGCCAGAGGAAGTGATGGAGTCTGGTACAATTGCAACAATTAAACATTGAATGGCGATATGCATAGCAGGGGTTTGGAGGGATATAAGCCAGGTGCTGGCAGGTGGGACTAGATTGGGTTGGGATATCTGGTCGGCATGGATGAGCTGGACCGAAGGGTCTGTTTCCGTGTTGTATATCTTTATGACTCTATGACACTATGGCCAAGTCTTCACTGTTCCCTCGGGTTGAGAATGCCACAGACAGCTCTTCCCTAAGGCGATAGGAACATCCTTATCTCAATCTTAAATGGTAGAACATCTAAATTTAAAAGTGTATGAAACTCACAGTCAGCTTCCCATTTTAAAAAAAAGCATGAAGGCACAACCAATAGGTAATACATAGACCATTCAGCCGCTCTAACCTATCCCACATTCCCATTTACTCTGTTCTGCAAGGATTTTATCAAATTTAGCCTCTAGTGCTCTTTTGGGTCGACATTCCAGACAGCATAAACCATAGAGCATATGACATTGGTGCAGAACCACAGTGTTTGGTCCATCGAGTCTGATCTGTTGTTCGATCATGGCTGACATTTGGCTCAACCAAATTCTCCCACGTTTTCACTGTAACCATTGCTCCGCTTATCAATGAGAATATGTCTATCTCTGCCTTAAACACTGAAATGTGTCGGTGTCTCTGTATGTCTGCATGTGTGAGTGTTTTGGGTTATTGGCAGGGGGCAAAGGGTGGTGGAGAAGGGTTGTCTTTGGGACTGGAGGCCTGTGACCAGCGGCGTTCCACAGGGATTGGTGCAAGATCAACTTTTGGTTGTCATTTATATCAGTGATTTAGATGAGAATTATAGAAGGCATGGTGAGCAAGTTTACGGCTGATAACAAGATTAGTTATATAGTGGAAGGTGAAGAAGGTTACATAAGATTACAAAGAGTGCTTTAATATTTGGATCGATGATTCATAGAGGTGCACAACACAGAAACAAACACTTTGGTCCAACTCATTCTTGCCAACTAGATGTCATAAATTAACTTAGTTACATTTTCCACCATTTGTTCCATATCCCTCTAAACCTTTCCAATTCATGTCCCCATCCAGATGCCTTTTAAATATTGTAATTGTAACAGCCTCCACCACTTCGTCTGGCAGCTCATTGCATGCATGCACCTCCCTCTTTGTGAAAATAATCCTCTTAGGTTCCTTTTAAATCTTGTCCATCGCACCTTAAATCTATGTCCTTTAGTTTTGGACTTCCCTGCACTGGGATAAAGAACCTGCCTATTCACCCTATCCATGGTCTTCATGATTTTATAAACCTCTAGAATGTGCAAATGTGACTCCAATCAACACGGATGGCTGTGCTTTCAGTCATCCCAGTCTTAGGTTCTGAAATTCAATGCTGACACCTCTTCCTTCTCCAACACATCACAATTCTAAAATTATTTAATCAACTTGTTCAGCCACATTATGAAACACTTCTGTATGATTTGAATCTACACTTTTGGGGTCAGAGGTAAGGAAACTACCATCACTTCGCAATAGCCCCTAAAGCTGCAACATTATTCACCTCTGTGTTTATTCATCAGCCTGTTTTGAAAAACTATGGCATACCTCCGTGACAGGCAGGACTTGAATCCAGACCTTCTGGTCCAGAGTAATAAACATTACCGCGCAAATTCAGGTATTGCAATATAACCCAGAGCTCTGGCTCAGAGGCATGGGACACTGTACAGGACTTCAACCATTCCCAGATTTTGAGTCATATTTTAAATGTCAGCTTTCAGCTCAGTGTGGATTAATTAAAATTTGGTTCACTTTACTCAATTACACAGTTCAAAGAATTATGTTTTTAAACAGATAAAATGTACTCAACTCAAATGTACGATGTTGAGTTTATGTGCTCTGCCTTCGTGATGAACTATGAAGATCTTTAATTGTTTGGCTATGGTTTCCACCTTAAGTGGCTATTATCAGACGTCTGTAATATGAAGGAAATACCTCCTGAAGACGCACTCTGCACCATAAAGGATCGGAATAGATACTTATCACTGAACATCACAGACGAAGAAAGAGCATATTTTCTGGATCAAAAGCACTAATCACTCTTTCCCGCCTATAATGTGTGACTGCCCTCTTCTTAAAACCACGAAATGATTAAAGGCAGCAGATAATTTTCCAGCCTTTCTTTCCAGTTCTCCAGCCTGAGAGTGACACATTAGTCTAGTATTCAGGTTTATGGCAGATCAAGATCAATGCAGAGTAGTGTGAGGTGCTGCACCTTGGTAGGAACAACTCTGAAAGTCAAAATAAAACGTTCTGTCCCACTTTAAAGGCGCTGGAGGAGCAGAGGGCTCTGGGTGTATGTGATATCAGGACAAGTGGGGAGAGGAGTAACTATCACAGATTAGTTTCAGTATATGATCTGTTTACAGGGGGAGGTGTAGGACGGAGCCTCCGTGCTCCCTTCCTGGGAGGTGGTGGAGACAATGTGTTGTGAGCTCACTGTCCTACCCACCGAGACCGAGGGGATTCTATTTGTACCAGCTCGACACAAAATGGAAATGGCGTTGGGGCCAGGACTTCTAAGTTGTGTCAGTGAAAGCGGCATTGCCAGTGGGTTTAAAGTGAGAATTGACCTTCACTGAACATTGCTCCTTACTCAGTTGGTGGGACGTGGATGTTTCAGAATCTCCACAAGAGGCGTCCCAGTCCTCTCCGGCTTGTACCAGTATTCTCCTCATGTGGCGGAGTGGGGGAGAGGGGGGAAGTGAGGGGATGGATATCGGGCACACCAGTACCAGGCTTGGTCATTTCTGTCCTCGTCCAGGCTGTTTCTCCTGGAATGGGCGAAAGGAGGGTGGGAGTGAGGGTGGGATTGGGTGGCCCTGCTGTTCGTGCCTGTGCAGGTGGGGAGGGATGACATGTTAAGGTGTCCAACGGGATTTAGCATACAGTGTTTTATCCATGCAGTGTCATTAGTGTGGGGCGTGATGTGGAGTTGGGTGGGGGTGGAGAGAGAGAAAGAGATAGAGAGAGAGGAAAGCTGCTGCATGCTGCACTGAGAGTGGTGGAGCATGAGCTTTGTTCGGGGGAAGGTGCTGTAACAGATATACAGTGAGTGTGACGTAGAAGAGAGAATACAGTGACCCTTATCCTGATAGAGCGGGGAAGGTTATTGATGCTGGTCCTGTATTGCTGGTCATTTCTTCAGATACTGCACTGAGCTGGGTGGTGAGCTCAGACAATGCACGGTGAGCCTGGTGGTGTGGACTGCACGGGGAAGAGAATGGCCCCCTCTGTGCTAGCCCATTTACCAGGACTTCAATGTCTCTGTTGACAAATCGTAGTGTAATTGCCCCGTAACTGCCATGCTCGGGTTAAGCAGTGCAAGGGAAGCTCCAAACTGGGAAAGCTCAAACATGTGCCCATCGGCTTTTTAAAGATGGCACCAGTGCCAGGGATCACTGAAAACCTGGGGTCATGCAGATGATGGTGAGTACCGCCAGCCATGATGGGTGACAGAATTGGGCTGACATTGAATGAGACGGACAATATGGGGTGGGGTGGGGAGTTAACGAGATGAGTTCGATAAGGTGGCACCAGTAAACTAGCTCAGCCTCGTGTGGACAATCCCTCTGTCATACTCATTGAAAATTTTACTGACACAAGTTATTGTTGGATTCAATCCAATAATCGAAGTTTGTGCTGACCCTACTTCCAGTTACAAAGCTGTAGAACAAATGCTCATTCAATACTTTCCATCATCTGAGCTCACACCAATATCCTGTTCAACTAGCATTCCTGGAAACATTGGCTCACGTTGCAGAATACCGTCAAAATTTCTTCATTTCAGCATTCTGGAACCTGGGAACACATCCTTCCATGACATTGTCTCTCAATTTCCCTCTCTCTGTCCATCCCTCAAACCGCTCCCATTTGTTGATACTTAAAGTGATTCCCCCACCATCTCTCTCTCGAAGTGGTTTTCAAACCCACAGCACCCCGAGTCATGGCACAATGGAGATATGGAGCTGTAAATGGATGGGCTCTGCACATCCTTTCACTTCCAGCATGGACTGCAAGTTTCCCCACTGAACCAATACAGTGCTACGAGAAATGTACTGGGGTGGTGGACACAGTTCCACACCCTGGTCACGTATCTCCCCTGGGTTTATAGATCAATGCACTGCTGTGGTCAGCATACCTTTCCACTCTGGGTAGATTGAGGGTTGTATTGCTCAGTACACGAGACCGGTTTGCGTAGTGCTCCCTGCTGAACACATGTCTCAAGTGGCTTTATAGATCAATGCATTGCTGAGGTCTGCTCAGTGTTCCACTCTGGACTCATTGCAGGGTGGTGTTCAGCAGTGCTCTAGCCTGGTCTGCACAGTGCTCCATGCTGAACACATATCTCCTCTAGGTTCATGGTGTATGGTCTGGTTCTAGTTTAAAAAAAAATTGAAAGACTTATAGTCCGTCTGTCAGTAACCCTATCCATTCCATCGAGACTGAGTAAATATTCGCTTTCAGTATGAATATGAAATATTATGTAATGAAGGGGTTAACTAAGCCTGTTTTTTCGGTGCCTGCGATTAATCTCAGTCTCCATGGATCCGAATTCTGCCAGTGGAGAATTCCCATCTTTTAATGATACATGAGGTCTGTTCAGTGTGTTATCCCGTAGTAAGAGCGGGAGCATCACCATCAGCACTGGTAGGGATCAGTAGCATCAGATGGAGAAGGGGAGGAGAGATCATAATCTGAGAACATTATTCTGGAATGCTCCAATAATGGATCATAATCTGGGAACATTAGACTGGAATGTTCCAACAATGGATGATAATCTGAGAACATTATTCTGGAATGCTCCAACAATGTATCAGAACCTGGGAACATTAGACTGGAATGTTTTAGCAATGGACAGGGGGTTAACTGATAATATTTGGTTTCTTTCTATATATTATGATTTGTTCTCATTATCATCGCGGATCTATTATGCTCTTCTCATTATTCAATATACTTATTATCCTCTCCTGTCTATCATTGGTGTCTCTGGTACGTCTCATCGTCGAGATATGTTTTTTTCTATAAACCAGTTATGACTGCGTTACTATTCTTTCATGTAGCCTTCACTTCTTGCCACTATCATTGTTCATGTTGAGACTCTCCATCCAGATATTCACTCTGCAGAACATTACGAAATGCATCAGAACACTTGTTCGAATACTGCCTCCCTCCTTGCTTCTGGCAATGTTACTTATGGGTCTCTATGTTGAACAACTCAATTCCTGAAGAACGGTTTTTGCCCGAAACGTCGATTCTTCTGCTCCTTTGATGCTGCCTGACCTGCTGCGCTTTTCCAGCAACACATTTTTAAACTCGACTCAATTTCAGCTGTGAACCATTTCGTCACTGTCATTGTCCTCTATTGTGTATACAAACTCAATTTCATTCCTGGAACTCCATCGCATCCCAGGCCAACATCATTTTTTATTCATTTGTGGGCCTTGGGCATCACTGGCTGGCCCGAATTAATATCCCATTCCTAATTGCCCTTGAGAGGTGGTTGTGAGCTGCCTTCTTGAATCGCTGCAGTCCACGTGATGTGGGTTGACAAACAATGCCTTTAGGGAGGGAATTCCAGGATTTTGACCCAACAACTGTGATTAAACAACCCATTCTAGCTGATCTGAAAATACCTTAATTCAATGTTCTCATTCTTGTAATGTTGCTCTCGAAGGGTTCAATCATCCAGTTAGTCCCACTGCCCAGTCTTTGTCTCCATACTTCCGCAAGATGTTCTCAGTTAATGAACTGTCTGTTTCTGTCTTTAATGTGAATCTCTCTGGCCCTCTATACTTTTCCATTGCCTAGGTTTCTGGCTCCCTTGTGGATCGAGTGCTGACCTTGTGAAGTTCAGAAACAGTGACATGGTGTGCGTCAGGCTGGTGTTCACTTCCTGGTGTGTCGCATGCGGTTCTCCATGGACAGGGCTGTGTGAGTCGGGCTGCTGTTCACTTCCCGGTGTGTCCAATGTGGTGTTCCATGTTCGGGGAGTGTGTGTCGGGCTGTTGCTCACTTCCCGGTCTGTCCCATGTGCTGCTCCATGTTGGAAATGGGTGTGTGTATCTGGTTGCTGTTCACTTCCCGGTGTATCCCATTGGTGCTCCATTTTGGAAAGGGGGCTGTGTATCGGTCTGTTGTTCACTTCCAGGTATGTCCCCTTTCATGAACCATGTTGGATAAGGATTTCAGAAGCTTTGACTCACGTCTTTGAAACTTGATCTGTGCCTGTCCATTAAACGTCTGACGTCTGTGTTTGCCCCTTTGAGTTGATCGTGTGGTCAGTAACACGAGGAAGCACCTTGAGTATTATTGTAAAGGACCAGGCATCTAACATCTCTGACAATGCTGTGACTTTAAAACAGATTATTTGCTCCTTTTCTTTAAAGATAGATCTTAAGGGCCGAACTACTTACTGAAAACCGCTGAAGTATATAACTTAGGAGGGTTTTAGGTTTTTTAAAATAAATATTGATAACAATGGTCAGTTCGCACAGACTGGGCTTTCCAATTTTTCTGAGCTGTAACAATGACCAGGTGCTTGGGTGGGAGAAGGGTTGGATGCTTCAGTAAATAATCCCGAGTGGCTAGTCTCTCTGAAATCTGTCTTGATGCTGTTTCCTCCTGTATTGGAGAATTGCATTCGAGACTGAATGACCTATGATGTGTCTTTTTGCCAAGGGATGAGTTTATGGGATGTTCGTACATTGTCACTGTTCATTAGTGGGAGGTACTGTATCTATTATTCTGTTAAGATTTCCAGTAGTTAAGTTATTCTAAACTTATCTTCTTTTTGTATGTGTTTTTATTCGAGTGTTTAAATAAATCGTGTTTTGCTTAAATTTGAGTGGTTTGACCAGCCGCATCACATCTCACATCTACATTTACTATAAGACAAGGTTGGTGTCCAGGCTACCATGTGAAAGTATTTTAAGGCAGTTTGGTGTGGTCCATAGCAAACTGTGGCCTCTTTCCCGGTTCGAAATCGACAATTCCAAATGGGATTCAGGATTAGAATCACTAATTGCGTGTAGGGGAATGGGTGGGTTGCTCTTCGGAGGGTCAGTGTGGACATTTTGGACTGTTTCCACACTCTAAGTAATCTAACCTTTGGGCTGTGGGAGGAAAACTGAGAGGAAACCCACGTAGGGAGGGGGAGAATGTGTGCAGGGAGATTGTTGGGTTCAAAGGCGGTGTTTTGTCGTTGTTAGTGTCTTTTGTTCCGGGTGTTGATTTCGGATTGTTTGAATAATGCTTTGTTGCTAATTGTTCTTTCTGTCTCTAAGAGTTCTTTGGGTGTGGAAGAAGTGAAGTTGGAGATTTTACAAAATGTGAGCAAGGCAAAGCGGTAAGAATTGGCAGACAAGCTGGAGTTGGGTTTGTGAGAAAAGAAAGGTAATTACAGCTATAGGTTGGCATTTTAATTTTGGTGGAAACACTATCAGAGTCTTTGGAAATGGCTAGAATTCAATTGCAGATGAGGCAGCTTGAATCCTAAAAGGAATTGAAGCAGTTTGAAATGTGATTAAAAGTAGAATTAAAGGAAAATCAGAGGAAGAATCAAACACAGTAATTTTGAAAGGTGAATAAGAGTAGTAAAATCAGAGCAACCTATGACACCCTTAAGTGATTCTTAATTTGGAGGAGTTCAAAAATTAACTTCCTGCAATCGTGAGAACTCGTGTGGAAGAGCAGACAGTTACAGTGGCAAGATTAGAAGTGGAAATGTCTGATGATTATCAGTTGGCCCATAAATCAAAATTTGGTTTCCGTGAGGGATAGAACAAAATGTGCGAGATCTTCTTAAAACCTATACCTGTGAGAGTAAGGTTTACTGGTATAGATCAGGCCTAGCAGGTAGAGGTTTCAGCATTAAAAGGTACAGAGGCATGTAAATCTTTGATGCTGAGAGATGAGAAGACATGTCATTCAGAAGGACTATTGGAGAGATGAGATTTGCTCCATTATGCAACGTGTGGTTGGAGTGTATGGTGAAATCATCTGCAGAAATATTTCACAATTGAGAAGGAAGCCTTGAGCTTGGTGTTGATGGTGCAACATTTCAGCATTTAAATTGCCAATTGCAAATCTGAGACAAATCAATATACTGATCCAAACTCTTCAACGTTTTTGGAGAAATTTCTGGAGAAAACTTCCAGTCTGTTGAGATAGAGGTTATTATTGCTGCTATTCAATTTGGAAGTTATACGGGTGACATGACGAGAAACAATACTTGCTGACAAGTTGTCGAGACTTGAATCAAGAAAGACAAAGGCGTTCTGTGGCAGGAATAAACTGACTGAAATAGAATAGAGTTGTGAATGCTTGCATGCTTAGTGTCAATGTCATATATATACATTGTAGTCTACTAATAGAGTAAAATAATGGGTTTAAAACGAAGCTGCCATTGTGTATAGATGGTTCATTTTGTCAATGGCGGAAGTGTGACGATACTGTCGTTTTGAAAAGGTTATTTTCCCTTGTTTTTGAAGAGAGGTCGTAAAGGCAGAGATGCCGAACTTCCAACTGAAAATGGCTGAAGTAAGTATCCGAGGTTACGTTAGATTTCATTAAAACGCTGGTAACAATGGAAAGGCAACGGTCAGCTCTCTCAGACAGGTTTTCTCGTTTCGATTTTCGCTGCAGCATTCAGAATCTGCTTGGGGTCCCAGAAGGATTGGAAGTTTCAATACATTATCCCTAGCTCCTATTCTCCCAGAAAACTCTCTTGAAGTTGCTTCCTCCTGGATTACAGAACTGCACGTAAGATTCTGTGTTTGAATTTACCTTTTTGCCAAAGGTTATGTTTATGGGATGTTCCTGTATTAGCACAGTTAATTAGTAGAATGTAGTGTATGCATTGTTTGCATGAGTATTCCAGTAAAGACGTGATCGCAAATTGTTCTTCTCTTTGATTGTATTTTAACTAGAGCGTTTGAATGGATTACATTTTGCTTAACGTTGAGAGGGTTGACCAGTCACAACACATCTGGAAGACACACTTCGTATCCAAAGTTAAAATAAGGAAATGTTAGGGTCTAGGCTGCCTTTTTAAAATATTCTGAGTGGTCTGGTCTGGTCTGGTCCCAAAAAACGTGACTGACGCCTGTTATTGAAAAGTTAGTGGAGGGGCTGGGGATGGTTTGCGAGAGCTTGTGCTGTGAGCTGCCTCAGACATTCAGGGAGACCTGAGGATTTGGTGACCTAACTCTGGATGGAACATGGGGACTGTAGTTACAGCATCTGGGTCTGCAATATGAACACCAATGGAGCAGAGGGTGCCGACAGGGGAAGCTAAGAAACCACACAGCGAGTGTGTCTGGAGAAAGGGGTCCCCTGTATCAACCCCGGGTTTTCCAGGAACACCTTCCCAAGCTACACTTAACCCAGGAACAAAGGGTGAGGCAACCCTGACAGAACAAGGAGGTGGTCACAGAGCGGTATCACCTCCTTCAACATGACCTGCAGCTTCACACCGGGGAGGACGGTTCTGCCAGAGGCTACAAGGGTCACTGTTTCATTAATCTTCTATAATCCGGAGCTTTTCATGCAGGACCGGGTGACATATCCATCATCGCCCAGCATGTCAACATCAATATCATAATTCTGCAACAGAGGGTATAAATGATGAATGAGAGCAATGGGGCCGTGGGAACATCAAGGCATAGACCATCAGGGAGATGGAGCAGCACTGTCCATGTCTGAACGTATCAGAGTGAACCGTCCAGTACACACGGTATCACAAAGTCCTGTAATTTCTCTCTATTTTGTTGGTATACAGTCTACCATTCTTCTTGAAAAAAACATAAAGATTATATGTTACGTTGAATTCGTCCTGCCTAACCATTATCCATTGAATTTACCTGTCAATATACATTTGTAGAGCCTCCATTCAAAAATTAATGTCCTGCTTATGTTAGTGACATCGCCAAACTTAGTGACAGAACATTTGTTCTACTACTACAAATCATTGATATAGTTTGGAAATAGCTGAGGACCTAGTACTGGTCACTGGGTGACCTTACAGGTTACGTTCTGACAAAGTAATTAAGACTGATTTACACAGAGTGGCTGTTTCCCTTGTGATAACCAGTCCTCCCCCATTCCTGTATAACACATTCAAAAGGCTGAATAAGAACGAGGTGCATTAGTCGGCAATTCAGCACCTGAGCCTGCTCTGCCATTGATTAAAATCATGTCTGATATTATTGCTGCCTCAGTTCCACTTTCCTGCACGCTCTTCATATCCGTTCATTTACTCAATGTCCCAGCCCCTACTGCACTCTGGGGCAGTGAATTAAGTGCCTTATCATTAGCAGTGAACAACCCTTTGAGAGAAGTAAGTTTTCCTTACCCCTGTTTTTGGTCTGCTCTGCCTTATCCTAAAACTCTGATCTCTTGTTGTGGATTGCCCACATGAGGAACTATCTAATCCACATCAATATTATCAAACACCTTTAGCATCCTCCAGACCTCAGTGACATCTCCTCTCATTCTTCTAAACTCCAGACAGTATCGACCTGAACTGCTCAATCTCTGTTCAGAAGAAAAACGCATCATCTCTGGAATCAAATTATTAACCACTTATGAACTGTCTCCATGGCAGCTACATCCCTCCTGCAGTCTGGGCACCAAAACTGTGCAGTGTACTCAAGTTGCGCCTCCCTCCTTTTAAAATCTGCTCTTTTATAAATAAATGCCAAAAGTGCACTTCCCTTTCTCACGTCCTGCTGTACCTTCATCTGACATTTCTGTTACATGTATGAGGACACTCAGATCCCTCTGAACCTAAATACTCTGAAGTTATTCTCTCTATTTGAAGAATAAGTTGCCTATCTGTTACACTGACAAAAAATGATAGACTCATACTATCAGTTGTTCAATTTTATCTGTCAAATGTTGGCCCAAACTATCCATATCCATTTCAAAATTTCTTACATCTTCATTGCAATTTCACACCTATGCTAGTGTCATCTGAAAATTTGGTTCTAGCTTGTCTATTGCTGCAAATATGTAATAGTACAGATTGCCAAGAGTTGGGGCCTGGGGACAGAAAGTTGCATTTTGCCAAACAGAAAATGACCCATTTATTCCATCTCACTGCATTTTGTTGGTTCCCCAGTCTGGTCTCCAAGCTAAAGGCTACTTCTAATGACATGGCCTTATTCTGCAGATTAATCTTTTGTGCACACATTACGAAATGCCTTCTGGAAGTCCAAGTACTGCATCTCCAGATTATCAATGCCCACCTTGCTTGTCACATCTTTGACGAACTCGAGCAAATAATTGAAGCACAATTTATCCTTCGCAACATCATGTTGACTCTGATGGATTGGTTTTGACTTTGCAAACGTTCTGCCATTAATTCCTGAATAATATATTCGAAGAATATTTCTTATATTCGAAGAGTTTCCTCAATACTTTTTATTCCATCGTGGAGGTGATAATTTAAATTCTTACCTCTCGATAATCTCTACGTTCCCACCAATCCTGTATGATTCGCAAATGGCTTGAAATAACCTGGTCTGATTGATCTTTCGGAGATATGGGTGTCTGATTGAACTAACGTTCTTCCTTGTGTACAAAATTGATGGCCCTCCGTTATCATGTTGATGGCATACTCTTAATGTGTAAGAGGCTGGAGGGCTTATGCAATCTTCGTGTTGCTATGTAATAATTTAAAGGAGTGAAGTTGTCTCCTCAAATTCCTCAAAACCAGGCTTGAGTTGCTACATGGTCTACTCCCGCATCCCTAAAATGGGACAAAGGGAGTATTTAGTCTCCTGTCCCCAAACCCCAACATGCAACGTGAATTTATTCCTCATTTCCAATAAGAAGTCTCATAAAGTTTGCATCGGTATCCAATTCCCATGCAACATGCTCTACGGGACTTAATGGCCTCCTGTTATCCCAGTGTACTAATTTCCAGTCACCGTAGGATCTTTTCCAGTTCCTGCATTACATACTCAAGGAAGCTGAATGGACTGATACTGTTGCTGTGTAACAGGCTACTGATGCTGCATGGCCTATTCTGGGCCCAGTGTTGTCGACACGAGTAGTTGATTGGCCTCCTCCTGTAACTGTAAATCAGGCTCTAGAGGCTGAATAACCTCGTCCTGTTCTGATCGAACAGGTTCGAAGGCCTGAATATCCTTCTGTTGTACCTGTGTAACTGGATGGAGATACGAAATGCATTTCTTCATTTACTGTGTAATTGGCCTCTGTTTTAGACTCCTTCTAGTGTTCTATGCAAAAATAAAATCATCTTCCATTCTTGTAAAGCCCAATGGGCATTGGATCAACCTGAACATCCTTTCTTTATAAGCTAACACCGGCATTGCTGGAATCAGTTGAGGGAACCATCTCTGAGCTGCGTCCAGTGTAACAATATCCTTTCCTCAGTGAGGCGACTAAATCTGTAAACACTACACCAGATGTGATCTCACTAAGAACCTGTACAGCAGCAGCAGCACTGTACTAGCCTGCTGTAAGGTTCCCACCCATGTTAGAACTATCTCAGCTGTCTTGGCGAATACACAGTATTGCTGAAAGACCATTCTCCTTCAATTCTCCACCGGCATTACGGGACATCTAGTGAAAATATCACAGTGATACTTAAGAAGAACAGGTAAGGTGTGACAAAAATATCTCATAGTGTACATTGGCCTCACCAACTATCTCCCTGAATAAACCATTTATCTTCCCAGACCCCACGTGGCTCAGATTCCACAGAATCTGCTAAGTTGGAGCTTGGAAACAGCAAGGAAAAGAAGAGAATTGTATATAAAAGCTGCAATACACATGTTGGGTATGTTATAACACAGGAAATTAGACACACAAGTTTGTGGGCACTGCAGTAAAATGGACAGATTCAAGTTGCATCTAAACTGTGTTCGCCCAAGCGAATGGTAATACTGGGAAAATCGATTACATGAGCCTATGAGAGATGGTCTGCTTTAACCGGATGGTCAGCACTGAGTTAGAGATCAGGCTCTTTTGGAGTTTTTTTCATGAAGACGATGTTAAAAAAAACCTCCAAATTGATTGAGACAAGTGGAACGAATGGACAAAATAGTGGCAGATGAAGAGTAATGTGGGTAGACGAGATGTTGTGTACATTGTTCGAAAACGAGAACATCAGCCTACCATTTGAAAAGGTATTGGTTGAAAAATGTTGATCTATAAAGGGACTTATGCTCCATTATATGCTTTCTTCTGCGCAGAGATCCGAGGTCCATGCAGGGCAGTGAGTTCTGAAGCCTGTAGTCAATATTGGGGATAGCATTGGCACGCTGCCTAGTGTACACAGATCCACCACGGGGATAGCTGTAACGTTGAAAAGGACCTGGATCTCTCTGCACGCCAATCATTGAAAGTAATATTGCAGGACCAAAAAGCAGTTAGGAAGATTTATGGTGTGTTGAACTTAACTTCAGGGGGATTTGAGTCCAGGAGTAAGTGTGTCCTACTGCAGTGGTACAGGGCCTTGGTGAGACTGCATCTTGAACATTGTGCAGTATTGTGTGCAGTTTTGGTCTCCTTCCTTAATAAAGATCAAACTTGACATTGAGGGAAAGCCGTGATGGATGACCAAACTGATCTCTGGGTTGACACGTTTGTTGTGGGAGCAGAGTTTGGGACGACTGGACCTGTATTCCATGAGATTTAGGAAATTCAGTATTTTGGGTCCAGGTCGATGTGCTTATTGATTGAATCTGTGGATGAGTGCCATGCCTCTAGGAATTCCTTGGCTGTTCTCTGTTTGGCTTGTCCCAGTCGAACTCATGTTGCTTGTCATCTGTGTATGTGGCTACTAAGGATAGCTGATCGTGTGGTTTCGTGGCTAGTTGGTGTTCATGGATGCGGATCGTTAGCTGTCTTCCTATTTGTCCTATGTAGTGTTTTGTGCAGTCCTTGCACGAGATTTTGTACACTACATTGGTTTTCTCAGGCTGGGTAACGGGTCCTTCATTCTGGTGAGTTGTTGTCTGAGAGTGGCTGTTGGTTTATGTGCTGTTATGAGTCCTAGTGGTTGTGTGTTCTGGCTGTCAGTTCGGAAATGCTCTTGATGTATGGTAGTGTGGCTCGTCCTTTGGATTGATGCATGTCCTCATTCCGTTGTCTTTCCCTTAGGCGTCTGTTGATGAAAGGGTATCCGTTTTTGGCGAATACCTTGTATAGGTGTTCCTCTTCCTCTTTTTGCAGTTCTGGTGTACTGCAGTGTGTTGTGGTCCTTTTGAACAGTGTCTTGATGCAACTTCTTTTGTGTGTGTTTGGGTGGTTGCTTTCGTAGTTCAGGACTTGGTCTGTGTGTGTGACGTTCTTGTATACCTTTGTGGTGAATTCTCCGTTCGGTGTTCTCTGTACCATCACGTTTAGGAATGGGAGTTGGTTGTCCTTTTCTTCCTCTCCAGTGAATCGGATTCCTGTGAGTGTGGCGTTGATGATCCGGTGTGTTTCTCTATTTCTGTGTTTGTAATGATTACAAAGGTGTTATCCACATATCTGACCCAGAGTTTGGAGTGAATTTGCAGTAAGACTGTTTGTTCTAATCTTTTCATTACCGCTTCTGCTATGAGTCCAGACGTGGGTGTGCCTATGGGTGTGCCGTTGATTTGGTCATATACTTGGTTGTCGAATGCGAAGTGTGTTGTGAGGCACAGGTCCAGTAGTTTGAGGATGCTGTCTTTTTGATAGGTTCACCGTCCTGTTGTCTGTTCTGTATGTCCAGCAGGTTGGCTATTGTTTCTCTGGCTAGGTTTTGTCGATAGAGGTGAACAGTGCTGTTGCATCGAATGAGACCATAGTTTCTTCCATGTATATGTGTATATTTCTGATGATGTCCAGGAATTCCTGTGTTGATTGTACAGAGTGTCTAGATCCCCTGATCAGGTGTTTCAGTTTCTGCTGTAGTTCTTTCGCCAGTTGTGTGATGGTGACCCTGCTTTTGATGCTATTGGTCTGAGTGGGATATCTGGTTAGTGCACGTTAGGTAGTCCAAAGACTCTGGGAGTGTTGCTGCTTTCAGGTTCCATTCTTTGTAGTTCAAACCTGGTTATCTGTCCGTATTTGTGGGGTCCTCAGTGTGTTGTTTATCCTATTGGTGAGCTGTGGGGTGGGGTCAAACTCGGTCTTTTGGTTGGTGTTGGTATCTGCAAATAGTTGTTCCGCTTTTTGGATGTACTCTGCTTTGTCGAGGATGACCGTCATTCTGCCATTGTCTGCTGGTAGTATGATTATGTTCTTATCGTTTCTTTGTGATTTAAGTGCTTCCCCCGCCTTGGTGTTGAGGTTATGTGTTTGTCGTTTCCTTGTTAGCAGGGATACTTTGTCTCACTGTTTGTTGTGTCTTTTCTGTCAGTCCATTTTTCCTGAGTGTGCTGCTAGGAAATCTGCTGTCTTGGCATCCCTGTGGTTGTAGTTGAGTCCCTTGGCCAGTATTGTTGTTTCCGTGTCTGTGAGCTGTCTGTGGGAGAGGTTTCTAACCCAGGTGTTTGTTGTGGTATGTTAATTGGCCATTTTTTCTTTTAGTGCCTTTTTTTGCGGTGTGTTATCTTGTTTTGTCCTATGGTGACGGACTGTTCTATGGTCCGGGTCCATTCCTGATTGGTGGTTTTTGAAATAAACGATTTTTGGTGCGTAATTTCTTGTCTGTATTTATGAAGTCTGTTGTGATCACGAGGACTCATAACAGGACACAAACCAACAGCCACTCTCAGACAACAACTCACCAGAATGAAGGAACCGATAGCTTTATGGTGCAAGTGAGGAACTTTGAAAGGGATGAAGGGGCAAAGGTTTCACATAGAGGGTGATGTGTGAATGGAATGAGCTTCAGAGGAAGAGTGGTAGATGCAAGTACAGCTTCAACATTTCAAAGACATTAGGACAAACGTAAGAATTGGAAATGTTTATCGGTATATGGGGGAAATGCAAGCAGATGGGCCTAGTTTAGTTTGGAAAACCTGGTCAGCATGGACAAGTTGGACCAAAGGGTCTGTTTGTGCGCTATATGACCATAAATTTAAAAACTGAGGAAAAGGGAAGAAACAAAAGTCATCAAATTGGCAAGAAATTCAAAAACAAGCATCACAAACTTTTCCGTGTTTATAAAGAAACCTTTCAATATGAGTGCGTGACCTTAGGTAGAAATGAAGTCAGGAAAGTAGAATGAGGACATTTGGAGGGTGTGACTGGGGAACTGGCTAAAGTGAGCAGACAGCTCATTTATACCCGCGTGTTACATCATTCCTCACAGGGGAAGGAACTATAAATATTTCAATGATATTTAAAAAAATGTTAATAGGAGGGAAGTTCTTGAACCGTCTCTAATAAAAGGAACAGCGTTTCTACCAAACAGATAAGGGTAAGGGTAGGCAGGTCAGCAGCAATTCTGAGTTGGTTTCAATAGAAGGGATCATTGCGCCCTCTCCATCAGATGTTAGTTCTGCTGTGTGTTAATGTAAGCAGTAAGTGCAGTAGCTTTAATGAGTTGTCATCGGGTTTAAGTACACATGGTTCTGACCCTGACATGTCACCCATACTTCTCACTGAACCATAGATTGGCTTCATGGTAATGGGAGCCTGAGGGATTATCCGGGAAAAAGGTTACAGATTGTGGTTGAATCTGAATCAAAGGCAATTTAGCATGGCCAGTTCACCTAACATGCACATCTTTGAAATGTCAGAAGAAATCGATGCAGTTATGTACAAACGCCACGCAGGTACTCATCCAAGGCTGTGTTCGAATCCATGGGCCTGGTGCTGTGAGACAGTCGTGCTAATCACTGAACCATCGTGCCACCCAGGACTGGGAAACTTTATCTTACATGACCTTCGGAGCAGAAATTAGTCCATTCAGCCCATCGAGTCTGCTCCAACATTCGATTATGACTGATCGATATTGAATCTCATTTCGCTGCTTTCTCTCAGTAACCATCGATCCCCTTGACAATCAAGAACATATTTATCTCTGTTTTAAATAGACTAAATGATCTGGTTTCCACTGC
Organism: Chiloscyllium punctatum; assembly: GCF_047496795.1. Taxonomy (NCBI): domain Eukaryota; kingdom Metazoa; phylum Chordata; class Chondrichthyes; order Orectolobiformes; family Hemiscylliidae; genus Chiloscyllium; species Chiloscyllium punctatum. The sequence goes on along the minus strand of NC_092752.1, from coordinate 94,600,324 downwards.
CTTCTGTGGTAAAGAATTCCACAGTTTCAAAACTATCTGGTTAAAGACGTTTCATCTTATCTCTGTTTGAAAGGGTCTTCCCTTTGCTCTAAGCCTATGCCTTCAAGTACTTGGCTCTCTTGCCAGTGCAAACGTCCTCCCAAAGTCCTCTGTGTCCGGGCTTTTCAGTATTCTGTGAGTTTCAATCAGATACTTTCTTCAATTAAGGAAACAGGGAAATTACTGGCAATTACAGACCAGTCAGTCTCACGTCTGTCGTCTGCAAGATGTTAGAAATGATTCGGACGGATAATATTTATGACCATCTGGAAGAGCATGGCGTGATTCAAGGCAGTCAGCACGGCTTTGTGAGGGGCAGGTCATGCCTCACAAAGCGTATTGAGTTCTTTGAGGATCTGACTCGGCACGTTGATGAGGGTCAAGCGGTGGATGTGATGTTTGTGAACTTCAGTCAGGCATTTGATAAGTTTCCCCATGGTAGGCTCATTCAGAAGGTCATGAGGAATGGGATAGAGGGAAATTTAGCTGTCTGGATACAGAATTGGCTGGTCGACAGAGGACAACGAACGGTAGTGAAAGGAAGATATTCTGCCTGGATGTCAGTGGTGAGTGGTGTTCCACAGGGCTCTGTTCTTGGGCCTCTGCTGTTTGTAATTTTCATTAATGACTTGGATCAGAAGATTGAAGGATGGGTTAGCCAGTTTGCAGATGACACAAAGGTTGGAGGTGTCGTTGACAGAATAGAGGGCTGTTGTCGGCTGCAGCGTGATATTGGCAGGATGCAGAGATGGGCTGAGAGGTGGCAGATGGAGCTAAAACTGGATAAATGCGAAGTGATGCACTTTGGAAGGTTGAACTTGAACGTTGAGTACAGGATTAAAGACAGGATTCTTGGCAGTGTGGAGGAACGGCGGATCTTGGTGTGCAAGTGCATCGATTCCTTAAAATAGCCACCCAGGTGGACAGGGTTGTTAAGAAAGCATATGATGTTTCGGCTTTCATTATCAGAGGAGTTGTGTTTAAGAGCCGTGAGATCTTGTTGCAGCTCCATAAAACTTTAGTAAGACCGCACTTGGAATACTGTGTCCAGTTCTGGTCGCCCTATTATAGGAAAAATGTGGATGCTTTGGAGAGGGTTCAGAGGAGGTTTACCAGGATGCTGCATGGAATGGAGGGCTTATCTTATGAAGAGAGGTTGACTGAGCTCGAACTTTTTTCATTGGAAAAAAGAAGGATGAGAGGGGACCTAATTGAGGTGTACAAGATAATGAGAGGCATAGATAGAGTTGATAACCAGAAACTTTTTCCCCGGTCAGAAATTGTTAACACGAGAGGCCATAGTTTTAATTTAGTTGGAGGAAAGTATAGAGGGGATGTCAGAGGCGGGTTCTTTACACAGAGAGTTGTGAGAGCATGGAATGCATTGCCAGCAGCAGTTGTGGAGGCGAGGTCATTGGGGACATTTAAGAGACTGCTGGACATGCATATGGTCACAGAAATGTGAGGGTGCATACATGAGGGGCAATGGTCGGCATAACATTGTGGGCTGAAGGGAATGTTCTGTGATGTACTGTTCTATGTTCTATCTCGCCATCCTTCTAATCTCCATCAAGTATAAACACAGAGTCCTCAAACATTCCTCATGTGTTAAGCTTTTCATTTCTGGGATTATTCTCGTTAACTTCCTATAGACACACACCGAGGCCAATGCATTCTTCCTTTGGAATTACGCACAAAATACTGGAACTGTGGTCTGACCAGAGCCTTAGAAAGCCTCCGAATCCCCGTCTCTATATTCTAGTCATCTCGGGATGAATAACGAATTCGTATTAGCCTTCTTATCTACTGACTCAAACTGTAAGTTTATCTTTGGCGAATCCTGGACTTGGAATCCCAACTCCTTTTGCACTTCAGATTTGTCAATTTACTTCCCATTTAGCAAATAGTCCATACCTGCATTCTTCCTAACAAAATGCATGAGCTCACACTCTGCCACATTATATTGCATCTACCATTCATTTTCCCACTCTCCAAAACTGTCGAAATCTTCCTGCAATCTTCCTGCCTCCTGAATACTATCTGCCCCTCCACCTATCTTTTCATCATCTGTAAGCGTCGCCAAAGTGCCCTCAGTTCTGCCATCCAGATCATTAACCTATAAAGAGAAATGTTGTGCTTCCACCACTGATCCTTATGGAGCTATACCAATCACCCGCTGCCATTCTGAGATGAACCATTTTACCCCGCTCTCTGCTTTCTGCCAGGCAGCCAACTTCATCCATGTTCGTACCTGGCCGCTAACACCATGGGCCCTTATCTGACTCTGCAGCCTCCTGCATGGTACCTTATCAGGCGTTCCAGAAGTCCACAATGGTAACTCCCATTGGATCTCATTGACCTAACCTGATCGTTACCTCTTCAAAGAATTCTCATTAGCTTGAGAGCAATGTAGTTTATTGAACTGGGGAACAATCAGAAGAACAGGGTCATTACTACAGATAGTCTGGAGGTATTCCTCAAAACAGTTTCTGTTTCGCTCACTAATGTAAAGGAGACTGCATTGTGAGCAGCAATGACAGGGAACTAGATTGAAAGAATACGAGTGAAATGCTGCTTCATCAGGAAGTTGTGACTGGGGCCTTGGAAACTGAGGATGGAAGAGGTTAATAGGCAAGTGTTGCAGCTTCTGTTGCATGTGTTAATAGGCAAGTGTTGCATGCTAAGGTGACATGGAGGGAGGGGTTGTGTTCGGGTGATGGAGGGTGTCAAAGAGGGAATAGTCCCTGTGAAATGCTGGCAGTAGATGGGCGGGGAAGATGTGTTTGATGGTGCTGTCCCACTGAATGTGGCGCAAGTGACTGAGGATGACTCTGTGAATGTGGACTCGAGTGCAGGAGGAAGTGAGGACAAGGGGAGATCCATCATTAATCTGGGAAGGAGGGGACAGAGTGAGGGCAGAAGTGAGGGAGATGATACAGCCACAATTGAATTTTCAGTCCCCCAGAGTGAGAGAATTTCTCGTTTCAGAGAAAAGGATGACATGTTGGAAGCTTCCCACTGGAATGTGGTATCATCGAACAGAAATGACTGAGCCAGAGAAACTGGAAGAATGGAGTCACTCCCAGCTGATCATGTGTTCAGCCACATACAGAAGTTCCCCCTGAATGTTTGAGAAGAGCCAAGCATTTCAATTGCAGATTTATGTCTTATATATTGTCTAAAACAGAATGTGAAAATAGACCCAGGTGAAAGTCAGTAGATATGTGGGGGAGACATTTAAGCTGGTATTTAATAACGCTCAGCAATGATTGACTCTGATCAAAAATAAAGATGATATGAGGATGTGAAGATGAACCACCCATGATGCACAAAGGCTGTGAAGGATACTAATCAATCACAAACTAAAGAATTCAGATTGGGGAGCTCTCGCATCCGCCAGCTTTGGGAAGTTTATTTTTGGAACCAGAAGCAGATTGTATAAAGTAAAATGCCAAGAAAAGTATTCCCAAACTGGCAAGAAACATGAAAAAAAAAACTAACCGCAAGAATTTTCCCTGAATTGAATACAAATCGTTCATGATGTGTGTGTGACCCTTGGAAGAAAGGCAGGAAAGAATATGTGGGATATCTGAAGGATGTGACTGGGGATTTGGTTTCAGGAAACAGGCAGATAACTTAAAACATTATTTTAAATCGTTCCTCACAGGGAAGTCACAAAGAGTTTCAATAATATGAACAAAATTGTTGTCAGATGGAAGTTTTTGCACTGTATCTAATAAAACAAACAAGGCTCTTCTCAACAGATAACACCAAGGGTAAACAGGTCGTCAGCAATTCAAAACTGGTTTTAATAGAAGTGGTTTCAGAGTGATTGGTGGCACTGTGTGAAATATTCCATGACTTTCCGGATGGCTGGAGTGTTCCAGCAAAACTTGAGAACCTCCAATGTGGCGCCTGTCTTCAAGCATAGAGTGAGTCTTCAAGTGTTTAGGTGCTCTCTTTGTCTAAATAATGGAGTATATTCGAGAGGCTTAATGGCCTCATGATGCACTTTCATCCTGAGTGATTTTAAAATAAATGTAAAACTTTGCTTCTTCTGCTGATGTGTTACATACTGGGGATGTACATTTTGCTGAAGTTGTGTATTTGAAAATTGTCTGGAACATTGTGAAAACGGCATTATCCAGAGAATTCTAGAAACTCTCCACAACATTTTATAACAATGTGGGGGTGTTGCGTAGGTGAGAGAGAGGGAGAGAGAAGGTGCTGCATGCAGTAGTGAGAGTGATGGAACCTTGTTCTGGGAAAGGCGCTGTAACTGATATGCAGTGAGAGTGAGGGAGCAAAGAGAATATGGTAACACTTATCCTGACAGAGTGGGGAAGGTTATTAATGCTTGTCCTGTATTGCTGGACATTTCTTCAGACCGCATATACTGCACTGAGCTGATGGTGAGCTCAGACCATGCTCTGTGGGTCTGGTGGTGCTGACTCCCCCGGGAAGAGAATGGTTCACCTCTGTACTAGCTGATCCACCAGGACCTCCATGCCCGTATCGACAAACCGTGGTGTACTTGCCCCTTATCTGCCATGCTCGGGGTAATATGTGCAGGGCAGTTCCAAACTGAGAAAGCGCAACCGTGTGCCCATTGGCCTTTTAAAGATGGCACCAGTGCCATCGTTCACAGAATATCCAGAGACATCCGGACGATAGTGAGTCCCTCCAGCCATGATGGGTTTGAGATTTGGGCTGGCATTGAATGAGAGTGACATCATAGGGTTCGGTGGGTAGTTAATAAGGTGAGATCGATAAGATAGCATCAGGAAACTAGCTCGGCCTTGGAAAGACAATCCCTCTGTAACACTCAATGAAAATGACACTGAGACAAATTATTATCAGCTTCAGCCCAATGAGTGGAAGACTGCTGACCCTGCTCCCAGTTACAAAGCTGCAGAACAAATGCTCATCCAATACACTCCAACATCCGAACTCACACCAATATCCTGTTCACCCATCATTCCTGGAAACACAGGCCCATATTGAAAGATGCTATCGAAATTTTTTCATTTCACAGTTTTTAAATCTACCATCAGATCCTTCTCTTATATTCTCTCTCAATCTCTCCCTCTTTTTATACCAAGCTCCTGCCATTTGATGGTATTTCAACTGTTTCGTGGCCTCTCTCTGGCAGTACGTTTCACACCCACAACACCCCTTGTCTTGACGCCATGGAGATATGCAGCTGTAAATGGATGGGAGTTACACATCCTGTCACTTCCAGCATGGGATGCAAGTTTCCCCACACTGCAGCGATCTAACATAGTGTTACTCAACAATTCAGTGGTTGATGCCCACAGCTACATGTGTGCTGGGAAGGTAACTGCCCCAGATTAACAGATACATTCACTGTTATTCACTGCACAGCTCCCCATGGTGCACGGATTGTCTGCGTGTATAGAAAATTGCCTTTGCGTGTTCTGTACAGCGCCATGTACATCATCGAGTCCAGGTTTATAGATCAGTGCACTGGTAGGCACATACGTAGTGAACTGGTGACCTCTAAACAGTGTTCGATCTTCTGCTGAGCATTACACTAGTCTGGTCTACGCAGTGCTTCGTGCTGAGCAGGTATCTCATCTGGGCTGATATGTGCCAGGGCGGGATCTGTGTGGTGTATCGAGTATCCGATATAATTATTAACGTAACTGTTACTCTTCCAGCTTAGCCCATTCCGCTGGTAAATGTTAGTTGCTGTGTTCCAGATACAATTCACTTGGTCAAAATATTCGACATTAAGCATAACAAAATTTGTTCAACACTGTCTTCAGAATACAACAAAAGGGAGAGGAACTTGGAATAACTTAATTCTGTTGGGAAATTTAGCAGAATAATGGGTTATTTAACTTCTTTAAAGGAAGAGCTGCAATATGGTATTTCCAATAAACACAAATTCAGAAAAACAAATTCAGGAAACATGCAGTTCTCCGATCCAGGAGGAAAGATAATCAAATGACAATTCCGAGAGAAATGTCAGAAAGAGAGTGAAGCAGTCGGGTGAGACTTACTGCCTTCCAACCCTGCTGAGACCCCAGCAATAACTGGCGAGAGGTAAAACTAAGAATCCTGGTTCTGTGAGAAGATAACGATCACTCCACAGGACCAGGCCACAGCTACAAGATCTACAAGGAATGGACTGTATCTACGCCGTTTACGGCACTGTAGTCGTCTCTCAGAAACGTCTAAGCCCATCCAAGCCATTTAATTCTGGCCAGGTAAATGTCAAAGTTAAACATAAATAAATAAAACGAAAAGATGCAGCAGGCCTGGTGATCAGACAGGGACGGCATCTGGAGCCCAGCAACTCCTATTCTGCCAAAACACTGTCGAACCCATCGAGATTGTGAAGAGAAAGCATTATCCCTTGCTCCTCACCGCTAATATTGCAACTGGTGATGTGCCACGAGCCCAATTGTCAGCGATATCAACATCCCATGAAGACCGAGTATTACTGTGGTAGGTCAGGGTTGTCATGAAAAGAGTTAACTGTTTGTTCAGTGACTGTGATTAATATCAGTCTCCCTGGACTTAATTGTGTTACTGGAGGGTTAGCCTCTTCCATAAATAGCGGCTTCTTTCGGCTTTTTATGCCAGAGTATTCGGGACTGAGCCAACCTCAACAGGTTTGGGATCAGCAGCTACAGAGAAAGAGACAGAGAACAGAATCTGAGAACGTGAGAATGTTCCAACAATGGATCAGAATATGAGAATATTAAATAGGAAAGTTCCAACAATGGACAGGAGTTTACCCTCGGGTCTTTACAATCTTTCTCAGGATTGGCCACGGTTAGCATTGCGGATATGAGCCGTACTGATGACTATTCAAGGTGGATACTATCACATCCTCGCTATTGTTAGTGTTCCTAGTAAGCTTATCTCTGTCAATTCTATAAATGATGCTGATAGTTATTGCTATTTGGTTTATTATATTTAGCAAATGCATTACTTTTCAATCACAAACTCAAATTCCTTTTCATGCATTTCCAAACTACTTACCCATAAACATCTGAGAAGGAAAAAGACTGCTCGGAACCTTGAGTCTCCTTTTTACCGTGAACTGTTTTATATCTTCATATTCTCTGTGTCATCAAACCTGCCGTCACACACCTACATTACATTCCCACTCTCCAACTCTGCCTGAGTTCTGTTGCTTACTTCGCGATCATCTACCCCTTTATTAACGGCAGATTATATGGCTCCAGTTCTCATCCGACCTCTCTTGCAGTTACAAATATTTTGACCACAAACTTACTCTTGTCACCACAGTTACTTCACAACAGGGACTCTGTATCAGAGTAATAATGTCACTGACTGTGTAATTCGGAGGCACAGTGTATGACTCTAAAAACATAGTTTGAAATCTTACCACAGCCGATGACTAAACTTAAATTCGAATGACAAAAATTGGAATGAAGCCTAATTTCACTCATGGCAACCATAAACCATCAGGATTTCTTTTCTTATTTTACTGAAAACCTTTGGTAAAGAAACCTCACATTTTTGGTCCGTCTGCACTAAGTGTCACTTCAGACCCACTACAATGTGGCTGCCTCCATATTGCCTTGACAAATGGCCGCGTGGTCAAGGGCCGTTAGGATGGACAACAAATGCTGCCCTTGCCAGTGATGCTGGCATCCCGGGAAACAACAACATTAAAGGTGAATAAATCAAGGAACTATTAATGCTGGAGATCTGAAATAAAATTCTCCAGATTCTGAAAAAGTTTTGATGAATCTCAGCAGGCATGGCAGTCTGTCAGGAGAAAAACAGATAACGTTTTGACTTCACTGACCCTGTCAAAACTGAATGCAACTGGCAAATTATGTTATTATATCAGAGATGGTTGGAAGGGTGAGCGGGAGGTTTGTGTTGAATGGATGGGGAAATGTCCAGCAAGAGAGAGAAAGAGAAAGAGAGAGAGAGAGAGAGAGAGAGAATGAAAGGAAAGGCAAGAAAAGGGGTTGCTGATGATGGACTGGAAGGAGAATAGAATGGGAAGTTATTCTAACATTTCCCCTTTTCGCAAATTCCCGCATATCATATCTATTTTGAGATGTCCCTGCTTAACGTGAGTCATGTTCCCTCTATCTCTCTTCTCTGAGTGTGGTGATCAGCTCCATCGGCCAATACTTTTTTTTATCGATGTTTTTATTAGAAATTTAACATTTTTACAAGTGTACAAAAATAAACAAAACTCTCAAATACAAACAATGATATGCAATTAAATCAAATCTACAATAGCCAAAATTTAACAAAAGAAAAAATTACCGAAAAAGAAAAAAAAACTCAACTGTCTACTAATCTAACCTACAACTCACCAGAGTGCATATTTAAGTCTGTTACATGCTCGGAATGTGTTAACATCAGATGTAATAAAACCCGTATTCGTGCGGTATTCCTCTCCTAAGGGGCCTCGGACCATCCAGATTTGTAATCTCAATTAAATGAAAGCCCTTGTTAGGATAGCCGTATTATCTGTATTTATGTAATTCAAGAAGAGCTGCCATATTTTATAAAATAATTTGGTCTTTCGGTGCACCATATTTGTAAGGAAGTCAAGGGGAATACCTTCTATAATTAATCTGTGCCAATTTGAAAGCCGAGAGGGGCCCTCAGACACCCAGATCACTAAAATATTTTTCCTTGCACAGAAAGAGAGAATAGAAAATAGTCTCTTCCCATACATGTCCAGGGAGGAAAAGTTCGAAAAGACCAAAAGGAGAGATACAGGGTCCACTTTAATTTCCGTTCCTAAAATTTCTGTCAGCGTCATTGCTACATTAGTCCAATATCTACGGATCTTATGACAGGTCCATAGGCAAATGTACAAGAGTGCCCACTTCTACTTTGCATTAGGGCTCCTGCCTTAAATTTTGCCAATCGAACCGGTGCTCTATGTGCCCTATGAAGTATCTTCAGCTGGATAGCCTGGGTTCTGTTACAGATAGTAATTTTTCAAGCGTTTTCCACGTTTCTATAGAGATTTCTAGTCCCAAACCCTGATCCCTTGTTTTAAGCAGATTGTCCATATCTGCTGATACTTCATCATGTAGTAAATGATAAATAGTACTGACGGAAGATACCCCCACTGGTCGTAGGACATTACATTCTCTATCTGATTTATAAAGACTATCTAATAACGTAGTCTTCTTCTGTATATAGTCTCGAATTTGAAAGTATGGAAAGAGGTCTCCATTAGGTAATCCGAATTTCTGACGCAGGTGTTCAAAAGACATCAGGAACCCATCCTTAAATAGGTCCCCTAGGCATGAGATACCACTGGATCTCCAGAGTTTAAAAGTGGCCTCTGTAAACACCGGTTGGAATCCCCTTGCTCCCACTATCGGTGCATAGGGGGGTGATTTTTGTGAATTTCCCTAATAATGCCGCATTATATTCCAAGCCTTAATTGTGTTTAGTATAATAGGGTTTTTACAGTGATCTGTAATGATTTTCCTCTTGTCTGAAAATAAAAGGTTAATAAGTGGGTAATTTACTGAGAGGCCTCGATGTCCAACCAGATTGATTGTGGATCAGACAAGACCCAATCAGCTATGTAACTTAATAGGGAACTTAACTGACATTTCCTAAAATCTGGGAAGTCCAATCCTCCCCTTGTCTGTGGAAGCAGTAGCTTCTTCAGCTTAATGAGGGGCCGTCTATGATTCCAGATAAAGGAACCCAGCCAACCATATAATTTACATAGAGCCAGCCTCGGCAGCATAACCGGAAGCATTCTCATCGGATATAGGAGACGGGGCAGGACATTCATTTTAATTCGTGCTATTCTACCCAACCAGGAAATTGGAAGGTCTCCCCATCGCTGGAGGTCCTGCCTTATCCTTTCCAGTAAATGCACAAAATTAGCCTTATACAAATGACCAAATACTGGAGTAATAAAAATGCCTAAATATAAGAAGCCCTCCAGGGACCAACGAAAGGGAAAAAGGGATCAGTCCCCTAAGTGGGGTGTCATAGGAAAGCCACCCATTGACATAGCCTCCGATTTTGAAAAAAATAATTTTATAGCCTGAGAATGTGCTAAATGTATTAATAACTTGGATTAGGCGAGGTACGGACATCAGAAGATTACTGAGGAATAGACGAACATCATCTGCATAAAGGGTAATTTTATGTTTACCTGTAACAATCCTCGGGGCCGTTATATTAGGATCAGCTTGTATAACTTCTGCTAGTGGTTCAATTATTAGTGTAAATAACAATGGCGAGAGAGGACATCCCTGACGGAAGCCCCTACCTACACTGAAGCTATCCGAAACTAATCCATTGGGAACCACAACTGCTTTGGGATGACTATACAATGTTGAGACCCATTTGCTAAACACCTGTCAAACGCCAAACCTTTCCAATGTGTTAAACAAATATGACCATTCAACCCTATCAAATGCCTTTTCCGCGTCAAATGAAACTGCTACTCCCTGATGACAGGGTTGAATCATATTCAAAACCCTTCTAATATTATTGGATGATCTACGGCCCTTAATAAACCCCGTCTGATCCTCCTTTATAATATGTAGCAGTACCCTATCTTGTCTCAGTGCTAACGTTTTAGAAAGGATTTTAAAATCTACATTTAGAAAGGTTATTGGTCTGTATGACGTACAATCTTCTGGATCCTTCCCTTTTTTAAGGATAAGAGAGATATTTGCCCCTTTCAGCGAAGGCAGGAGACAGCCTTGACTATAAGCATAGTTATACATGTCCATAAGGGGTCCACCCAATATTTCTGTAAATCCTTTATAGAATTCAGCTTGAAAACCATCTTGGCCAGGTGCCTTATCGCTCTGAAGTTGCCTAATTGCATCAAGTATTTCTTGGACTGTTAGAGGAGCATTTAGGACCGATACCTGTTCTGGAGTTAGGCCCGGAAAGGTAATTTTTTTTAAAAATGACTGCATCCTCCTAGTCCTATCTTCACAATCCTGCGATTTATATAACTCAGAATAAAATTCTCAAAAGATCGCATTAATCTTTTTATGATCATGAGTCAAAATACCCGTACTTTCCTTGATAGACATAATATTCTGAGGGGCCGTGTTTTTCTTTGCAAGAAATGCTAATATCTACCCGGTTTGTCGCCATATTCATATAACCTTCGTTTTGCAAATAATATTTCCCTCTTAGCCGTTTGAGTAAGCAAAGTGTTTAGAGCTATTCTAAGAGCCGTAATCATTTGCATTTTAATAATAGAAGGTCTGTCAGTGTATGCTGTTTCACCTGCTTTTAAGCGAGCTTCAAGCCGACGCTGTTGTTCTCCCTTCAATTTTTTCTGGGTCGCTGAGTAGGAGATGATCAAACCTCGCGTGTAAGCTTTGATGGTCTCCCACATCATTAATGGGTTGCTAGCCATACCTGAATTAATTTCTAAAAACTTTTTAAATTCTTGAGAGAAGTACTTCACAAATTTACTATCTTTCAGTAGGAAGGGGTCCATACGCCAATGCTGAGGGGATGTCCCATTGTTCCTCGCTTTAGTTTCCATATATACAGCAGCGTGGTCGGAAATTGCTATACTAACTAATTTAGAGGATGATATGGATTTTAAACAAATCGATGGGAAAAAAACATATCAATTCTGGTATGACATTTATGTGGATAGGAGTAGAAAGAAAAATCTCTGCCCTGTGGATGAAGACATTTCCCAAAGATCTACTAATCCTAATTCTTTGTTCAGATCCACCAATTGTCTAGGTCTGGGAGATACTCCTGCAGTACTCTTGGGAATCCTATCTATTTCCGGATCCATTATACAATTAAAGTCTCCCCCTATAATTGTATGATGGGCACCAAAAGCCATCAATTTTGAAAATGCTTCCGTTATAAGTTTAAAGGTGTGTGCCGTAGGGCAGTGCAAATTTAAAATCCCATATTCCTCTCCATTTATGAGTGCTTTAATCAAAATATATCGTCCAGATTCGTCTTTTACTTGATTTAGGATTTTGAAAGGGAAATTCTTCCGAACAAGAATAACAACTCCCCTGCTTTTTGAGCTAAAAGAAGAAAAAAAAGGCCTGATCAAATCCACCCTGTCATAATTTCAAGTGTTCTTTATCCGACAGGTATGTCTACTGTAGGAGAGCTGTATCAACTCTTTCTTTCTTAAGAATTGATAATATTTTCTTCTTTTTGACTGGCGAATTACACCCCTTGACATTCCAGGTGCACCACTTAACCGACTGATCAACCATAATCATCTGGGCAAATCCGAGACCCCTCGGGAGGGGAAACCCTATCCAGAAAATCCCGAGCATAGAGTATATAAAATTTACACAAATAAAGGCTCTCTAATACACTCACAACAGTATAATAAAAAAACTATTTCTAAATAAAAAAAATAAATAACGTATCTAAGCGGAGATTTTCCCCCTTGTTCCCAGGGGGTGTCACTTTCTCTCCAAAAGTCCATCATATCCTCTCCCAACCAATGCCCCACCCTTGACCCAGGCGCTCCTCAATAAAATGAGGAGAATTCAGATATAATACAAAACTAGACTTAACAGTGAGCACCCTACCCCCACCCACACCAACACCTGTATATTTTTGGTAATGTTAATACCATATATAAACATATAACTATAAACTTACAAGCTCAACAAATAATTAAATATAACAATGCAAAATAACAAGGGAGAAACAACCCCGCTACATACATACCCACATATATACAAAAAATAAGAAAAGAAAACAACCCAAAGGGGAGGGGGAGAAAATCATATCCCTCTCCCCACCCATGATAATATTAGACAGTAAGGTAAGTAAAAAGAAAAAAAAGGGAGTGGATATAAACCAAAGCGTGGGGAAAGGCAAACCAACATCCATTATCTCTTACAGTTTATCTAAGACAGTCCCAGAATTCCTTCGCCTTTTCTGGTGATCCGAAGTTATACGCGGGTACTTCATGGTTAAATCGTAGCGTCGCTGGGTAGCATAAGGAGTAATGAATATTTAAGTTCCTTAACTGCTTCTTCGCCTCGTCGAATGCCTTCCTCTTTCGGACCAGACATGGAGAAAAGACCTGCAATAACATGATCTTGGATGCTTTATAGAGCATGGTTTGGGGGTCTTTTCCAAGATTTCTAGAAGCTTCTAGGAGTATCTGCCTCTCCCTATAGCTCTGCAGCCGGAACAGGACTGGGCGGGGGCGCTGGTTTTAGCCGGGCCCACGTATTGCGACCCGGTAGGCCCATTCTACCCTTACCTGGCCTGATACAGCTTCCACATTTAAAAGCTGTGGCAGCCACTGTTCGAGGAATGCTGTCAGCTGACCTTCCTCTTTCCGTTCGGGAAGGCCCAGCAAACGAATATTTTTTCGACGACCTTGATTATCGAGGTCGTCAATGCAATTCTCTAAGGTCTGGACTCGCTGTTCGAGAGTCCGGACCTGATCCACGGCCGATTGTGCTGTAGTTTTAGAGGTCGCGGCCTTTGACTCCGCCCCTCCCACTCGGCGCTCGATTTCCTGGATGTTTCAGTCATGATTTTGCAGCGCGGCTGAGAGTGAGTCCTATCGATTTCGGGATTCTTCAAAAAAAGCGTCGATCTTCACATCCAGTTTGGAGATCATTTCTACAAGGCTTGTCACTGTAGGTAAGTCCCCCGGGGTGGCTGTGGACGCCTCAGCTACAGCTGGAGATTTTGGGGGAGGGGGTCCTGCTTGCTGAGAGCTGCGGGCTCCCTTCACTTTGGTCAGTTTTACTAAATATTGGATTGTTTAAATTTAATATTAAACAACTAATTAAATTAAAAAGCTATTATAAATGATTTGGTGAGTGTGGTGGGGGTGGGTGACCCACTTTACCCAAGTCTTGGGAGGAGCACTGTAGACTCAGACTTGCTGGGTCGCCGCCATCTTGGATCCCTCCATCGGCCAATACTTAGAGTTACTGAGATATAGAGAAACGTAATGTTATAGTGTCAACTACTTCTTTGGAAAAAGGAACTGTTAATGTGCGACTGCGTGAAGATGTAACAGCTTTCTCAGCCATGAAGAGAAACTGAGGAGACGGAGGCATTTTCAACATTGAATGGGTGCAACATGGGTGTGGGAAAATTGACTTGCTGCTGTCATTAGAAAATCAGGTGAGGTTCTGTGGATGCTTTCCCCGGGTTTATATTGTCAGCTGCTGGGTTCATTCAGGGAGACACGCGGGTCTGGCGACACCACTCTGGACACTGCATTTACAGAGTGTCTGGGCCCATGGTAAACAAATGGAGTGGAGACTACACAGAAGGCAAGCTCTGTCATCAGGGGGAAGCAGGTCACTGCACTATTCTCTCTGGGATTTTCAGGAACATGTTTCTACGCTGGACTCATTCAGGTGTAAAGTTTGAAACCAGCTTGTTTCAAAAATTATGCGCTCACTGTGCTGTGCCCCCTCCTTCAGTATAACCTGTGGTCTCAGACAAGGGACAGGACTGTGCTGACACTTACGATGAAGAAAACTGGATTGATTCTTGAACTTTCCAGACAGAGTGGGTTATACACCGAGCATCTCTGAAGGGCAATCCTCCGATATATCACGAGCTGACAGAAGACACCTGCTTGCTGAGAGGAATACAATGGTTCAATCTCCACAGCGGAATGTACAGAAATTAACTTCCAGAAATACTAGGAAACAGAGTGAAATAGTAGGAAATCTATATTTCAGTAACTATGAGTATTGGACGATGGAGCTGATTAGAAACTGCAGGAAATTAGAATTAATGAAGAGTATGCTTTTGAAAATCTAATCGAATTGAAGTTTGGGATGTTGTTGCATGTGATGATCTTCAACCCAGAATATTGAGCAGGTGACAACTGAGCTGGTGAAAGAATTACGGATTATTCTTCAAAGCTGGTGAGATTCTGGAAAGGATACTGCAGACTGGAAAGCAGTTATTGTAAACCTAAACATTTAAAACAGGACGGAGAGGTCAAAAAGAAAATTAAATAGTTTGTTGTCAGTTGTGAGTATAATTTTGGAAAGTTTTATAAGGATTGTGACTCTCAGACGCTGGGAGAATAATTATCTTATTTAGTAGATTCCTAGATTGAGGAAAGGGAAATGATCTTTGATAAACCTGCTGGAATTTGTGCACATTGTCCGTTGTGACATCGACAGTTGAGAACCAGTGGGAGTGGAGTTTTTGAATTTCAGAACATATTTGACATGGTTGAATACAGGTGAGTGGGGAATGTTAGTGTCCATGGGTAGATAGAGGTGGAATATGTACCAGATGGATTAAAAATTGGAATTATGGAGATACGAGAAGAACAGTGTTTATCTCTGGACTGAAGGCTTGTTGGGTATCAGCAGGATCAGTTTTTGAGCAATAGCTGTTCAAAGGTATAAAATGGTTCAGATGGGAACAACAAATATCACACTTCATGTATGTTTTTTTTTTAATTGTGAGAGTTTGGGAAGTGTTTTTGTTGAAAAGGCCCTGGATGTCCTTGGTCATAAGTCACGAACGGAATTCTTACAGGGCAGAAAGTAAATTATATGTAGCGCTTCATACAAAATGACTGAAGTATCAGAGTTAGAACATGTATCTTTCCCAATGCTCGTGTTTTTTGAGAGAGTATGTGGTGCATTGTGTCCACATTTGTTCTGTTTTATAAATAATGATCACTTTGTCACCGAGAGAGTGCAAAAGACTTTCACCAGACTAAACCCTGGCATGATGGCTCAATCAGCAGAGAGTGCAGGAACTATGTGTTTAAGCTGTAGCACTGTGATTGAATAACGAAGTAGAAACTTGATGGTTATAGATGTATACTCATGATGTTCCAAACAGCTGAATAGGGTGAAAGCTTAATACTTTTATTTGGATGTTTATTTCCCGATAGTTTAAGTGCTTGTGTAGAGCCCCCATGTTGTTTATCAGAGAGGTACAGGCTCAGAATGAATTCTGAATACTTTAGTGCGTAGTTATTGTGTGACACTGCATTGAATGTCACTTTGGACACAATCCTGTCAGCAGCCACAATAACTTCATTCTGAAACAGTTAACCATTCCTCATCAGTGTCTGACCTCCATGGAAACCATGGGTTTGCTTTCTTGAAGATGGAAGACACCTTGGAGAATGTTTAAAAAACTTGGTTTCATTCCCACTGCCAGAAATCCAAGTTAAAGTAGCACATATGTACTATGAATAATTAAACCATGTGGACCAGGTCAGAGCAGTCTATCTGTGCAGTCCATACATTTGTTTGTGATGTTGGAGCATCTCTGACACCTTCCTGTTCCTGTATTAGTGACTTGAGAAGCTGAACGACTTTTTCCTGTTCCTTTGTAAGTGACTCTAGGTGTGAAATAATCTCTTTCTGATCCCGTGTAAATGATGCATGGGACTGAGCAGATTCCTTCTGTCGCTGTGTAATAGGCAGGAGGGATTGAGTAAACTATCATACATCTTGGAATAGTTTGATGGGCGATTGACTTCCCCATATTTTTGTGAACCCAGATTGAGGAGCGGAATGAGCTTCAACATTTACTGTGGAAATTTACAGTGTTGTTACATAAATGTTACTCAGACTTTAACAGCACGATATTGAGTGTTGTTCGGATCTTGTAGCACTTGGACAATGACTGCTTCAAGACCTGAAGACGGACAACTTGTTCTAAACGTTATGTAAACTTCAGTGAATATCCCCACTTCAGCTCAGTTTGGACTCAATGGGCTGAATGGCCTTCTTTCGCACTGTAGGGATTATATAACGACCAACTGGGGATTCCTGAGCTGAGGGAGCTACCGTGAGGATCTCTATAGTTGTGTCCCATTGCTGAGATGAGTGATGTCCACCGATGATAAACCTCTTCCCTTGTGCTGAGATTGACTCCAAAAAGTGGAGAGGTCACAATCAATTCTCATTAAGTGCGATTTTGCTCAGGCTCCTTGATGTCATCCTCAGTCAGATATTGTCTTGTGTTCCGGACCAGTCCCTGTTACCTGTGCTCCAGTGTTTCCTCTTTTGTTCATATCAATAAGTCATGGTGTCGAAGCAGGTAGTGAATGTCAGGAATTCTCTTACACAGAGAGCTGGGGTAGCGAGATCAATGCAAGGGACCTGTGGTGTCCCGCAGGGATTGGTTCTGAGACTCTGCTCTTTGTAATTTTTATAAATGACTTGGATGTGGAAGTGGCTGGCTCGGTTAGTAAGTTTGCGGTCAACACAAAAGTTTGTGGAGTGATACATAGAGTGGAGGGCTGTTGTAGGTTGCAATGGGACATTGACATCATAAAGAGCTGGGCTGAGAAGTAGCCGATGGAGTTCAAATTGGTAAAGTGTGAAGTGATCCCTTTTGAAGCTCAAATTTGAATGTAGAATACAGGTTTATAGGCAGTATGGAGGAACAGAGGGATCTTGGGGCCGATGTCCATGGATCCCTCAAAGTTACTACCCAAATTAATCGGACTTTTAAGAAGATTAATGGTGTGTTAGCTTTCATTAGCAGGTGGATTTACTTTAAGAGCTGCAGAGATTTGCTGCAACTCAATAGAGCCCTGGTTAGACCGCACTTGGAACATTTTCTTCAATTCTATTCACCCTATTATAGGAAGGATGGGGAAGCTTGAAACAGGGTGCCGAGGAAATTTACCAGGATGCTGGCTGTCCTGGAGTTCAGGTCGTATGAAGAATGTTTGAGGGAGCTAGGGTTTTTCTCATTGGAAGGAAGAATGATGAGATATAACTTGAGAGAGATGTACAAGATGTAGAGAGGCATTTATACATTGGATAGCCAGAAACCTTTTTTTTTCCAAGGCAGAACTGGCTATCACAAGGAGGCATCATTTGGAGGAAGGTTTAGAGGAGATGTCAGAAGTCGGTTTTTGACACAGTGAATGGTGGGTGCGTGAAATGCACTGCCAGCAGTGGTCGTATAGTCAGACACATTAGGAACATGTAAGCGAATGTAAGGTACATTGAAGATATTACAATGAAGGGTATGTAGGTTAGTCTGATCTGAGTGTAGGATAAAAGGTTGGTGCAACTTCGAGGGTCGAAGGGCCTGTACTGTGCTGTACTTTTTGATGTTCTATGTTCTTTGAAACTATTTAAATATGGGTTAGGTGGATTTGACCTGTCAGTGAGGTGAGAGCTATGAGGCATTGGGCATTAAAGAGGATTTAAGACCGAGAGCAGATCAGCCATGATCGTAGTGAAGGGCAAGGCAGGCATGGTGGCGTTTAACCAGCTCATGTTTGTGATGCTCTCACATTCTGTTAGTGTGCATTATTTTCCTGGAAGGTCTGTTATTGAATGTTGTAGTCAGGGAGGCCAGAGGATTTTGTGAGCAATCGCTGGGTGAGATATGGGGGATGTATACACAGTGAATCTGGGTCTACAATATGATCAACAAATGAAGCACAAGTTGCAGGGAATGGGAAGCTTTGTAAAGAGAGATGAGGGGCCTCTTTCATACCCAGCCTGGGTTTTCCAATTACATTTCCTAAATCGGCTCAAACCGTGTGTGATAGTCTTGATGGACAGAATAGTCTCTACTGTTCCTCTGCACCAGGTGATAGCAGTAAGTGGCCTCTCTAACTGCTTCTGTCTAGCAGGTTTGAGGGACTGAATGGAATATAGGAACATGGAATTTGGGAGCTGGAGTGGGTAATTAGATACTTTGACCGTTCTCCACCAGGCACTATGATTGTGGCTGATCGGGTTGTGGTCGCAGTTCCACTTTCCTGTCTCTAACCCATTATCACCTCTCTACTAACTGAGCTTTGAGTACATGTAAACAAAGAGTCACCTCAAGCTTCGGGGGAAGAGAATTCCCACTCGAAAGGCCCTTTTTAGACTTTTTCCTCATCCCTCTTACAGAATCAGAGAGTAATACAGCATGGAAACAGATCCTTCATTCCAGCTTGCCAAGCTAACCAGATATCGTAATCTGATCTCGTCCCATTTTCCACCATTGGGCCCATATCCCTCTGAATCATTCTTATTTATGCCCCTATCCCAATATATTTTAACTGTGTAACTGTACACGTTTTCACGATTTTCTCTGACAGAACTTTCCGCAACTGCTCCACATTCAGCGTGAAAATGTTACCCATAAGGCCCAGTCTATATCATTCCCTTCTCACCTTTCACCTATGCCGTCTAATTTTGGACCCTCCCTACCCTGGGAAAAAAGACCTTGGCCATTCAGACTATCCATGACCCTCGTGATTTTATAAACCACCTTTCTGTCTCCCTTCAGCCTCTGCTTATCCAGGAGGAAAAGCGTTAACCTGTAAATCCTCTCCCTGAAGCACAAACCCTTCAGTACCAGAAAAGTGATTAAACCTTGACTGCGCCGTCTCAAACTCCTCCCACCAGCAGAACCAAAGGAATTGTGCGCAGTATTCCTAAGGTGGTCTCACTAGCGTCCTCTACAGGCGCAATATGCCACGTCAACTCCTATACTCAATGTTCTGACCGATTCAGGCAAGCATTCCAACCGTGTTCTTCAACACTCTGTCCAACTGTAATTCCACTTTCAAGGAAGTATGAACCTGCACCCATAGATCTCTTTGTTCAGCAACATTCCCCAGCGCACTACCCTGCTATAATTTACCAAAATGCAAAACCTCACAAATATCTAAATTAAACTCCAGCTGCCAGTCCTTGGCCCTTTGATGGTCAAGGGTGCCGTTCTACTCATCTCCTTCACTGTCCACTGCACCACTTTGTTGTTGTTATCTGTAAACTTACTAACCATGCCTCCGATATTCACATCCAAGTCATTTATGTACACGATGAAAAACGGTGAGCTCAGCATTGATTCTTTCAGCATAACACTACTTATGGCCACAAACCCAATGTCTGGAAAAAAATCCACCATCTTTAATACAATTTTATATCCAATTGGTTAACTTTCCCTGGATTCCATGTGATCTAACCTTAGTAATCTATCTACGATGAGGAATCTCAGTCAGAGCCTTGCTGAAGTTTGTGTAAACCATGTACAACACAGTGCCTTTGACAGTCATTGTCGCCTCTTCAAAATACTCAATCACATTGATGAGGCATGATTTCCGTCGCACAAAGCCATGTTGACTATCCTTAAAAAGGCCTTGTCTTTTTAAGTGCATGTTAATCTTATCCCTCAGAATACCTTCCAAAAACTTCCACTACTCTGATATTTGGTTGACTGAATCCTTAAATCCCTGTGTTTTTGGATCACTCTTCCCTTTTCTAGTTCCTCTCCTCCACTGGTCACAAATAAAGTTAAATATAACTAAGTTGGTTATATGGCTAAGGATATAGTTCTCAGAGGGTGTCAGGGTCAGTGTTAGAAACAAGTCAGGCAGATTTCTCAAATCAGCTAAAACAAAACGTTTATGACCAAAACAAACTTACTCAAGCTATGATGGAAAAAAAGAATGATGAGAGGATATTGCAAGTATGTACATTGATCTCTCTCTCTCTCTCTCCCTCTCACACAGACACAGATACACACACACATACACGTTTGATAACAAACTGAAAAGCAATATCTCTGCAACGTTAACTTGAAAGAACTTTGTGCCAGTACTATTCAAACTCACGATAAAAGGAAAAATGAGCGTTTGGCACAAATGTTATTCAACTTATAGAGTCATAGAGACCTACAGCATGAAGACAGGCCCACTGGCCCAAACTGGTCCATGCTGACCCAATGTCCATCTACTCTAACCCCGTTTCTCTGTATTTGGCCAATATTCCTCTGAATCTTACCTATACATGTACTTGTCCAAGTGCCTTTTAAACAGACAGTCGCCCAAGGCCTACGTCCCTGGTGCTGTGAGGCAGCAGTGCTAACCACTTAGCCACTGTACCAACCTTTTAAGGACCCCCTCCCCCTCAGTCACCGATGCTCTAAAGATAAATGTCATAGCTTGTCCAACCCCTTCCTGTAAATCAGATGATTGGGTCCTGGCAATATCCTTGTAAATAAACTTTGTCTGTGTTCTTTCCAGTTTAACAACATCCTTCCGAAAGCAATGTGACCAAAACGGAACACAACACTACAAGTGCGGCCTTACCAACACTCGGGATAACTGCAGCATAACTTCCCAAATTCGAAACTCAGTGCCCTGACTGATGAAGGCCTGTGTTCCAAAATCCTTCTTCACTGCCCTCCTTACCTGTGACTCCACTTTCAGAGAACCATGCGCCTTAATTCCAAAGACTCTCTGTTATAGTCTACTCCTTAAGGCCCTGTCATTCACCATGAAATTCCAAACTTGCTTTAACATTCCAAAATAGAAGACATCACACATACCTATGTTAAACTTCATTTCCCTATTTCTCTGCCGACTTCCCCTGCTAATCGAGGTCCTGCTGCAAATTCTAAAAACTTTCCTCACTCTCATCAGCAAACTTACTGGCATATAGTTCCCAGGTTTTTCTTGGCTTCTCTCCTCGAATAAGGGCACAACATTCACTACCCTCCAGTCTTATGGGACCTCACCCATACGTAACAATGATGTAAAAATATCAGCCAGTGGTCCCCGTAGTTTCATCTCCTGCCTCCTGCCTTGTTCTTTGACACATCTGGTCAGAACCAGGAGATTTATCCACCTGCATACATTCCAGTACATCCAACAATTCTTCAACTATGATATGGACTATCCCAAAAATATCACCACTAACTTCTCACGCTCCCAAGTCTTTATGTCTTTAACCATGGTAAACAAATAGGAAAAATGCTAACTGAGAACTTTGCCCATCTCCTGCAGTTCCACATACACATGTCCACTTTTGTCCTTGAGGGGTCATTTTCTCACTGTAGTGATTCTCCTTTATTTAATATACTTAAATAACCTCTTTGGAATCACCCTGATCTTCTCCTTCTTCGGGAAACTCCTGTATCCCTTGTATACCTCCAGGCAATCCCTTCATACCAGCTGCCTGAACCTGAACCACGCCTCAATATCACTTGTCATCCAGGGTTCCATTTTCCCATCAACCTTGCCCTTTACCCTCACAGGAACGTTGAGACCTTTAACTCTAGCTATCTTACTTTCAAAGGCCTCCCAGTTGTTAGAGGTCCCTTTGCCTACAAACGGACTACTACAATCAACCCCTGCAAGCTCCTCTCTGATTCCAGCAAAATTCATCTTGCCCGAGGTTCGAACTTGAACTGATGACCAATTTTATCCCTCTCCATAACTATTTCAAAATTAATAGAACTATTAGCACTGGTTCCAAAGTGGTCCCCCACTATCACCTCAGTCACCTGCCCTGCTCTCTGTCCCAAGAGTAGATCAGTTTTTGCCCGTTCATGAGTAGGCCTCTCTCCATACTGTTTGAGTAAACTTTCCTGAACATACTTAATAGAATCACCCAGTCAAAGCCCTTAGTTCTATGTCAGTCCAAGTGTATGTAGGGAAAATTAAAATCTCCTCATATGGCAATCCTATTGGTTCCGCAAGTCTCTCCAATCTCTCTATGTACTTTTGTTCCTTTAATCCCTGCTTCCTGTTCGGTAGACTACATTACAAGCCCGATAATGTCACAATTCCCTTCTTATTTCTTAGCTACACCCACAAAGCCTCCATGGCTGATCCGTCAGTTATTTTATCTCTGATCACTGCAGTGATACTCACCATAATCAGAAATGCAACACCCCCTCTCCTCCTTCACACCATCTCTGTCCCACCTAAAGCACCTGTGCCTTGGTACATTAAGCTGCCAGTCCTGGCTCTCCCTTAACCGTGTTTCTGTAATGGCTGTTATATCCCAGTCCCACGTACCTATCCACTCCAGAGTTCAATGCAATACCTCTTGCATTAACACAGGTGCAATTTAATCAAACAGGCAGTTCTTGCTCCCTACCATGCTCCAGCCTCACCTATCTCTTCACTTTACTGCTTCTCATGACTGTATCGCCTTCCAGCCTCGCACCTGTTTTCCCTGCTGTTGAGGATCCCACGCCTCCCGATAACCACAGCTAAGCTATTTGAACCCCTCCCTTGTAGCACTAGCAAATCGGCATGCCAGAATATTGGTCCCCTTCCAGTTCGGGTATAACCCATCCTTATTGGACAGGTCACCCCTGCCCCACAAAAGTCTAACGATCTAAAAATCCAAACTACTGCCCCTGCAACAATTCTTTACTCACACAGTTATCCTCACGAGCAAATAGCACTGGAAGAACAACGGGGATTACTGCAGTCATGGTCATGGCTTTTATCCTTTTCCCTAGCTCTCTGTAATCACTCTGTAGGATCTCATCACTATTTCTACCGAAGTCATTTGTACCAACTGCACAATGACATATGGCTGCTCCCCCGCCCCCTTGACAACATACTGCACCCGCTCGAAGAAATCCTGGACCCTGGCACGTGGGAGGCCATACACCATCCCGGATTACCATTTGCAGTCACAGAATCTCCTGTCTGTCCCCCTCTCTATCGAGTCTGAATAATTACTTCTGAAGTTATTCTGCTCACACAAGCTTTTGACAATGTGATTCCTTCCTGGAACATTAGGATTTGTCTGAATTACCTTTCTTTCAAGCAGTGGGGAGATTCTCATCAGGAATGCTTCCTGAGTGGTAAAATCGACTAGTCTTTTGTTTTACCTCTCAAACATTGCTGTGATGAGAGACAGGGAAACAAAAAGGAGCAATATACAGTTGCTTCTCAGATAGGTTGCATTTTTCTTTCTCTGAGTTGTATCAGTGATGTTATCAGACCCCCAAACTGGACCATGTGATTTCTCCTTGTGCATTGTCTAAACTATATGACTCCATCACATTCCCTGCTCCATGCAAGCTGTCATGCACAGTATCACTTCATTAACAAAAATTGGTCCTACCTGATTTGAAGATGTATTTATATGTGCCTGCGTAATATAAAAATAAGACGTTAAATTTCTTCACAATAGGTGTGTTAAAATGCATGCGTCTTAATCATAAACAAATACAGAAATTGCTGGATAAGCTAAGCAGGTCTGTCAGCATGCATGAAGAGTGATCATACTTAACGTTTTTATTCCATTGACCTTTCCTTTGAACCCATTTTATTCTTAAATTACTTTCCCAGTTTTATTCTCCCAGAGGAAACATCAACCAGGTATTCCCCAGCTATACTCTCCTCATGATCTTATATGGTCAATGAGAACATATCTCATGCTCAGGCTTAAACTGTCAATCCTTCATAACACAATGCCTTTATAAGAACGCCAAGTAAAGAGAAACATCCTTGAAAGATGTGAAAGCAATTTTGTTTTTTTTTTTCAGTTTAAGGAATCATAACTTAAGACAGTACATAAGATGTTTTCTCAGCAATGCCTTGTACTGGTACAGAAAAACATTGCTAAAACCAAACCTGATACCGCTTGCATGAAACAGCATCATTCTGTTTACCTTCCAAATCACTTGCTGCATCTTCAGAGTAAATTGATGTGATTCATGTACTAAGAGGCACAAATCCGTCTATACCTCGAAGTTTCGCATTCTCTCTCCATTTAAATTGTTGACTACTGTTTTGCCATTTGCCCAAAATACAAAGTTCCAGTCACTCACATTGCACTGATAGTTTTCTCGCAGGTTTACTCACTAAACTCCCCTCTCAGTATCCCATTACGGGTGTTCTGCTTCCACTTGACATCTTATAGAATGTTTATTCTGATATATGAGCAAACTGATCTTCAGTCCATTCAGCCACTTCATTCAGGGCATTAACCAAGATTGTAAACTGTTGATAAACACACACTGATCCCTGAGGAACTCCACTAGTTACCGCTTTCCAAGATGACAACAAGTAATTATCTCTAATCTGTATTTCTGGCTAGCTAACCAGGGTTCCCCTGTTCCTATGTAACTGCCCAGAAAGGTAGTGTGGCCTCCTCCTCTGCAGTATAATTTAATCAATAGGTTAAAAGACTGGATTCTATTCCTGTGTATCTCCACAGAGGGGCAAAATGGCCTCGTCATGTCTTACTGGGCGGCACGGTGGCACAGTGGTTAGCACTGCTGCCTCACAGCGCCTGAGACCCGGGTTCAATTCCCGCCTCAGGCGACTGACTGTGTGGAGTTTGCACGTTCTCCCTGTGTCTGCGTGGGTTTCCTCCGGGTGCTCCGGTTTCCTCCCACAGTCCAAAGATGTGCAGGCCAGGTGAATTGGCCATGATAAATTGCCCATAGTGTTAGGTAAGGGGTAAATGTAGATGTAGATGTAGGGGTATGGGTGGGTTACGCTTCGGCGGGGCGGTGTGGACTTGTTGGGCCGAAGGGCCTGTTTCCACACTGTAAGTAATCTAATCTACCAGAACGATTCTGACTGGCTGAAAGGGACATTCGTCCCTATCTCGCACGCGCCTCGAGGGATAAATTGACACAACAACGTGTGAGGTAGGACAGGCAGTTGACCATTCGGCCCCTCCAGACTGCTGCTCAGTTTAGAAACATCATGGCTGGTCTGATTGCAGCTGATCACCCCTCTCCTGTCTGTTCCCGTTAAACATTGACTCTGCTGTCCATCAAACCTCTGTTACGGTCAGCCTTGAATATCTTCAATGACCCAGACTTCACTGTTCCCTGGGGATGACAGTGCCACAGATCGGACAGTCCGAAGGAGAAAAAAAAACAACTGTATCTCATGTGTAAATGGGAGATGCTTTAATTTTAAAGTGCGTTAACCTCACAGCAAGTCACTTCCTCTTTTCAGAAATATGGGGACAGCAAATAGGAACAGATGTAGACCTTGCAGCCCCTCAAACCTATCCCACAGTCCAATTGACTCTTCAGTAAAGTATTTATCAAACTCAACCTCCATTGCATACTTGGGAAAATATTCCTGCCGTCTTAAGGCCACACAGCATAGGAAATTGAAATAAAGCCATTTGGCCCATCAAGTCTACTTTGCTGTTTGCTCCATCCTGATATGTTTCTCCAAACAGTTCCCCCCCCCCTTCCCACTGTAAATCTTGATCCATGTTTTAATCAAAAATGATCTCTCTCTGTGTTAAAGACATGACTCTATCTGTGTCTCAATATGGCTCTGTGTGCGTGTGTGCGTGTTTCTGTGTATATCTGCTTAATGGCAGGGTACAGGGTGGACATGAAGGACTGTGCATGTGCGTTTAATGTGTGTATATCTGTTTAATGACAGGAGTCAGGGTGGTGATGGAGTGTTGTGTGTGTGTTTCTGTATATGTCTTCTTAATGACAGTAAACAGGGCGGTGGTGGTAAGTTTTCTGTGCGTGTTTCTGTGTATAACTGTTTAATGGCAGGAGTCAGGAGGGTGTTGGAGGGTGTGTGTGTGTTTTTGTGTATATCTGTTTAATGGCAGGAGACAGGTTGATGGTTGAGGGTTGTGTGTGTATGATTCTGTGTCTATCTGCTTAATGTCAGGCGTCAGGGTGGTGGGGGAGGGTTTCGTGTGTGTGTGTTTCTGTAGAAACCTGTTTAATGGCCGGAGACAGGTTGGTGTTTGAGGGTTGTGTGTGTGCGTTTCTGTGTCTATTTGCTTAATGTCAGGGGACAGGGTGGTGGTGGAGGCTTCTGTGTGTATGTGTGCGTTTCTGTGTTTATCTGCTTAATGGCAGGAGACAGGTTGGTGGTTGAGGGTTGTGTGTGTGTTTCTGTGTTGATCTGTTTAATGGCAGGAGACAGGGTGGTTGAGGAGCGTTGTATCTGTGTGTTTCTGCATATACGTGTTTAACGGAAGGTGACGGGTAGTGGTGGAGGGATGCATGTGCGTGTTTCTATGTATATCTGTTTAATTGAAGAAGACAGGGTAGTGGTGGAGGGTTGGGTTCGTGCGTGGGTATTTCTACATATATCTGTTTAATGACAGAAGACAGAATGGTGGTGAAGGGTATGTGTGTGCCTTTCTGTTTACATCTGTTTAATGGCAAGAGACAGGGTGGTGATGGAGATTTGTGCGTGTGTTTCTGTGCATATCTGCTAAATGGCGAGAGATTGAGTGGTGATGGAGGTTTGTGTGTCTGTGTTTCTCTGTAAAACTGTTTAATAGCAAGAGACAGAGTGGTGCTGGTGGGTTGTGTGTGTGTTTCTGTGTATAGCTGTTTAATGGCAGGAGACAGTGTGGTCGCGGAGGGTTGTGTGCGTGTGTTTCTGTGTATATACCTGCTTAATGGCTGGAGATCGGATGCTCGTGGATGGTTGTTTCTCGAACTGGAAACACGGCACCAGCCGTGAAGCACATGTGTTGGATTCACGTTTTGTTTCATTTATATTAATGATTTAGATAAGAATTACTGAAGGCATGATTAGCAAATTTAAATATTACGTCAGGATTGGTTGTATATTGTATGGGGTTTGTATAATGGTTAATAGTCTAAGATTACAAAATGACCTTGATCAATTGAATTAACAAATCGTGGAGGTGTACAGCAGAGAAAGAGTTCCTTCAACTCATCCAAGCCGACCCATTATTCTGAATTAATTTCATCCCATTTGCCAAATTTGTCCCATTTCCCTCTAAACCCTTCCTATTAATATACCCATGCCTTTTAAATGTTGTGCTTGTACCAGTCTCCACCACTTCCTCTGACAGTTCATTCCATAATCGCCCCACCCTCTGCGTGGTAATGTTGACATTGAGGTCCTTCTTAATCTTTCACTTCCAACCTTAAAATTATGCCCTGTAGTTTTGGACTCCCCTACCCTGGGAAATAGACCTTGACTATTCAACCTTCCCATGATTTTATAACGCTCTAGAAAGTGCAGGTTTGACTCCAGTCAACATGAATCGCTGTTGTTTTCAGTTATCATTGGCCAAAATTCAGAAATTCAATACTTACATCTTTTTCGTCAGCATCAAGTCACAATTCTAAAACCGTTTTATTCAATGTGTTCCAGCCTTGGGTGACTGTCTTTGTGGAGTTTGCACAGTGTCTGCGTGGGCTTCTTCCAGGTGTTCTGATTTCCTCCCATAATCCAGGTCAGGTGGATTGGCCATGCTAAATTGTCCATAGAGTTAGGTGCATTAATCAGAGGGAAATGGATCTGGGTGGGTTGCTCCTCGGAGGGTCAGTGTGGATTTGTTGAGCTGAAGGAACAGTTTACACATTGTAGGAAATATAATCTAAGTTCCAAAATAGAGTTAAACATCTCTGTGGTATTTGACCTTCGACCTTTAGCCTCAGAGGTAGGGACACTACCACCACTCAGCAATAGCCCCTAAAGCTGCAACATGATTCCCCTGTGTGTTCATCAGCCTGTTCTGAAATGCTGTGACATGCCTCCACAACAGACAGAACTTGAATCCAGATCATCTGTTCCGGAGATTGTGACACTACCACAAGTTCTTGGACTGGAATCGAATCCAGAACTCTGGCACAAGAGCAGAGGTGATAGCCACTACACAAGACTTAAACCAGGCCCAGAATTTGGGTCATATTTTCAGTGTCAGGTTTCAGCTCTGTGTGAATTTATTAAATTCTGATTATCATTACTGAAAGTCACAGGCAACTTTTCTCATTGTTTAAACAAATTTAAGTTAATAGCCTCAACTGTAGGATGTTGAGATCAAGTGCTTTGCTATTGAGATAAACTATGAACAGCTTTAATTGCTTGGCTATGATTTCCAGCTTAAATGACTATTATCTATAAGCTGCAATATTTGGGAAAGAAATCCAGTAAACACAGTCGGCAAGATGAAGTATCTCGAAACAATCCCAATACTTGATGGCGTAAGATGGCGAAAGAGCACAACAAACACTGGTCACTATTTCCAACTTATAACATGTGGCTCCCCTCTCCCTAAAATGATTTATTGATACAAGGCAACTGTTTCCTTTCCAGACTCTCCTTACCCACTCTACTCTATGCCTGCACAAGGCAAACCAAGCTCTGCGTCTTTGGGAAAGTCAAGGCTGGTGGTTGTAGGCCTTATGGAGAGGGAGGGTCTTCAAAATCTGAAGGGGTGGGGAGTTGGCAGTAATATCACTCACTGGGCTGAGGTGTGGCAGATGGATTTTAACTTGGATAAATGTGAGGTATTGCATTTTGGTAAAACAAACAAGGAGAGGGCTTATATATTTAATGGTAGTGCGGTGATAGTGCTGTAGAAAAGCGGGAGCCAGGGCCGCAGGTCTATTTCTTTGCAGCATATAGAGAGGCTGATTAAGGTGCCTTTATTGCACAGACCATTGAATTTACAAGTTGGGAAATCATGCTGAGATTGCTCTGGACATTGATAAATCCTGTTCTGCAGTACTCTGTGGCGTTCTGTTATTGGACTGATATTTTTAAGCTGGAGAAGGTTCAGAGGAGATGAAGCAGAATGTTGCCAGGAGCACCTCATCTTCTACCTCGGGACCCGACAAACACACGACATGAACATTGGATTCATTAATTTGCAAATCTTCCCTCCCCAACCCAGATCCCAGATCCAACCTTATGACTCAGATCCGCCCTCTCGAGGGGACCTAATTATCCTCTCTGTACTCCCCAACGACCTTTGACTATCACCTCCCACCTTCATTCACCTATTGCCTACCTTTCCCTCAGCCTCACTCCCACCACCGATTTGTCTTTCATCCCCCTTCCCACTCCCCAGACCTGAAGAAGGATCCTGCGTGAAATGTTGACTCTCTTGCTCCTCGGATGCTGCCTGACGTGCTGTGCCTTTTCAACCGCCACACTTTATCTACACTGAATTCTCCAGCATCTGCAGTCCCCATTATCTCTAAGGTACAATTCTCTGTTAACATATCCATACCATCTATCTGATATAATCTCACGCTCTTTGAGGCACGTTTTCTTGTCAGTCATGGATTATAAACGTTCTCTCAATGTTTTACTGATATTGTAATAACTGAGTAGTAGTTACAGGTTAAATGTTTCCATTTATAAACAGAGAAGCACATTTATGTTCCAATAAACATAAAACATTTTCAAAATTTGCGTGAAGATTTGTAGCTCCGGTGCCCGTTGTTGTGGTTCTGTTCACCGAGTTGGGAACTTGTGTTGCAGACGTTTCGTCCCTGCCTAGGTGACATCTTCAGTGCTTGGGAGCCTCCTGTGAAGTGCTTCTTGTGATGTTTCCTCCGGCATTTATAGTGGTTTGTGTCTGACGCTTCCGGTTGTCAGTTCCAGCTGTCCGCTGCGGTGGCTGGTATATTGGGTCCAGGTCGATGTGCTTATTGATCGAATCTGTGGATGATTGCCATGCCTCTAGGAATACCCTGGCTGTTCGCTGTTTCGCTTGTCCTTTCATAGTAGTGTTGTCCCAGTCGAACTCATGTTGCTTGTCATCTGCGTGTGTGGCTCGGAAGGACAGCTGGTCGTGTCGTTTCGTGGCTAGGTGGTGTTCATGGATGCGGATCTTTAGCTGTCTTCCTGTTTGTCCTAGGTTGTGTTTTGTGCAGTCCTTGCATGGGATTTTGGACACTACGTTGGTTTTGCTCATACTGGGTATCGGGTCCTTCGTTCTGGTGATTTGTTGTCTGAGAGTGGCTGTTGGTTTGTGTGCTGTTATGAGTCCTAATGGTCGCACTAGTCTGGCTGTCAGCTCGGAAATGCTCTTGAAGTATGGTAGTGTGGTTCTGTCCTTTGGGTTGCGGCATGTCCTCTTTCCATTGTCTTTCCCTTAGGCATCTGTTGATGAAATTGCGGGGGTATCTGTTTTTGCCGAATGCATTGTATAAATGTTCTTCTTCCTCTTTTTGCAGTTCTGGTGTGCTGCAGTGTGTTGTGACCCTTTTGAACAGTGTCTTGATGCAACTTCTTTTGTGTGTGTTGGGGTGATTGCTTTCATAGTTCAGGACTTGGTCTGTGTGTGTGCCTATCCTGTATACCTTTGTGGTGAATTGTCCATTAGGTTTTCTCTGTACCATCACGTCTATGAATGGAAGTTGGTTGTCCTTTGTCCTCTCTAGTGAATCAGGAATTGACCTGGACCATAGGACAGGCCGTCACCATAGGTCAGAACAGGACCACACACCGCAAAAAAACGGCACTAAAAGAAAACATGGCCAAACTAACAACAACAGATAGGATACCCAACACACACCTGGGTGAGAAGGTTCTCCCACAGACAGCTCACCGACACGGAAACAACAATACTGGCCAAGGGACTCAACTACAACCACAGCGACGCCAAGACAGCAGATTTCCTCGATGCACTGGAATGCACTCTCAGGAACAAGAGACTGACAGAAGAGACACAACAAACAGTGTGACAAAGTATCATACCTCTGATAACAAGGAAAAGACAAACACATAACCGCAACACCAACGAGAGGGACGCTCTAAAATCACGACGAAACGATAAGAACATAATCATACTACCAGCAGACAAAGGCAGAATGCATCTTCGACAAAGCAGAGTACATCCAAAAAGCGCAACAACTACTTGCAGATACCAACACCTATAAAAAGAGGGAGTTTGACCCCACCCCACAGCTCACCATTAGGATAAACAATACACTGAGGAACCTACAAAAAAAAAACGGACAGATAACCAGGTTTGATCTACAAAGAATGAAACCTGAAAGCAACAACAACCCCAGATTCTATGGACTACCTGAAGTGCACAAACCAGAAATCCCAATCAGACCAATAGTATCACTACCAGGGACACCATCACACAACTGGCTAAAGAACTACAGCAGAAACTGAAACACCTGATCAGCGGATACAGATACTCTATACAGTCAACACAGAAATTCTTGGACATCATCAGAAATATGCAAATAGACAAGGAAGAAACGATGTTCTCATTCGATGTAGCGGCACTGTTCACCTCTGTTGACAAAACCCTCGCCAGAGAAACAATACCCAACCTGCTGGAGGGACAGCAGGACGGTGAACCTATCAACAAAGACGGCATACTCAAACTACTGGACCTGTGCCTCACAACACACTTCACATTCAACAACCAAATATATGAACAAATCAACGGCACACCCATGGGCTCACCCATCTCTGGACTCATAGCAGAAGCGGTAATGCGAAGATTAGAGCAAACAGTCTTACCACAAATTCAACCCAAACTCTGGGTCAGATATGTGGATGACACCTTTGTAATCATTAAAAAAACAGAAATAGAGAACACACACCGGATCATCAAGGCCATACTCACAGGAATCCGATTCACTAGAGAGGAAGAAAAGGACAACCGACTTCCATTCATAGACGTGATGGTACAGAGAAAACCTAATGAAGAATTCACCACAAAGGTATACAGGAAAGCCACACACACAGACCAAGTCCTGAATTATAAAAGCAATTACCCCAACACACACAAACGAAGTTGCATCAAGACACTGTTCAAAAGGGTCACAACACACTGCAGCAAACCAGAACTGCAAAAAGAGGAAGGAGAACACGTATACAATGTATTCAGCAAAAACGGATACCCCCGCAATTTCATCAACAGATGCCTAAGGGAAAGACAACGGAACGAGGACATGCCGCAACCCAAAGGACTAGCCACACTACCATACATCAGGAGCATTTCCAAAATGACAGCCAGACTAGTACGACCACGAGGACTCATAACAGCACACAAACCAACAGCCACTCTCAGACAAAAACTCACCAGAACGAAGGACCCGATACCCAGCATGAGCAAAACCAACGTAATATACAAAATCCCATGCAAGGACTGCACAAAACACTACATAGGAAAAACAGGAAGACAACTAACGATCCGCATCCATGAACACCAACTAGCCACGAAACGACACCACTCACTATCCTTATTCGCCACACATGCAGATGACAAGCAATACAAGTTCGACTGGGACAACACTACTATGAAAGGACAAACCAAACACAGAACAGCCAGGGGATTCCGAGTGGCATGGCACTCATCCACAGATTCAATCAATAAGCACATCGACCTGGACCCAATATAACAACCACTGCGGTGGACAGCTGGAACTGACAACTGCAAGCGGCGGAAACAAACCACTATAAATTCCGTAGGCAACATCACAGAAGCGCTTCACAGGAGGCTCCTAAGCACTGAGGATGTCACCGAGACAGGGGACGAAACGTCTGCAACACAAATTCCCAGCTCTGCCATCAGAACCACAACAACATAAAGCATTACTCCCATATCCAATGCAGATTGAATACTTACACTCAATTGATCTACAAGCCCCAACATTTGTTCCCTTACTCACCCTCACGTATCTCATCCAAGATGTGTAAATTTTACTCGCTATTTTGAATTTTAATCATACAGTATTGAATTGAAAGCTGTTTTTTGGAGGTATTTGCTCACTGACTGTGATTAATTTCAGTCTCCGTGGATCATAAATATGTCGCTAAAGAGTTTGCTTATCTATTAATGATGGACACAGTTTACTGTGTTATCCCATCGTATGAGTGGACGCATCATTCAAAGCACTATCAGGAAGCAGCAGCCCCAGAGAGAGGGGAGCAGACAACAGAATCTGTGACCGTTAGACTGAAATGATCCAACAATTGATCAGAATTGTGGGCGGCATGGTGGCACAGTAGTAAGCACTGCTGCCTCACAGCGACAGAGACCCGGGTTCAATTCTTGAATCAGGCGACTGACTGTGTGGAGTTTGCACATTTTCCCCGTGTCTGCGTGTGTTTCCTCCAGGTGCTCCGGTTTCCTCCCACAGTCCAAAGAAGTGCAGGTCAGGTGAATTGGCCATGCTAAATTGCCCGCAGTGTTAGGTAAAAGGGGTAAATGTCGGGAAATAGGTGGGTTGCGGGTCGGTGTGGACTTGGTGTCCCGAAGGGACTGTTTCCACACTGTAAGCAATCTAATCTACAAAAAAAGAATCTGAGAACATTAGACTGTAATGCTCCAACAACGGATCCGAATCTTGGAACATTAGACTGGAATGTTTCAACAATGGATCATAATCAGAGAACATTAGACTGGAGTGTTCCAAAAATGAACAGGTGTTTAAACTACGGTCTTTACTGGCTTTCCCAACCTTGGATATCATTAGCATGGTGGATCTATGATGTACTGATGGTTATTCAAGCTGGTTACTATCCTATCTTCGGTATAGTTAGCGTTCCTGGTAAGTCATTCTAAATTTGTATTAAAGCAGGTTGTTCATATAATTAAAATTCCTTCCAGGAATGTGTGAAAGAAAACATCTATGAAAATCTTCTGATAGAATTATATCTTTGTTTTAAGTTTAGGCGATCAAAACTGCACACAGTGTATCCGATGTGGTCTCAGCAATTCCCCGTTCAGATGCTGTAAAACATTTCTCATTAAACGTGATAAACTTTGCCAGAAACAGCATCATTCCACTGACTTTCCAAATCACTTGCTGCATCTGCAGACTGACTTCATGTGATTCATGTCACAGGGACATGAAAACTGCCTGTATCACAGAGTTCTGAAATCTCTCTCCATTTAAATTGTTTGCCATTGTTTTATCCTTCCTGCCACGGTAGACAACTCACCTTATGTTCTTTCTGCTGAAGGTTTGCTCACTAACCTTCCCTGTGTGTATCACATTGCAGACTCAGTATCTCCATTTGACAACATCTTGAACGATCATCTTGGTGATGCACTAATTGAGCTTCACGCCATTCAGTTCCCTTCCTCCAGAACTTTGATGCAGATTATTTGTCATTGATGATCCCACAGTGATCTCCACAGCACAACACAAGTTACAGCTTTGCAACATGAAAATAAGTGTTTATCTCTACTCACTATTTCCTGTTAGCGATGCTTCTCCGTTCCTGTGTCGCACCTAAGGTGGGTTGAATAGTCTCCTCATGGGCTGTGCAATGTACTCAACGATCTGAATTAATTTATTCTCTATTCCTGCGTAACTTCTTCGAGAGGCAGAAGGGTCTTCTCCCGTCTCATTGTAACGATCGTGCCTGATTGAAAGGGGTAGTCCCCTACCTTGCAACAGTATCGAGGGCTGGATTGAGCGAAATCACATGCGGTAGGGACAGCAGTCTATCTCAGTAACAGCATCGCGGGTGGATTGTGGGAACAACACATTGAGTAGGGGCAGCAGTTGGCCATTCGGTTGTACCATTCAGAATGCTCATAACTAATCCGAGTGTGTCTGACTATCCGTCTCCTGTCCGTTCCCAATAAACATTGACTCGCCGGTCCAGCAAAGATCAGTCAAGCTCAGCATTGAATATCTTCAATAACCGAGTCTTCACTGCTCCCTAAGGATGAGGACACCACAGGTAGCACAACACTAAAGTGAAAGGGACGTCCTTATTTCATTGTGGGACCCGTTATTTTAAACCGTGTTAAGTAACATCAAATCACCATCAGACATAAGGACACAATAATTAGGAATAAACATAAAGCATTGCGGACGTCAAGCCTGTCACACATTCCTGCTGACCCTTTCCAATCAAATCTGTTCCTAACCCAGCCTCTGCTTCTGTCTCAGAAAGAGAATACCTGATAGCATAATATTACAAGAACATTAAAGCATGGAGCAGAATGAGGCCATTCGGCCCATGGAGTCTAAAATTCCGTTCAATAATTTCTTATATGTACTTCAACCTTAATCTTCTGCCTTCTCCCTAGAATCCTTGATCCCCTTACAAATCCGAAGCATATCGATTTTCATTTTAATGACACAAGTTTCTGTTCCTCTGTGTGTCTGTCTGTGTGTGTTTGTGTGTGCGCGTCTGTATGTGTGTGTGCCTGTGTGTTTCTATCTGTGTTTGTGTATATTTGTATGTGACTGTATTTGTCTCCGTGTGTTTCTACCTGTGTGTATGCCAATCTCCTTTTCTTGAGTGTGTTCGTATATTGGGGTGTTTACCAATAATTCTGTGTATTCCTGTGTCTGTGTCTCTGTGCAGTGAGGTATCTGTGGGTTTGTTTTTGGATGTGAAAGGACTGTCGTTGGAACTGCCAGTGGGTTTAAAGTGAGAATTGCCTTTCACTGAACATTGCTCCTTAATCGGTCGGTTGGGCGTGGATGTTTCAGAATCTACACACGAGGCGTCCCTGTCCTGTCTGGCTTGTACCAGTGTTCGACGCACATGGCAAGGGGAGGGTGTGAGGGAGTGGATATCGGGCACTCCACCACACGGCTTTGCCTTTCTGTCCGATTCCAGGCTCTTCCTCTTGAAATGGGAGAAAAGAAGGGTGGGAGGGAGAGTGGGAATGGGTGACCTTGCTGTTCGTGCTGGTGTAGTTGAGGGAAATTGTGAGGTGTCCGGAATAGGTCAGTCGACAGATTTGAATCCATATAGTATTATTAGTGTGGGGTGGGGGGTATTGGGTAGGTGACAGAGAAAATGAGGAAGAAAGTTACTGAATTCAATCGTGAGAGTGGTAGTGCCTGAGCCTTATCTGGAAATAGAGCGTGAACCTTGTTCGGGGGTAGTGTGAGCGAGCAGAGAGTATAGGGTAACTCTTATCCTGACAGAGTGGGGAGGATATCGATGCTTATCCTGTGTTTCAGGACATTTCTTCAGATCATCTCAGCGTCGAGGTGAGGCTCCCGAATGTCTTGTCCAAATCTGTCACTAATAACGACAGAGACCTTTCACTCAGCTTCAACAGAATCAGTTTAGGTAGAGCTTACAGATAGCAAGGAGAAACAAATATTGGTGAGTTATATATCAAAAACAAAACGCTAGCAGAAAATTTCAGCATCATATTCTCCGGAAAGTAGATAAGCAAGTATTGTGGATACTGCAATCTTATTGGATGGTCTCAAGTTGCATCTAAACTGCGTTAGCTAAGTGACTGCTCATGTTGTGAAAAATAAATTCCATAAGTGTATATGAGATGGGTTGAAGAGTATGTTGGGAAGCAAACTAGAGAGCAGGTTGTTTTGGATTTACTATTCTGTGGTCAGAATGACGAATTAATAACCTTGTACTGAAGCAGCTTTTAAGGAATAATAATATTAAAAAGGTGCATTTTATATGGCACATGCGTGCTATATAGAAAGCTTGAATTTTCTAGTTCAACATCATGGAAGACTGGAGGCTAAAGGGTCAATGTAGCTCCAGTGAATTGGGAAAGTACAATATAAAATTCAGTGGGAGACAAGCAATGGTTGCTAGAGTCATAGAGTCTGACAGCATGGAGACAGGCCCTTCAGCCCAAACTGTCCTTTCCGAAAAAAATGTCCATCCACACTAACCCCGTTTCCCTGCCATTGCCCCGCATCCTTCTAATCCTTTCCTATCCGTGTTTTTGTCCAAATGCCTTTGTTAATATATCCACCTCAATCACTTCCACTGGCAGCTCATTCCATATGCGTACAAGACCCTGTATGTAAAAAGGTTATTCCTCATGTTCCCTTTTATTCTTTCCGCTCTGACATGAAACTGATGCTCTCTAATTTGTGATTGCCCAAGCCTGGTGAAAAACAAAACTGGGTTTATTCACTCTATCCATGCCTATCATGATCTTCCAAACTTCAATATGATCCTCCCTCAGTCTCACACACACAAAAGTAAAAAGTCCTAGTTTGTCCAACCTCTTCCTATAACTCAGTCCATTGAGTCCTTGGCAACATCCCTATCATTTTTTTTTCTGCATTCATGCCAGTTTAATAACATCCTTCCAATAGCAAAGTGAACAAAACTGAACGTAACACGACCAAGATGGCCTCAGCAGCATCCTGTAATTTCTGAAACTTATGATAACCTTCCTCACTCTCCATGATGCCGCCTATTTTAGTGTCGTCTTCAAACATACAAATCATGCCTGTACATTCTCATCTAAATCATACATATACGTAATATGCAGTGGTCCCAGCACCAACCCCTGAGGCATTCCAAGAGACATTAGGCCTCCAGTATGACCAGCAGTTTTCCAGTATTGCCCTCTGCTTCCTACCATCAATCCAGTTTTGTATCTAATTGGCCAGCTCCCCCTCAATTTCATATGTTCTAACCTTCCAGAGCAGCAGAATATGTGGAACCTTATTGAAGGCCTTACTGGAATCCATATACACTACGTATACCGCCCTGTCCTCCGCAACGTTGCTGGTCATTTCATTAAAGAACTCCAACAAATTTACGAGTCGTAATCTCCCAAGCACAAAGCCGTGTTGAATTTGATGAAGGGTTTTTGCCTGAAACATCGATTTTCGGGCTCCTCAGAGGCTGCCTGACCTCCTCTGCTTTTCCAACACCATTCTAATCATACTCCGAATCACATCCTGTCTTTCCAAATGCATGTATATCCAATCTCTCCGAATCTTCTCAAGTAACTTACCCACTAGAATTTTAGGTTTGCTGGACTTTAGTTCCCAGATTTACCTTTGTAGCCTTTCTTGAAAAAGGGCAAAGCATTCGCTTCCCTCCAGTCGTCTGGGACCTGACTCGTTGGCCAGCGATGATGGAAAATAACCAACCAGGCTCCTGCAATTTCTTATCTATCCTACTGCAGTGTTCCTGAATATATCTGGTCAGGACGAGGAGGTTTTAGAAATAATGCAAAGTCTGAAATATACGTCTATTTATTTCAGGTACAAACACCAAAAAGTGAGAAAGTGACTCAATGATGGTTAACATCACAAATTGGAAAATGTAATAATCATAGGAAGTGACTTCAGAAGAATTCCAGATATGTGGAAACCTGTGAATTCTCAGAAATTTACGATGCAGAAAAGGAAGGCCATGAAACTGATAAGGAAATCAAAAAGAGAGCGTGCCTGCTAACAAACAGGAACACAAAGACTGCATATATCTCCGATCATATTTCAAAGGAAACAAAATAATACCAAGGTCAAATGTGGAAATTTGCAATTGGGAGAGGAGACGTTATTGTGGAGAACAGGGAAATGGCTGAGAAAATAACCAGTCACTTTGCATCTGTCTTCATGGAATAATATCCAGGAAATGACCCAGTAATTCCAAGTGACCATATTGGCCTTCTGGAGCTAATGACATAAAGTCAATTCATATCAGTAACAAGGTAGTCCTTGATTATGTAGCTAGATTGAGCATTGTTAAGTCTAACGAAACAGATGTACTTCCCATCAAAATGTCAGAAATAAATCACCAACAGTATTATTAATTGAACTGTCGATGACTGTGTTTTGTTTTCCTGTACATTCTGCAGAGGCCAGAAACTTACGTGAATAAACGTGAACCAAGCACTATAGATGAATGAAAGGGATCCAAACAGCTACAAAAGGAAGAAGACATAGTGTGGAGAACTGCAGACCAATTAATAGACATCTGCAGGAAACTGTTGGAATCTATTACACAGGATGACATTTTTGATATTTAGAAATTAACAGCAACAATGGAGAGAATCAGCATGCGTTTCTGGTAGAAAAATCATACTTGATAAACTTTAGAATTGTTTGAAGTCGTTTCTTACAACATAGATAATGGGAAACCAGTAGAAGTTGAAGATATTGGATTTTCGGAAGGGTTTCTGTAAGAACTCAGTGAGTCCGTAAATGCAATGAATATGAAGGGTATTTGGAGGAATATATGTATGTGGAAAGTTAAAGGTTGGTTTGCCTTCATTTAAGAGAGTCAGAACATTGAGGTAAAGACATGTTGAAGCAGTTTCAAAGCGTGTTGATAGGTCTACCTGGAGTATTGTTCACAGTTTTGGTGACCGAATCTCAGAAAGAATATACTGACCACAGAGGAGGTGCAATGGACATTCTCCAGATTACTCCTCAGATGGTGAGATTGCCTGATGAGGAAACTAGGCCTGTGTTCTCTGGAGTTTCAAAGAATGAGAGCTGGGTCACAATGAAATTTCGTAAATTCACAAAACATACGACAAGTTGGAAATGAACAGAACTCTTCCCTCGCTTTCTATTCCACAGTAAAGGCAAATAATGGCAGGATCTGCGACAGGCCATTTAAATCTGCAATAAGAAGGAAATTCATCACTTGGAGGGGACTAATTAATACAGGGGCACGGAAACCTACTGGCAGGCAAGATTAGTGAGAATCTCCAGATATTCTACAAGAATGTCCAGCGGAACAGAATAACCTGGGAACAGGTAGGAATCATTATTGATTTGCCAAGTTGCAACCAAATCAACTTTAGTGGTAGGAGACAGAGGGTGGTGGTAGAAGTCTGTTTGTATTTGGAGGCTAGTGTCCAGTGGTGTACCACAAGGATCAGTGCTGTGTTTCTTAATATTTGTGATTCGGAGGTGATGGTGTTGGACTGGGGTGGACAAAGTTAAAAATTGCATAACACCAGGTTATTCTCCAAAAAGGTTTATTTGGAGGGACGAGCTTTCGAAGCGCTGCTTCTTCATCAGGTGATTGTGTGCTTTGATGAAGCACTTCGAAAGCTAGTGCCACCGAATAAACCTTTTGGAGAATAACCTTGTGTTACGCAATTTTTAACTTTGTCCCACCCCAGTCCAACACCAACACCTCCGAATCACAAATATTAAGAGACACAGCACTGATCTCGGAGGTACACCATTGGACAATAGCCTCCAAATAAATAAGCTGATGTTTTGTGATTTTAAACATTATCATAAAGGATGCAGCTGTGAATATGAGGGGTGGGAGGGTGTCATAATAAATTTGTGTTTGATACAAAGATTTGCTGGTTAGTTGGCAGTGAGGAGGAAGACCTTATGTTACAGGAAGATGCAGATGGAATGGTCAGATGGTCACATCAATGGCAGATGGAATGTAACCCTGATAAATATGAGGTCATGCATTTGGAAGAATGAACCAGGCAGGGGAGGACTCAAAGAATGGCAGAACAGTAGGAAGCTCAGAGGGTGCTTCTCCAAACATCCCTGAATGTGGCTAGACAGGGTAACACACAATTTTCAGAAAGCGTACGGGAGAGTAAACACAGCCTTCACACATTGAAGCATAGTTTATCAGAGTTATGAGGAACTTTCGTTAGCCAAGATGGAATACTGTGTGTAGTTCTGGGAGCTACGTTACAGGAAGGATGTGATTGCACTGGAGGGGGTGCAGAGGACATTCACCAGAATGTTCCCCGTGATGGAACATATCAGCTATGGAAAGAGGTAGAATAAGCTCGGGTTGTTTAGTTTGGAGCAGAGAAGGCTAAGGGGGACGTGAATCAGGAGGACAAGATTACGACGTACATGGACGGGGTGGACAGATAGCAGCTGGTCCTTTTAATCAAAGTGAAGGGTTTGAGGCTTAGTGAGGATTTGAGGATTGTTTTTCACCTCAAGTGTGTTGGGGTCTGGGATGCATTTCGTGAGAGGGGAATTGTATGGTAACCTCAAACCATTAGAAA
This sequence comes from Chiloscyllium punctatum, assembly GCF_047496795.1. Classification (NCBI taxonomy): domain Eukaryota; kingdom Metazoa; phylum Chordata; class Chondrichthyes; order Orectolobiformes; family Hemiscylliidae; genus Chiloscyllium; species Chiloscyllium punctatum. The sequence goes on along the minus strand of NC_092752.1, from coordinate 94,559,141 downwards.
ATACATTGTTGTGTACTTGAAATGCCATAAGATTCACAGCGACGGGTTTTGTGTTGGAAAGTGGAGCTAATGCAGACCGTGCTGTATTTCTCATCGTACAGAGTCTGTGCTTCTGTAATTGTATGGCTGTGGAAGGTCAATCATTCAGTAGCTCAAGATAGGAATTGATGGGTTTCTGAAGAATATCTTATCATAGTGTATATGAGTGAACTTGTAATATCTTCTGAAAATACGTCAATAGCAAAATTAAGAAAACAAGGTGCAGCTTTCTTACAGTCTGATACCAGATAATTGAGAACAGGGAAATAGCAAATCAATGGAGCAAATACTTCAGTTATGCCTTCACAGAATAAAAAAATATAAAGTTTCCTCGCAATACTAGGGAACTTTAGTCTTGTGAGAAAAAGTGAATAGATGAAATTAGCAATTAAAAAGTTTTAGAGAAAATATTGGACTGCAATTAATGAGCATAAAAATGTCAACAGAGGTTTATGAAAAAGGAATCATATTTGAGCAAAATTATGGAGAAGGTATCAACGCAATACGATTGGAATCTCAGAAAGATTTTTTGATAAAGCCCCAAGCCTATTGTGCAAATTCGAATCCTATGGGACTCGGGCTAATATATGGTCATGGTTTTAGAATGGGAGAGCTGGCAGGAAACAGTGAGTAGGAACAAAACCATGTTTCTTTGAATGGAAGGCTTGGAGGATATAACAAGGATCGAGATTTTGCATCCAGCTATTCCTAATACTCATCATATTTTTGGTTGAGGGGCTCAATTGCAATATTCCCAAGTCTTGCTGACAGCACTAAATGATGTCAGCTTGTGATTGGATAAGGAGGATGTAAAAATGGTTCCAAAGTGATTGATACAAATGGAGTGATTGGGCAAATACCTGGCAGATGGAGAGCAATCATAGAAATGACAGGTTGTGTACTTTGATGGGGTCAATTGAATGGCAGCCTATCATTTGAAAAGGGATTGGTTGAAAATATTTGATCAATAAATGAACTTAAGCTGCATTTTTATTTATTTCTGCGCAGCCTTCCGACTCCATGTAGGGCAGTTAGGTCTGAACAGGGAAGTCAATGCTGGGAATGGCATTGGCACGCTGTATACAGTGTACACAGACTCAGCAAGTAGGGAGCTGTAACATTGAAAAGAATCTGGATCTCCCTGTATATCAGTCACTGAAAACAATATTGCAGGAGCAGAAAGCAGGTAGGAAGATAAGTGGTTTATTCACCTTCATTTCAGGGGGAATTAGAGTACAAGAGTAAGTGTCATTTACTGCAACTGCACAGGGCTTTGGTGGGATCCCATCTCGAGCATTGTGCAGTGTTGTGTGCAGTTTTGGTGTCCTTACCGAAAAAGGGCAAACCTGACATTGAGGGAGTGCAGTGAAGGATGACCAGACTGATCTCTGGGATGACAGGTTAGTTGTAGGAGCAAAGTTTGGGGTGACTTGTCCTGTATTCCATGGGCTTTAGGAAAATGGGTGGAGATCTCAGTGAGATATATAAAACTCTGACAGGGTGTGACAGATTGGAAGCAGGGATGATATTTCACTTTATAGAAAATGGTTCACGAATCGCATTGCATTCAAACCATACTTAATAAACAAGGGTTATCAGAGAACTCCCTATACATTGATGGGCCGAAGGCACTATATTTCATAATGTTTAAACATATTTTGGGATATGAACATTGTGTGGGGAAAACTGCATTGAGGAAATGTTCGGCCATGAACTAGCATGGGGAAAGCTCAATGTTCTGAATGACCTCCTCTTCTACCGTTGTTTCTGTGCAGTCTGTGGGAAAGCTCTGTAAATGTTGTCACAAGCTCTCAGATGTTAGGAAGGATTCTATGCAAGGACAACAGAAAAGTGTTTCCCATTCCCTTTTCTGATAACGAGGTCGATACCGGATGTTCTGTCGGGGTTTATGCTTTAAGATCTCAGGGAAGTTTGATACTATTGAGTGTCTCACTTGGCCGATTCAGAGACCATGTCTGTGTGTCTGGAGTTACTTTTAGGCCAGACCAAGAAAGCACTGGAGATTCAATTCCTGAAAGTACATTGGGGAAGGGGGTCGATGTTTACAATCACATTGGACACTATTACTGACACCAGATTTTAGGTATCGATATTTTATGAATTAGTTTTAATTTCCACCAGCTGCCAAAGCATTGGCCTGCTCTGGATTCGTAATCCAATGATATGTCCACTGCAGCACCATTTCCACATCGGGACCTATCAGAAACCACACTGACCTGATTATTTCGGTGCTACTTGACAGCTGTATCGAAAAGTATTCCCACCAATTTGACTGTCGAGATGGGACTGAGGGTGTGGTAATTGGTCAGATTGTAATTATTCTCCTATTCAGGGACTGGACATAGTTGAGTAATTTTCCTCATTGCCCGCGAGATGTCAGAGTTGGAGCTGGAATGAAACGTCTTCCCCAAGGGCAAAGCTTGCTGTGCAGCACAAGTCTTCAGTCCTATTGCAGTAATGGGGTCAGGGCCCATTGCCTTTGCCGTATCTATGGTGTTCAGCTGTTTCCTCATGACCGTACAATGAATCGAATTGTTTGAACACTGCCAACTGTGATTCTGTGGGAATCATGATGAGTGTGAGGTGGATCATCCATTCAACACGTCTGGCTGGGGATAGTGCAGACACCACATCCTTGACTTTTTTCACTGACATAAAGAGCTGTTCCGATAATTAGGATGATGATATTTGTGGAGTCCTCTCCTCCAGTACATTGTTTAATAGTCCATCGACATTTATGTTTGGATTTGCAAGACGACAGAGCTTAGATCTGATCTGTTCGTCTTGGGATCATTTCCCCTCTCCATCAGACATTAGATCTGCTGGTCGGAATTTAACCAGTTAAGTCTGGTAGCTTTAATGGGTTGTCAACAGGTTTAGGTCCACGTGATTCCGACCCTGGCATGTTCACCCACACTCATCACTGAACCATGGATCAGCTTGATGGTAATGGTAGACTGATGAATTATCGTCGGGAAAATGTTACAGATTGTCATTGAATACAATTATGTTTCTGCTGCTGCTGTGGTCTACAGCATCAAATGATAACCCAGTTTGAGTTGCAATATCTAGAATTCAATTCTACTGACTGTCCCCCAGTTCAAACCGAGACCCATTCACCCATCAGCCCTCTATTCTGTACCTAACCTGGTTTCAAATTCGGTAACACTTGCATTGTAATATTCTGATTCTGCTGAGGGCCTCTCCCTGGTGTCACGCCACTAATTTGTTACTTTAACTCAAGCAATTTAAAATAATGATCTAAATCTTTTCTCTTCCACAATTTCACCTTCCGTATTTGAAGTGAATGTGTTTCCCTCTGTTTTTCTCCCTGACCATGATTAAGAGCTCTGTAGTTTCAGTGATGCCAGACTTATGTACTTTCAGAGTCAAGGAACTTGTTCACCATGCATTACTGTTCAGTTCCCAGTGTATGGCACTCCATGTTGGACAGGATGTTTGAGCATCTTTGACATACTTCTTTGGAAATTGTCCAAAAACAGAAATTGTTGAAGATGTTGCAGCATATTCTGCAATGAATGCAGTATTAAACTTTCAGGTCCAGTGACCCTCTACAAAGCTCCCAGTTTGATATTTCTATTACCAGTATCCATAGTTATTTGTTTTGTGAAAAAAAATTTCTGTGCCTATACATTTCTGGAGAAACTCAGCAGATCTGTCAGTATCTGCAGAGACAGAGAAACAGAGTTAGCATTTCAAGCACAGTGTGACACTTCTTCACAACTGAAAAGCATTGGAAACTTGGCCTTTTAATGCCTTGCCAGAGGTGGGAGATTGGTGACAGGGAAAAGAGGGCGTGGTAAAGATAAACCGGCTTTTAGCAGTGGTGAACGAGAAGATGATATAAGGGTTTAAATGAATGTGTGACTGGGGAAAGGGATTCTCTGTACTGAGTGCAAGATAAAGGAGACACCATCACACAAGGTCAAGGGAGCGAGAAGGTTGACTATGTGGCATTATAAAGATTTGGCCAGAAATACGTTTTCACTGCCGAGATCATCACCACCTTTAGACAAAGAATATCAGGTGCTTGACTTCTTATTGGCACTAGTAAGCGTTTTATGCTGCCTTAGTATTGTAATAGGGAGAAAAAAAACAAATCACAGTCCGAAGTTTTGGCTGAGTATTCTTTATCTGTCATGTTTACTATAGTTTCAAATTTGCAGTATTTATCTTTAAATGTTTGTTCTTGAAGTTAGTATTGGATGGAGTGTAGAAGGTTGAGAAATGACATTAAAGAAGTTTCTAAAATCATGAGAGGTATGGATAGGGTGAATAGCCAAGGCCTTTTCCACAGAATGGCGGAGTTCAGCCGTAGAAGGCATAGGTTTAAGATGAAAGTGGGAAAATTTACAGGGGACGCAGGGGCTAGATTTTTACACAGAGGGTGGTGTGGGTTTGGAATGAGCTGCCAGAGGAAGAGTGGTTGATGCATGTACATCTAAAACATTTAAAACTCATTTGGAAAAATATATGGATGGGAAACATTTAGAGGCATATGGGCCAAATGATAATAGGTGGGACGAGCTTAATTTGGAAAACCTGGCCAGCATGGATATTTAGAAAAACTTCACACAGTGTCAGTGTGGGTTTGTGAAAGGGAAATCATGCAAGTATTTCTGGGGATACCTGAGAATGTAACAAGCGGACTTGATAAAGGGGACTTGTTAGACACCAGGCTTTACAGAGTTTTTCCACAATGTATTACAAAATAAAAGTTCTTACGCAAGACAGAAGCTCCTAGGATGATGAAGAATGTATTAACATGGGATGATGATTGGTTAACATATAGAAATCGGAGAGTCAGGCTTAATGGATCTTCATGATAAAGGTATATCTGCTGGAGGACCACAGCTAACAGTCCGATGGCATCAGTTGTTTACCTTCCATGCTGATAGTCTGAAGGAGGGAGTTGAGTGCAATATACTTTCCAGTTTGTGGATGACACTGAGAATCAAAAGGCAGGCTGTTATTTAGTGGAGAGGACATCAAGGAAAAGAACAGTAATAAGGGATTGGAGTGTTCTTGTGTATGAAACACAAAGTCAGCAAGCTGATGCAGCAAGTAACTAGGTTGGTTCATTAGCCGGCTTCCAGGGATGAAAGGGTTGTGTTATTGAGAATCTCTAAAACTTTGAGACGATTATTCATTGGGGTTTAAATGAATGAGTTACAACTGAAACATACAAGGCACAGAAGGAACTTGAGAAGGTAGATGTTGAGAAATTGTTACCATTTCTGAGTGGAGACTCGAACTCGAGTACACAGAAGACGAATATGGAACATCGATTTCTATCTGAGATGCAAAGTGATGTCTTCTCTCAGAAGTAGTGAATGTCTGGAGTTCCCTAACCCAGAGAGGTGTGGAGGGAAACAAGGAGTCAGCAAGAAACTGGAGTTAGAGCTGAAGCCGATTAGCCATATTCGCATTAAATGGCAGTCTTGAGGACCCGAACAGCCTACTCTTGTACCTATTTAGTAATTTCACATGTTATGCTTTTGCAAAGTAACTGGTTAATTTCCCAGAAGTTGTATTGTGTAATGCTATATTCGGGTGAGCCGAGGATTTGTTTGGGTTAACGCTGGGTGAGGTATGGGGGCTGTCTTCACAGGAAATCTGGGTCTGTAACACGATTCACATCTAGAGAGAAGTTGCAGAGAGGATAAGCCTAGAAACAGGGATTGGGGATGAATGTCACTTCCTGAACCATCCTTGATTTTACGAGTATATTTCCAAAACTGCACCTAACCATCGGAGTGGCCTTGATTTGCCCCTGTGTAGCAGGTCCGAAGAGCTGAATGGAACATCAGAACATAGGGCTGAGGGGCACGAGTGGGACATTCGGCACTTTGACACTACTCCACCAGTAAATAAAGTCGTGGCTCATCTAATTGTGGTTCCACCTGCAGTTTTTCTCCAGGCACCATTATCCATGATTCACCTGTCTATGGAAATACAGGCAAAGTGAGCCTCGATATAATATAAAGATTCAGCCATCCCAAAGTTCTGGGAAAGAGAATACCCACTTGAATGAAGTCCCACTTTGTGTTTTTTTCTCACTCCAGTTGTGACTGAGGATGGAGGGTGTCACTCTTTCCTTTTCTTGTCCCACTCTTCCACTGCTCACAACAAATTTTAAATGTAACCAGGTTGGTAATATGGCCGATAATAAAGGTCTCAGACTGGGTCAGGTTCAGTGATAAGAACAAGTCAGGAAGATTTCTTTCGTCAGCCACAAGTTACTGACAGAACTAACGGAGGAATATGTTGGATCTGTGGGTATCACTGCTGCCTCACGTCATCAAGGATCTGGGTTCAATTCGAACCTCGGGTGACCCTCTTTGTGGAGCTTGAACATTCTTTCCGTGCTTGTGTGGGTTTCCAACCAGTGCTGCAGTTCCCTTCCAACAGTCTAAATATGTACAGTTTAAAGTGCATTGCCCAGAGTGCCCAGAGATGCGTCGGTTAGGTGTGTTAGTTATGGGAAATGCAGGTTTACATGGATAAGATTGGGGGGCACGTCCAGTTTGAATGCTGTTTGGTGGGTCAGTATGGACTCAATGGATGGAATGCCCTGCCTCCGCACTGTAGAGATCCTATGACAATAACAATACATTTGCATTATACAAACACCCAGTAGGCACATACTTAATCCACTCTTATCAACGTCTTGTATGTTTCATTCTCATTCCAAGAGTAAACTGTTATAGCCTTCAAAGTATAAGCCCTTCACCCCAGGAATGCGTGAAATGAAATACCTCAGAACTGCTTCCAATGTAATTATATCCTTTCTCAGATAAAGAGACACAAGAAAAACTAATCTTACACTCAGAGCATAATGTTTATACTTTTTTCTCAAAGTGCTGTGTGAGTCTTTGGAACACTCTTCCCCACAGAGCATTGCAGGCAGACATATTGAATATTTTTGAGGCACAGATCGAAGGTTCATAAATAACAACAGAGTCAAGGATTATCGAGGAATGGGCAGTAATGTGCAGTGTTGGGGGGAAATGTAGACAGTGGTATCAAATAACACGCCTTCAAAACCTCCAGGAAGAGAATGCAAAATTAAATGATAATATCGACAAAATGTTAAGAGAGAATACCTTCTGATCCAGAAGGTCTGCATCAACACAAGCGCAAAGTGGTTCTCTACTCCACTTCATCCCAGCCATTTACTTAAAGTTCAACACTAAAAGAGCGACAGAATCTTTACTAATCCCGATTTGTCAAAGGGATTACAAAACATGGGGAAAGGATCGAGTAAGTCCCAACAAGCAGTTCACCCGTCAGAATCATCGAGCATGCCTGAGGCCACAGATGCAACCAACTCTGCTCGTTTGCTGGACCCAGTTATCTCACCAGGCCTTGGTCACTGAGTTCATCAAGTTACGTGAAATGATTGAAGCCATGATTGAATAACCGTTCAGCCGTGGCTAGAGCCGCTTTCCGCCCTGCTCCAAAAACATGAGCAGCAACTTGGCAGCCTTGGAAACAGAACAGACGATGCCAAGGGCCGAACTGCAATGACAGAGACCGTGATCGTTTCCTCTGGGGAGAGGATTCTCGCCCTTGAAAAACTGGTCTACACCTTAACTGAACAAGGTGACAACGTCGAGAAAAGGGATAGGATGATGAATATTCACATCGTTGGTTTGCTGGAGCGGACAGAATTTGGTCAGCCAGTGAGATTTTTCGAGACCTAGCTGCAGCAATTTCTTCAATTCAAAATGGAAGAGGGACGGGTGAAGAGTGAGACAGTTCATCGGGTTACGGCGCAGAAGTCAGACTCAGACCAACGCCTTCATCCTGTCCTTGCGCGATTACATAGTTATGGAGACAAACAAAGACTGTTGGAAGCTTTCAGAACCCAGGGGAAAGATCCGATGGGTTTAATTCACAAGAGCTCCTGGATTATGTTCTTTTAGGAATTTTCAGCGGCGGAGTCGGGAAAGAAAATCTTTTGATGAGATCAAGAGAAGAGTAAGAGAACTCTGGATTCGGTATTCCTTACGGTACCTACTGGTGTTCCATATTGCTTTCAATGGACCCACGAACTCGTCTGACTCTCCAGAGAAAGCGATAACTTTGTGGACATTTTAACATTAGCGGGTTATTTAGATAATCATGCTTCTCCTTAAAGAAAGTTTGCTGGATTTTTCTGGTATTAACCAGTGTTAAATTATAATCAGGGATGGGTAGAGTACTCATTTTTAACTTCTTCATTAGTATTACTACTCTTTTTTCTCTATTTTTGCTTGTGTCTGGGGTGCAGCTCAAGCTGGAGGAAGTTACAAAGGTAGTTGTGATGACTAAGTGCCGACTGAAGGGCAGTTCAAGTGCGATATTTTTTGTTAATTGCCTTGGATTCCTTATTGGTAGCGGGCACAAGATAAAGTTTTAAGATATGTAAGCGTCCCCAGTTGGCGGGGGAGGTAATTTCCCGTCGAGTGTCATTGGAACTTTGGATTTTTTTCGTTCTTTGCTTTTTTTTTATGTGTTTAGCTTTGGAAGGTTTTGTAAGTTGTTAGTTGTCGTAGATAAAGTTTGTACAGTTTTTAGGGTCTATGAGTTTTTTGTATTAATAATCAGCGATGTGTAATTCGATGTGAAACTCTAGAGTTGAAATGTTGCTACAGTGTAATTTGGATAATGATGTGCTGAAATGGTGAAGCTGGAACATTAAGGGGAGCTATCTGCCAGTTAAGCGGAAAAATGTACTTTCTCGTCTTCAAACAGAGAGGGTGGATGTTGTCCTATTTCAGGTAATGCACCTTGATGACAAGGAACCCTTGACGTTACAGCAAGGCGGGTTTGATCGGGTTTATTTCTCGTCTTTTAATACTAGGAGTAGGGGAGAAGCCATACTACCTCCCCACCCACCCCCACCCCCCGACCCGGCGCACCCTCTTAAAATCCTGGTAGACACATTTCCCAAAGTACGTTATCTTGCATTGTGGAACATTATTGTAGAAGGAGATTTCAACTGTCTTATGGCCCCACGTTGGACAGAATGTCCAAATGTCCCCCAATACCCTCGTTATAATATAAGCAATTAGTGGAGTTGTGTGCAGAACTAGAGCTGGTGCATGTCTGGAGGCAGATCTACCTCACAAGTAAGGATTTTATTTTCTTCTTTAGCCCGCACAAATGCAACACGAGGGTTGATCTCTTCCCCAGCCCTGCAACAATCTTAGACACGATGGCATCCGGCACAATTGGGAATAATACCCCAACATACCTATCCCAGAAGTGGGATAGAAATCACATAAGATTATGTTGTATGCAGATGAAGGTCTTATGTTTTTGTCAAAGTGGGATTACCTTCAGCATGTCCTAAATGCAGACTGACTACAGGCACTCTTACTCATTTTGCTTGTGGTCCTGTTGCAGGCTTCATCTGTATTGGGGAACTGTGTCAGGTGTGACAGAGTGGGTCTTGGGGACGGAATTAGAGATGGCTCTGGTTTCTCCTTTCCTGGGCCTGCCCAGGGTACTTTCCACAGATGAACTTGGGACAAAAATCCTTACTTTCCGTACTTTCTGTGCTAGGAAAAATATTCAGTTGTGTTGGATGTCTGAACGGGCCCTCCCCACCCCCCCCCCCCCCAACCGCTCCCCCCCCCCTCCCCCGCCTTCCCGGGTCTGTTGTGTCAACGTAAGCTCTTCATGGAGAATACTCCTTTGGTCTTTCTCACTAGTGTGTTGCACTAAAAACGCAGATTTATATGAGACATGACAGCCCTTTTTGGATTACCGTGATACAGGCTTATCTGCCTCTCTAAGAAGGGCTTTTATATAGGCATGACGATGTTGTCTAATGAATCTAATATCCAACAATGAAGAACTATTAACATAAAAATATGTATCAGCTAATGATCTTGATGAACGAGAGCTATCGTTTTGTAATGCTGAGCTGTATTATTTATTCATTATTTATTGTTTAGTTTTGTTTTTCTTCTGTCTGTGTAGTGTTTTAACTTGTTTTGTATGTTCATGCAATTGGATGTTTATTTTTCAATTATTTGAGTTGTGTTGTTATTGGGTTATTATAATATTAAAAATCTATTTTTCAATAAAAATACTTTGCAAAATTAAAATGCTAAAATTGATAGAATAGAGTCTCAAATAACTCTCATTAGAAAGACGACTCATGGTGGTTTATCCTGAGGATCACCACACCTCGGGTGTTGGGGGTGAGGATGAGAGAACGTCTCCTTCAAGGTATTCTCTATCAGTGTGAGGAACTGAACCTGTGCTGTTGGCCTCCCTCTGCATCACATACCAGCCATGTGTCCAACTGAGTGGGAGACAGTGTAACTGTTACAGACAGAAACAGTCACAGACAAAGGGTAAGAGAAACATTCGTAACAAGGAAATTGGAACAGTTCAGATAACGGCCAAGATAACACCTGAGGGTAAAAACGTTCTCTGCTCGAAATTGTATTTTTTAACAAGACGTGTTTAGAAGATGTTTTTGGTTTGATATCATTAAGATTTGTCAAGTGAAATAACCAGAAGTACTAAGTGTGATTAGATATCTATAACCATAAAATAAGTGTATATTTTTGCTTGGTCTGTGTAAAGCATGCTGACCGTTGCATGAAAGTATAAAGATGATGGAATATATTGTTTAGAGTCTCCATCCCCATGGGAAATGCGCTCTAACAGACGCTTGAAAAAAACCGGGCTAAAAGTGCCTGAATGCTGTCTGGCCAGGGACAGGGGTTGAATGACTGAACGTTCCCATAACGTGGAGCTGAGAAGACCAACAATTCAGCGGAGACAATGGGACACTGCCATTTTCCTGAAACTGGGAATTATTTGGAACATTATCTGGAACATTCAATAATCGACATTCTCCAGAATATTCTATAACTGTGTGGGATGTTTTGCAAAGACGAGCGATAGATATAGAGATACAGAGTAAGTGTTGCATGCAGCAGTGAGAGTGGGGGACCATGAGCCTTGTTCGGGGATAGGTGCTATCAAAAGTATACAGTGAGTGTGAGGGAGCAGGGAGAATACGGTGACAGTTATCCTGACAGAGCGGAAAGGATTAGATTACTTACAGTGTAGAAACAGGCCCTTTGGCCCAACAAGTCCACACCGACCCACCACCCAGCCAGACTCATTCCCCTACATTTACCCCTGCACCTAACACTCTGGGCAATTTAGCATGGCCAATTCACCTGACCTGCACATTTTTGGACTGTGGGAGGAAACCGGAGCACCCGGAGGAAACCCACGCAGACACGGGGAGAATGTGCAAACTTTACACAGTCAGTCACCTGAGGTGGGAATTAAACCCAGGATCTCTGACGCTGTGAGGCAGCAGTGCTAACCATTGTGCCACCGTGCCGCCCAAGGTTATTGATGCTTGTACTGTATTGCTTGACATTTCTTCAGACCTCAGAAAGTGCACTGAGCTGGCTGATGAACTCAGAACATCCACAGTGCGTCTAGTGGTGTGGCTCCATCTGGGAAGAGAATGTTCTCCCTCTGCACTAGCCCACTGAGCTCCATCAACAAACTATGGTGTAATTGCCCCTTATCTGCCAATCTGCCATTTCCCTGCCTTTGTTCTGTATCCATCTAATCCATTCCTATCTGTGTATTTGTCCAAATGCCTTTTCAATGTTGTTATTGTACCCACTTCAACCACTTCCGCTTCCACTGCAGCTCAGTCCATATGCACATCACACTCTGTGTAAATAGGTTGACCCACAGGTTCCTTTTTATTTTTTTTCCTCTCCAAATATTAACGGATGTCCTCTAATCTTCGATTCCCCAACCTTGCAAAAAAATTGAAGTATTCACCCTTATGCACCCTCTCATGATTTGATAAAATCTATACTTCCATAAGAACCACCTCAGTTTCCTACTCTGTAAAGAAATAATTTCTAAACTGTCCAACTTCTCCCTATAACTCAACCTTTTAGCCCAGGAGACATCTTTGTAAATGCCTTCTTCATTCTTTTTTGTTCAATAATATCCTTTCTAGAGCAAGGTGAACAAAACTGAGCACAATACTCCAACTGCAGCCTTACCAACATCTTGTACAATTGCAACACAACGTCCCAACTTCTGTACTCAATGCCCTGATGAAGGCCAGTGTGCCAAGAGCCTTCTTCACTGTCCTGTGTATCTGTGACTCAAATTTCAGACAGCCGTGCACCTGATCTCCAACGTCCTTTTGTTCCACTACACTCCTTAAGACCCTCTCATTCATCATTAAACTCCTACCTGGATTTGACTTTCCAAAATGCAAGACGTCACACTTATCTATATTAAACTCCATTTGCTAATTCTCAGCCCACTTTCTTAACTGGTCAAGGTACTGCTGCAATTTCTAATAACGTTCCTCGCTGTAAATGATGCCTCCAATGTTAGTGTTATCTGCGTTGTGCACTCTGGTTCAAACCATTTATATAGATAACAAACAGCCATGGGCCCAGCACCGACCTCTGAGGCATTCCAATTGTCACAGGCTTCCAGTTCGACAAGCATACATCCACTATAGCCATTTGCTTCATAACATCAAGCCAATTGTGTCGCTAATTTGCCAGTTCACCTTAGATTCCATGCGATCGAACCTTTTAGAGCGGCCTACTATGTGTACCCTTATCAAAGGTCTTACTGACATCCATATAGAATATGTCTACCACACTGCCCTCGTCAACGTTCCTGGTCACTTCCTCAAAAATCTCTAACAAAATTTGTAAGGCATGATCCTCCACGCACAAAGTCATGCTGACTGCTTCAAGTCACACTCTGTCTTTCCAAATGCATGCACATCTTATCTCTCAGAAGCTTCTCAAGTGGTTTAGCGAAACCATGTGTGAAGTATACTGGTCTACATTTCCTAGGCTTTTATATTCAGCCATTCTTGAAGAAGAGCATAACATTTACTACCGCCCAGTCTTCCGGGACCTTGGCTACTGAACTGTCTTCTCTCGCCTCTTGCAGTGCTTTTGGATATATCTGGTCAGGACCAAGAGATTTATCTGACTTTGTGCATTCTAATATGTCCAACAGCAACTCTACTGTGATATGGACAGTACCAAGATGTGACAACTAACCTCCTCAAGGTCACAGGTCTTCATGTCTTTCTTCATGGTAAACACAGAGAGGAAATTGAGGAATTCACCGATCTCTTCAGGTTTTATACATGCATGCCTATTTTGGATTTTAAAACATCCTATTCTCTCTACAGTTGTTCTTTATCTTTGCTATACTGAATTTGGATTCACTCTAATGTTCCTAGCCAAGACGATCTTATAACCCCTTTTCGCGTTGCTGATTTCCTTCTTCAGTAAACTCCTCTATCCCCTGTATACCTTCAGGGATTCCCTTGATAGAGCTACCTGAACCTGAGCCCCGCCTCTTTTTTCTGGTCAGAGCCTCAATATCTCTTGACATCCAGGGTTCACTCTTCCAGTCTCACTTTAGCTTCACCCTCACAGGAAAATGGAAACCTTGAACGAGAGCTATCTCACTTTTAAAGCCCTCTCACTTGCCTGAGTTCCTTTTATCTCGAAACAAACAACTCCAATCATCCCCTGCAATCCCCTTTCTAACTCCAACAACATACGCCTTGCCCCAATTTAGAACTTGAATCTGTGGACCAATTTTGTCCCTCCCATAACTATTTCAAAATTACTACAACTCTAATCACTTTTCCCAAAATGTACCCCAACTTTATCTATTTCACCTATACTGCCTTATTTCCCACCAGTAGGTCGAAATTGTGCCTTCCCGAGTAGCATACTCTATATATTGCTTGTGGAAACTTTCCTGAACACACTTAACAAATTATGTTCCATCAAAGTTCTTAACCATCTGGAAGTCCCAATCTATGTTAGGAAAATTGGAATCACCTATTATCACAACCCTATTGTTCCTGCAAGTCTCCCCAGTCTCCCTGCATATTTCATCCTCTAATTCCCATTGATGATTTGGAGGCTTATAGTGCAACCACTATAACAATACCATCCCCCTCTAACTACTTTGCCCCGTTCACCAAACCTCATTGGATATTATCTCAGTTATTGCAAATTTAAATACTGGTGTGATACTCACCTTAATCAGAACTATTGGTATTTAAACTGTTTCCATTTACATCTCTCCTTCGCAGTGATTTTCACATCCAAGGCACCCCTAGTCAAGACACAGTGGAGTTATGGAGCTGTAAATGGATGGGAGCTGCATATCCTGTCACTTGCAACATTTGCTGCAAGATTCCCCACACTGGGCAGCGATCTAACACAGTGTTACCGAAACATGCAACAGCCTGGATTTATATATGAATGAACCAGTGCGGTCTGCACTGCTCCCCAAGCTGGACATTTCGCCCATGATTATCGATCAAGCATTGATGTGGGCTGCACAGAGTAGCATTCTGGATAATGCTGGGTTGCATTCAGCAGTACGCTAGCCAAATCTACACATTGCTCCATACTGAAAGTATAATGGATGGGCTGGTTATGTGAGTTTGATTGCGAATGTGAGAGATTTAAACATCTGGTTCCCTTTATTTTGAGGTTTCATTCTTGTGATTGGACCCTTCAAATCCTGACTCATCCTGTTAGACCTGACCCTCTGGATGAGTCATGGTGACTGTTATTACAGCATCTGGGTCTGCAACATGACCAACAAATTGAGCAGAAGCTGCAGAGGGGACAATCTCCGTAAAGTGGAATGAGGAAATCACAATCAAATCAGCCGAGCTCTTAGTGAATGCTGGGGTAGGATTGAATGGACCATTCATGCAACTTCCTCATATATTTCTGTTCGTTCCAAAGCAAACTCCCCTTCTCTCCCTGTGTCGCATACTTTTGGGGAGTGAGTCCCTTCCTCCTGTTCCTGCGTAACAGGATCCTCGGGCCTCACGATCCTCCAGATTTCCCTGTGTCCCAGTTTCGAGAAGTTTAATGACAGCCTTCTGTTCCTGTGCCCCAGTCTCGAGCAGTTGAATGACTGACTCCTGTTGCTGTGTCCCAGTCTCGAGCAGTTGAATCACTGACTGCTGTACCTGTGTCCCAGTCTCGAGCAGTTGAATGACATCCTCCTGTTCCTTTGTTCCAGTCTTCAGGAGCTCAGTGACTGCCTCCTAATCGAATTTTGTGAAAATAGATGTCCTCCTCCTGCTCTTGAATAACAGGCTGCAATAGTTCTGTGCTCACTTGCTGCTCCTGTGGAATGGAGTTGAGTGCTTGAATGGCCTCTTCGCATTCTTTACAGATTTTCTTGACGTAAATCATTTTCCCTGTTCCTGTGAAACACCATCAAAATCTGAATGATTTATTTTTGTATTTGACTGTCAGTAATTGAGCAAACAAGCTGACTGACAGAATTCAGAAGCTGAATGGTCTCCTCCTGTTGCCATGTTAAACACTCAAGAGTCAATAGACTCTCAGAGATGTATAGCATGGAAGAAGATCCTTCGGTCTGGTCATACATACCGACCAAATATCCTAAGTTAATCTCGTCCCCCTTGCCATCATTTGGTCCATCTCCCTCTAAACACTTTTCCTGCGTGTATCCATCCAAATGCCTTTTAAATGGTGTAGATTTACCTGTCTCCACTACCTCTTTTTGGCTTTTCAATCCATACACAGTAGTGTCTGTGTGAAAATGTTATCCCTCACGCCCCGTTTTAAATCTTTCTCCGCTCACCTTAAACCTTTGTCTTCTATATTTGGACTCGTCTGTCCTGGGGAAAAGACATTGACTTGACTATTTACCATTTCTATGCCCCTCATGATTTTATAAACCTCTTTGAGTTCCCCCATCAGCCTCAACACTTGAAAATAGACCCAGCCTATTAATACTCACCCTGTAACACTAACCCTCCAATACCTGCAGGATTCTTTTAAATCTCTTCTGCACTCTTTCAAGTTTGACAACATCTTTCCGCCAGCAGGGTGACCAGGATTAAAAGCAGTATTACGAAAGTGGCCAAACCAATGTCCTGTGCAGATGCAACATGTCATGCAAATGCTTAAA
This sequence comes from Chiloscyllium punctatum, assembly GCF_047496795.1. Taxonomy (NCBI): domain Eukaryota; kingdom Metazoa; phylum Chordata; class Chondrichthyes; order Orectolobiformes; family Hemiscylliidae; genus Chiloscyllium; species Chiloscyllium punctatum. Next base: position 94,543,052 of record NC_092752.1, on the reverse strand, counting down.
CTCAAAGCACGCACCAATAAAGGGAAAAACACCCGAGTGCCTTCTTCACTATGCTGTCTACCTGTGACGGCACTTTCAAGGAACTCAGAACCTGCACCACAAGTTTCCTCACAGGGTAGCGATCTGGGATTTATTCCATCCTTGAATGACTGGCTATGTGGAGTTTGTGCATTGTCCCTGTGTCTGTGTGAGTTTCTTCCGGTGCTATGTTTTCCTCCGACAGTATAAAGATATACAGGTAAGGGTAGGTTGGCCATGCTAAATTGTGTATCGTAACCTGGGATGTGGGCGAGGTGGATTAGCCACAGGAAATGCAGGCTCAGAGGGATAGGGTAGGGGTTTGTCCAGTGGGATACTGTTTAGAGGGACGGTGTGGCCTCGATGATCCGAAAGTCCTGTTTCCGAACTGTAGGGATTCTATTATTTCTGTGGAGTTATCCTTGATTGACAACTTTCAACAGGACCCGACCTAAATGTCATCCTCTGATTATTCTTGCCAAAATGCAACACTTCACATTTATCTAAAATAAACTTCATCGGCCACTCCTCAGCTCACCTAATCAATGTCCCATTATATTCTGAGATATTATTCTTCACTGTCGAATATACCAACAAACTTGGAATTATCTACAAACGTACTGACCGTATTTAATATATTCAAATGCAAATGATTTGTATAAGTGACAAAAGGCAGTGAACCCACTATTGATCTTTGCGAGCAGCGCCACTGGTCACAGGTCTCCAAGTTTAATAAACAAATGTCCACTGTCAAACCCTGTCTCCGATATTCAAGAAATTTTTGGATATAAATGGCGAGCTCTCGCTGGATTCCAGGCAGTCTAACCTTGTTAACCAGTCTACCATGTAGAACATTTTGGTTTTCTTAATGCATTCCATAAAGACAACATCCACTCTCCTGCCTTCAGCAATCATCTTCATCACTTCCTCAAAAGATTCCACCGAGTCAGTGAGACGTGATCTCCAATGTACAAAGCCCTCTTTAGTCCTTGTCCTTCCAAATGCATATACAACGTTTCCCTCAAAATTCCCTCCCACAATTTAGTCACCATTGACGTCAGGCTCACTGGTGTAGAGTTATCTGGTTTTTCCTTAATTTCAGAAATAATGACAATCTGTTAGCAGCCCTCCAGTCTTTTGACACATCACCCGTGGAAATCAATGTTAAAAATACATCAGCAAAATGCTGAACAATTTCTTTCCTAGCTTCCCACAAACTTTTGGGATACAACTGATCAGGTGCCAGGACTTTGTTCACGTTTATATGTTTTAGAATGTCCAACATCTCATTGTAATATAAATACTTTTCAAGATATCACTATATATTTCATTATTCTCTCGCTCTTGTAATCTCGTCTACATTAAATACTGAGGAGAAATGCTTGGTTAGTATCCCTTCCAACTCCTATGGTTCCACACATAGGTAGTCTTACTGATCTTTAAGGAACCCTATTTTCTCCCTAGTTAATATTTTGACATTAAAGGATGTGTAGAGTTGCTTGAATGCCTCGTTAACCCTATTTCTAAAGCCATCTCATATCCACATTTTCCTGGCACGAGCTCCCCGTTGACTACACACTTATTGCCCTTATACTCTTCTCGGGATTCATTTGATCTCATCTCTGTTTTCCTGACATATGCCTCCTTCCTTACCTTGACCAGAGCATCAATATATCTAGCCATCCAGCACTCCCTGAACCCACCAGCCTTGCTCATCTGACTTATAGAAATATGTTGGCTCTGGTCTCTCTGAAACCAAGTTTTGATCGCCTTGCATTTTCCAATTATCCCTTTACCTGTGAAGAGGGTATTTCAATCAGCCTTTCTAAGGATTCACCTAACACTTTCAAAATTGGCCTTACACAAAGTTAGAACTTTAATGTTTACATCAGGGTTTTCCGATTCCACAACTAGTTTAAATCTAATATGTATGCGTAACAGTTTTGAAGGTTAAATAAACATTGCCTGCCCCTCTGTAACTGGTTGGGGGGCTGAATAAGCTCCTCCTGTCCTTCTGTAATAGACTGGAGAGGCTGAATGACCTCCTCCTATCCCTCTCTAATAGAGTCGTGAGACTGAAAGGCCTCCTCCTGTCCCTCTGAAATAGACAAAAAAGGCTTCATGGCCTCCTCCTGTTCGTGTGTTACAGAGCTGAGACATCAAATGACACAGCAACCAATGGATTACGGGCAGCTGGTAAACTATATCTAATGGAGGGCCATCCCTTCTCAGTTACAGACACACAGACAACACAATGTGCTCCAGGTGCCCTCTCATTAACACTTCATATAGCTGCAGCGACACATCTCTTTGTTTTGAATGATTCTGTTGGCAAAATGTGCCAATATTCCAGCTTTCCAGCTTTTCAAGTCGCAACAGACTAATAAGAGCTGAATGGCCTTCTCTTATCCCTCTGTAAGAGGTCCATAGGGACAGAATTGCTTCGGCCTGTTCCTGAGCAGCAGTCTCAATGCTCTGACTAAGATGATGAAAGGATTTGACAACAGGACATTAAAACCAGGAGTAGCCACACACTGGTCATTAAGTACCATACTTTGTGTTCAGCTATCTACAAACTTGCCCAACCGACTTTCTTTTTATGCAGCCGATCTGTTATTTTATAACTGCTTCCTTTCACGAACAGAGTGGGACATATATAGACCTCTGCAGTGTTCTTTTAATATTCTCGTATACAAGGAAAAAAGATTAAGAAGATTGAAAGATTTATGGTCCATCCGTCAGCAATCCTCATCCATTCTATCCAAAACCAGTAAATGAAAAGTGATGTACGGAACTGGTTAACTGAGCCTATTTGTTCAGTGACTGCGATTAATGCAAAGCTCCATGGTTTCTAATTATCCGAGTGGAGGGTTTCAGTCTTTTAATGATAAATGGGCTCCGTTCAATGTGCTAACTTATAACATCAGCGGGAGCATCACCAACAGCAGATCCAGAGAGAGGGGGAGGAGAGATCAGAATCTGAGAACGTTAGACTGGAATGTTCCAACAATAGACAGGAGCTTATCTGATTATGTTTGGTATATTTCTGCATTTGATTGGTTGTCATTATCATCGGAGCACGATTACGCTCTTCTGATTTTTCAATACTTTTATTATCCCTTCTTGGCTATCGTTTGTGTTCCTGGTGAGTGTTACTGTCCAGGTTTTGTTTTCTATAAACCAGTCATGACTGTATTATTGTTCGTTCATATCGTCTGCACTTCTTGCCACTATTATTGTTCCTGTTTTAACTCTGAATCCAGATATTTACTCTACAGACCACTACTAACTACAGCAATGAAGGTGTTCAATTACTGTCTCTGTCTCTGCTCTGGACGTGTTACTCACGGGTCTCTATATTGACCAACTCAGTTTCAGTGGAGAACCACAATGTATTGTATCATTCCCTTTGCTATTAAAAGCATGGAGGTCACTGTCTGCTGTTCTGGTTACAAACTCCACTTCCTTCCACTGTTTCCATCCCATCCCTGGCCAATATATGCAGCTGAAACAGATAAGTCACAACTGTGGGAGATCCCTTTGATTATGAGCTGATTCTTGACACCATTCCCTGACCATTTCTAACTTGAAATATTCACCACTCCAGAATGCATCTCACTGGTTTATTCCATCTGCTGTTTCAATCTTGAGCTATGAAGTATATTCTTAATGAAGCCAATAATCTGTTGCTGACTCTCCTGGCTTCAAGCCTGCTGAAGCAAATGTGATTCTAACACACACCACACTCCCATCCATCTGTCATTCTTGTACACGCTGATGTATATTGCTATTGTGTCTGGCGATGCCTTTATTTTAACATTCTCTAACACTTTACCTCATCTGTTCATGAAACTTCTCTCGTTCTCTCTGTCGATTAACAAAAAGCCTGCCAGTTGTTCGTATTTCAAATAATTTCCTCCATGTGTGTTCCTTCTCAAACAATGCGTTTCACATTCTTCCACGCCAATTGCGCGCACACACACACTCTCTCCGTGTCTGATGAACACACACACAAACACACGCACCAAACCTTCCCATTGTCGGCAGTAATCTGATTCGAGTATAGTTAGCATATAACAGTAAAGTTTGCAATACTCTCTGTGCTGGGCAGATAGTGCAGTTTACTGAGCAACACACTAGCACGGTCTGGACAGCTTATTATGCTGGGCTGTCATCTTGACCCAGTTTATGTTGTTTGTGGTGTTCTGTGAAGCAGATTGAGAATTGGATGCAACAAACCATTCCATCTGATCTGACAATGCCATTATTCAATGTTCTCATTCTTGTTATTTTACTCTCGAAGATCTCACTTCTCCAGTTAGCCCCACTGCTCTTTCTTTAACCCCATATTTCCATAATATCTTTTCAGTTAATTAACTGTCTGTTTCTGTCTTTAGATTGAATCTCTCTGTCCCTCTGTATCTTTCCCTGGCCTTGGGTTTTGGCTCCCTAGTTTATCGAGTGCTGGCATTGTGTAGCCCAGAAATAATGAAATGGTGTGTGTCAGGATGTTGTTCATTTCCCAGTATGTCCCATGTAATGGTCCATGGACAGGCATGTATTAAAATTTATGAGACACATCCTTGTAACTTGCTCTATATCTGTGGTCGTCCATCTCAGGTGACCTTGCGATCAGTAACACGAGGAAGCCCACGTGAAGGACAAGGCATCTAAATTGCCTGACAATGCTCTCGCTTTCTAAGTAAAAGGTTAGTTTCTCTTTTTTTTTGTAAGAGGTCTTAAAGGCCAAACTGCCTACTGAAAACGGGGCAAGTAAATCACTTACGGAGCTTTCAGAGTTTTTAGTAAATAGTAGTAACAATGTATCATTGCCTTTGCTATTAATAGCATGGAAGTCACTGGTTACAAAGCTTTCTAGTTTTTTTTCTTGTAGCTGTAACAATCACCAGGTGCTTGGGGTCCCAAAAGGGTTGGAGGTTTTAGCAAATTATCCCTAGCTGCTATTCTCTCTGAAACTTCACTTGATGCGGTTTCCTTCTGGATTGGAGAACTGTGTGCAAGAATGCGTGTCTGAATGTTCCTTTTTGCCAAGAGGAGTGTTTAGGTGATGTTAGTATATTGGAACAGTTCATTTGTAGAACACACTGTATCCATTATTCGGTTAAGTTTTCCAATAGTTAAGTTATTGTAAATTCATCTTCGTTTTGGATAGATTTTCATTAGAGTATTTAAATATATTGTGTTTTGCTTAATGGTGAGTGGTTTGACTAGTAGCATCACATCTGGAACACCCAACAAACATCTACCTTTAAAATAAGGAAAGGTTGGCATCCAAGCTACCTTCTTGAAATAGTTTGAGGCAGCCTGGTTGGTCTATAGCAAACTGGGACTCTTGTCTGGTTCTAAATCGATAACACCAAATTGGGTTTAGAATTTGCAAACAGGCCATTCGACCCAACAAGTCCACACCGCCCCTCCGAGGTGTAACCAACCCAGACCCATTCCGCTCCCTTATCATTACACATTTACCCGGACGAAGGCACCTAACCCACACATCCCTGAAAATTATGAACAATTTAGCATGGCCAATTCACCCGACCTACACATCTTTTGGTTGTGGGAGGAAGCCAGAGAATCCAGAATAAGCTCATGCAGACACTGGAGAGTATGCACAGGGAGGCTATTGGTTTCAACGGTTACGTATGGTAGTTGTTAGTGTCTTTTGTTCCGGATGTTGAATTCGGTTGGTTTAAAGAGTGTTTTGTGTATAACGATTCTATCAGTCACTAAGAGTTCTCTGGGTGAGGAAAAAGTGAAGTTGGGGGTTTTACAACAGGTAATGAAGGCAAAGCTGTAGGAATTGGCAGCCAAGCTGGAGTGGGGTTGCGTTTGTCTGTGAGAAAATGAGAGAAAATTACAGCTTTAGCTCAGCAATTGAATTTGATGGAAACGCCATCAGAATCTTTGAAAATCGCTAGAATTCAATTTCAAATGAGGTACTTTGAACATGAGAAGGAACTGAAATAGTTTGAATTATGATGAAAAGTAGAAATAAAAGAAAAGTAAATGAAGTAGAAAGAGAGAAGAAAACTAGAGAGTTTCAAATTCAAAAGTTAGCAATTACAGAGGAACGTTGACATAGAAGGCGCAGATGAAGGTCGATGGTAGGCTGGATGAGGAGAATAGAAAGGTTGAGCAACCCTATTATCGCCAATGGTCTGATGGGGTTCTGTTTAAATACATCCAGGCATGATCTAAATTTGATGAGAAGGATGGGGAAGCATTTTGATTTTCATTTGACAAATGGCTAAAGCAATGAAGGCCAGTGACTATGTGGATTTAGTTGATCCAAACAAAACAGGTCTGTATTTGCATCCCCATCAGAGGCGGTATCTGGCCAGTATGAGGTGGTAAAGAAAGCCATCTGAAGTGCATATGAGCCTGTGCCAGAAGCCGACAGACATCATTTCAGGAATCTAAAAAAGGATCCCTGGTTAAACGCGCATTGAGTTTGAAAGGATCAAACAAAGTAATTTTAAAGTTGGGTAAGGGTATTAAAAACAGAGCAAAATTATGACACTCTTAGAGAGATTCTTATTTTGGAGAAGTTCAACAATTCACTTCCTGCAGTCGTGAGAACTCGTGTGGAAGAGCAGAGAATTACAATGGCAAGACTGGAATGGAAATGGTTGATGATGAAGATTGGGTTCAGAAATCAAAGTTTGGTTTCTGTGAGAGATTGAGAAGAATGTGCGAGATTTTCTTAAAGCACATGCCTGTGAATGTAAGACTAACTGGCAAAGGCTAGGAGTAGCAGGTAAAGAGGTGACAGCATTTAGAGGTATAGAAGCATGTAATTCTTTTATGCTGAGACATGAGGAGACATGTCATTCAGAGGGAGTATTGGAGAGATGAGAAGTGCTCCATTATGTAACGTGTGGTTGGAGTGTCCAGTGGAAACATCAACAGATTTATTCCACAATGTGGAAGGAGGCCTTGGGCTTGGTGTTGGCGTTACAACATTTCAGCACTTAACTTGCGAAAAACATACCTGAGACAAATCTTTACTGCAGATTGTAAACCGGTAAAGTTTTTGCAGAAGTTTAGGGAGAAAAATACCAGTCTGTTTTGATTGAGCTTATTGTTGCTGCCATTCAGATTGAAATTATACAGGTGACAGGGCAAGAACACCTACATTTTGTCACGTTGTGGAGACTTGGATGAAGAACGACAAAGGCGTTCTGTGGCAGGAGTAAAATGACTGAAATCGAATCACGTTGTGATCATTTGTATGTTCAGAGTCAATGTAATACATATGCATTGCAGTCTACTCATAAAGGAAGATTGGGAGGTCTAAAATGCATCCATCTTTGTATATTGATGGATCATTTTATTAAAGGTGGAGTTGTGAGGACAGTATCGATATAAAAAGTTTATTTTCTCTTGTTTTTTTTTGAAGAGAGGTTATAGAGGCAGAGGTGCAGAACTGTTGTCTAAAAATAGTCCAATTAAATAGCTGAGAAAATTTTTAGGTTTTATTAAAACGTTGGTAACAATGGAAGGGCAGTGGCCATCTCCCCCAACGAGGTTTTCTCGTTTAGTCTATAGCTGCAGCATTCAGAAGCTGCTGGGGAATCCCAGAAGGGTTGGAAGCTTCAATACATGATCCCCAAATGAACGACAAATGGAACAGAGGCTACAGAGAGGGGAAACTCTGAAACCACAGAGTGAGTGTGTCTGGGGAAAGGGATCTGCTGTATCCACCCTGAGTATTCCCGGAACATCTTCCCAAGCTACACTTAACCCAGGACCAGAGTGTAAAGGACCCCGAATGAAAAAGAGCCTGTCACAGACCGGTGTTACCTTCAACAACACGACTTGCAGCTTCACATCAGGGGGAGGATGGTGCTGCCAGGGGCTGTTAGTGTCACAATTACATTCGGCTTCTATGATTCAGGTCTTTCCAGGCAGGACTATGTGACATATCCATCAATTCCCAGTATCTCAACATCAATGTCACCATTCGGTGATGGAGGATATATATGGTGGATGAGGTAAATACATTCTTCCTCCCACAGCAGGGAGTTCCGGGTGTATCCAGTATAGTGGGATTCCCGATGGTGTACATGGCAACTGCAGAGCAGCCATGTCAATGGGGAGAGGTAGAGGAACTGAAAGAGGTCTCTCTCTATTAATGTTGTAGCGTGCCCATGCACAGAGCATCATGTTGGTGAATACCCACTGTCCTGGCAGCAGTCACAGCCTCTTCATTCAGAAGCAGTCAGCCAATCCCATCGTCATCGGGTCTCCACGTAGAAAGAAATTGATACATATTGGACAAAGGTGGTCCCCTTGATACACGATTCAAATCATCATCCCCACTACCAATCAGCCATAACAAGACATTTCATATGTTCCGAGAGGAATGGGGTCACTTGGAGCGTCAAGGAGCAGACGATCAGGGATGGAGCAAAACTTCCCATGTCTGAACGGGTCTGAGTGAACCCCCCCCCCCCAACCCCAGTACACAGGATTACTAAATCCTGTAATCCCTCTCCACTTCAGTAGCATACTGCCTTCCATTATTCCAGTAAAGGAAATGACAGGTTATATCATGTTAAATTCCACCTATCAAACTATTATCTATTGTCTTTAACGGTCTGAATCTATCTGCAGACTCTCCACCCTCTCTTGATCATTTAATATCTTGCTTATCACCAGCTACATCACCAAACTCGGCATCTGTATATCTGTTCCGTCCTGCTGATCATTAATATAGACTGTCAATAGTTGAGAACCCAGCGCAGGTCACTGTGTGACCCTACTGGTTACGTTCTATCTAACTGATTTATCCTGAGTGCCTGCTTCCTGTCTGATACCCAGTCCTCCCCCATTCCTGTGCAACAGAGTAGAAGAGTTGAATAAGAACAAGGAGCATCTGTGAGGTATCCAGCCCTCAATGGGGCTGATTTCAACGCGGTCTCTGTCCCACTTCCCTGCCAGCTCTCTATCCTACAACTCTAGTCTCTTGTAGATTGCACCGCGTGAAAAATATCACTCCACATCTCCCCTTTCAATTACTTTTAGCATTTATCTGACCTCAATGAGATCTCCTTTCATTCTTATAAACTCGAGAGTATATGATAAACTGCTCAATTTCTCTTCATAAGACAAACACTTCAAATATGGAATCAATCTAATGAAGCTCTTCTGAATTGCCTCCAATGCAAATACCTCATTCTGCAGGCCACCCAAACTGTACTCCAGTTGCAGGCTCACTAATGCCTTGCATAGCTACACCAACACTCCCTACCTTTCTACTCTATCCGTATATAAATAAACGCTGAAATTATGCTTGCAGTTCTCATTACTTGCAGTACATGCATGCAAGCTTTCTGTGATATGCGAGCAGACACCCATATCCCGCTGCACCTAAGCAATTTGATGTTTCTCTCCAGATTGATAATAATTTGTCATTCTATTATGCTGGCCAACTTGAATAGCCCCATACTTATTCACTTTAATTTTCCTTGCCAAATGTTGGCCCGTTCACCCAACTTATCCATATAGTCTTAAAACCTCTTCCATCATCATTCCGAAGTAATTTCTCAACGATGCTATTGTAATCTGAAAATGTGGTATCGTATTTTCTATCCCATCAACTGTAATACTATTGATCGCAAATGGTTGAGGCATGAGTACTGAAATCAATGGCACCCCACAAATTGCATTTTCCAAAAGAAAACGAGACATTTATTCCATCTGACTGAATTTTATTGGTTAACCAATCCTCCATCCGAGTTAATAAATTACTCCTAAACCCATGTTGTCTGATCTTACCACTTACTCTGTGGACGAGTGACATATCCAATGCCTTCACGAAGACCAGATATATTCCATCTTCAGGATTCCCACTGTCCATCTTGTCTGTCATATCTTGAAGTAACTCTAGCAAACACTTCAAACCTGATTTATCCTTTGTAAAACCATGTTGACGCCGATGGATTGCGGTTTAACTTTGCAAATGTCCTCAACAATGGATTCTAATAATTGTCTTAAATTACAATAGTTTTATCGTTACGTTTTTCTCCGTAATGGATACAGTTGTTATAAGTACTTTCCTTTCGAAAGCCTTCACGTTTTCTTGGAATTCCTGTCTAATGGGCACACGTTTTTTTAAAGAGGTATACTCCAATTGTTGTGTAAGAGGTATGTGTGGCTGACTGGACTCATCATCCCACTGGTATACAAACTCGATGGGCTGATGTCTTTCTGGTGTTCCCGTGTTGTCGCCTCCAACGCCAGAATAACCTCTTCCTGTTGATGTGGTAAAGAATTGGGAGATTATGGAATCTTCCTGTTGCTGCGTGACATTTTGAGGGGCTGATGGGTCTTCTCATACTTCTCTATAACATTTGGAAATAATGAACTGTCTTCACATGTATACCGGAGATGGGAGCGAGGGAGTGATTGGTCTTCTCCTGTTCCCATACAACAGACACGTGTCTAAATTACCGATTCCTTTCTCATTAAAGAAGTCTCAGATAGTTTTTATCCTTATCCAGTTCCCTTGCAATAGGCTCGGTGGGTCTGAATTGCCTGCTTTTATACCAGTGTAGCAATTTCCAGTCACTGTGTGACCTCTTCCAGTTCCGATGTTACACACTTGAGGAGGCTGAATGGACTGAACCTGTTGCTGTTTAACAGGATACTGGTGCAGCATGGCCTACTGTTATCGGCTCCATTGGCTGATTAGCCTCCTTCTGTAAATGTATATCAGGCTCCCGGGGCTGAATAGCCTCGTCCTGATTTGGTGTAACAGGCTTGAAGGCCTGAATATTCCCCTGATATTCCTCCTGTTTAACAGGCTGGAAAACGGAATGGATTCCTCCACCATCTATGCTCTACCCCATTGCGTCTTTTTATCCTCATTAAATTATATATCAAAGAGAAAGCTGCAATACAACTGCTGGGTATGTTACAAAACAGGAAATGAGATATACAGATTTCTGGGTACTGTAGTAATAATAGACAGTTTAAATTATATCTAAAATGTGTTAACCCAATTGAATGCTAATGCTGGGAAAAATAGACTTCATGACCACGTGTGAGATGATTTATTTCCATGCACGCACCATATGATTGGAACATGTCCTTTTCGAGTTTTACCATCGCTCGTCGACGCATGGATACCCCTATTTAGCTACCCACAGCCAGATGATCTCAAGGGAACGGGTTAAAATAATGTGGAACACAATATCAACAAAGAAATGGGTGAGCTGGATTTTTCTTCCATTGGATTACGTTACAACTCATCATCTGTCGTATGTTGCGTGCACTTTAATACTTAACACCTTAATTACCCACCACCAATTACTATGTGAATTAAAATACTCTAATTTTATAAATAAAATATTAAAAATTTGAAATAATATTTAAAATCAATGGTAATTGAAAGTTAAACTAAAACCTTAATTTAAAATCAATCAAAATTAAAAATTATTATGTTTGAAAACAATCAAAATTTTTTTAAAAATAAATTTTGTAAACTGGAGAATCCTAAGTGTCCATAAAATCCTTAAAAGCTCGAGACTTTAAGATAACACAAGGTTTGCGATGTTCTGAGCAAAAGATTTAAATTTTTCGGTCCCGAGGTCTTTCATTATTTTATTCTTCTCGAACCATTTTCCTCGGGATTCCATCACAAAACCATAAAAGGATATTTTTGTTCCTTTTGTAAGTTCCATTTTTTTTTCAGATGTTTATACTTGTTTATCTTTTCTTCCCAGGCTTGTTCAAGTGAGTTGATTTGTAGGTCTGTGCTAATTGTTACATCGACCACGATAATCTGATTTTCCTTTTTAAAAATTTAGTCCGGTATCCATAAAATCCTGGTATTATCTTTAATACGTGGTTCCACATATATTATCCATCCTTTCCCCTTAATAAACTTTGTTAGTTCTTCCACTACCCCATTGTGTCTTCTTATCCTCATAGTTTTAACATAGGGACACACCCTGAGATATGCGCAATTGTTTCAGAATTATCATGACATCTCCGACAACTTTTGATTTTAAAAGGTCTTCCATATGCTAGCGATGCGTAATGTGAACTTCATTCGCAGTAAAACCGAATTTATCACTTTGGACGTCTTCATGTGTTGTATTTTTGTCAACCAGTTATTTGAGATATTATAATTCTTAAAATAATGGGTACCAGGCCCTTGACAGGGCAAGGCCATCCATCTCTGAAGTTCCATGGAACTCCAATTAGCATAGTTCTTATTGCTAAATTCTTCTATTCCATCACTCTCTTCCTCGATAATATCAGCTTCTCTCAACTGTCGATTTATATTGGGATTCCAGATATTTTCTAACACTTTCAATTTACTGAGCTTGTGCATCTTCATCGCCATATTACCACCCTCGAATGAAAACGAGGCATGTAGTATTTCAACCGCGGAATTGTATAGCGTCTCGTATTTCCTCAGAATCGCAATTGGAATAAAAGTTGACAGTCTATTCATCGCAAGGCCGCCATCCCAGGACTTGGTATATAATATCCCATCCGTGATGGATTGTGGGAGATGTAATATTTCCTTAATTGCATTTTTAGTTATGTAATCCAGTTTATAAAGTTAGTTTACTGATACTTCTGATAAAATTAGATGATAAAATAATTTAGGGATAAAATTAATTTTTAAAAGTTGCAATTTCTGGACAGGTTTTAAAAGGGACCTTTTAATATTTTCAATCCAAATACCGAGTTGGTTCTCCCAATCCGATGGACTTACACCAATTCAGGGGTCTATGTTTGCTCCTAAATATTTATCAGTACTTCCTGGATCTATGAATTGAATATTTCCTTCGTTAAATTTCCAATTTGTCTTCTCATTATATATAAACGTTCTATTTTTATAGGTAAAAACCAGTTTTAAATTGTATGCCATTCCATCGTAGCATTGGCTAATTAAAGCTGTATCATCGGCGAACGCTAAAGTTGCACAATGATGGCTCTCTTTATCTTGGCCTAGAAATAATCCTTTTTTTCCCTTTCTTCGATAGTGTTTATAAGGGGGTCCATAACTATATTAAAAAGAATATCATCACCCTGTTTAACCCCTCTTAAAATTTTAATCTTATCAGTTTTACAATTAAAAACTTCGATTTGAGTAAAATTATTTTCATGCAAACTTGTAATTAATTTCAGAAATGTTGGGGTTGCTGAATCCTTTTGAGGGCATTTATTATTAAGTTATATCCTACGGTATCAAAGGCTTTCACCAGGTCTACAAATACCACTGCTAGATAAATTTTATTCTTCTTGGCTCCATTTATGATATTCTCCAGGATTTTAATATTTTCTTCACACCCTGCCAAACCTGGCATAAAACCTTTCTGCCTTTTATTTAAATTTATAACTCTACTTAATCTATTGGCGATATTTTTTTGTAAATAGCCTAAGCATAATTCGATGTATTGTAATTTGTCTCCAGTTATTAATGTCTTTCAATTTATGTAAAACTCTTTTATCTCACTTTTTCGATTAGAATCAATCTAAACATCAGGTCATAGACAGAGAACACAGGGGGCTAACACCTTCAACATATTGTCTAGCTATCACCATTGTTAACAGCTAACCCGAGAATGCAACTTTAAAGAAAAGGGTTTTGTGATTTACACATGAAAGAAGTGAAACTATCACTGTATTCTAACAGATTAAAGGCTTAACAGACAATCAATTTTTCAATGTATAATTTCAGTGACATCACACTGTAAATATTTGCTATAAATTCTGTGTTACGATAGAGCCCTCCACAATTACCTAATGGAGGAGCGTCGCTCCAAAAGCTAGAGTGCTTCAAGTAAACCTGTTGGACTATAACCTGGTGTTGTGTGAATTTTAACTTTGAAAGCATGCCAGGTCACTTTAAATCAGAACGGGTTTTGCTGAATAGAAAGTAAAGCCACAGATGCCAGCTGAAGCTCAGCCCATTCCACATGTCACCATTAGCTGAGAAATGGAGTTTTGATTGCTGTTTTGACAACAATTCAAATATAACTAATGAGTTTAAATAACGCTCAGGATACCAGATGCTAACGGGATTTGAATATTATTGTTAGGACATCTGGAAAGTAATCAATTTATGAGAATTATTGTAACATGGGCAGTACATAAATCCAGAATTTTGAACACTAGAGGGAGAGCCACTGCCATTCAATAGCAGAGTAACTGCTGTAGTGCAGGAGTGCTAACTGGCCATCTCAAACATTTTCTATCAAAGATACATGCCCATGTAAAACCTACTTGCAATAAAAAAAACATGACCCAGGGAGATTAGCAGCTGGAAGAGTGCACACAGCGGGGAAGATGGATTCAATGTGGTCTTGAGATTGTGATGCTTAATATGTGGGTTGTTGGACAAGCATGTTTTTACACAGTTGGAGTCAGATATAAGTAGCTAAGAAAAGAGGGGTTGTATTTGTGAATACTTGTTGTTTAGTGTTCACTATTAAAGTTAAGAAACTAACTTGTTATTTTTTGTTTAAATACTGAAACATAGGAGATCTGTGTCGCACATATTTTAACAGGTTACGAGGTTAGGTGAGCTTTTCTGGGTGTTTGATTTTAATTAACAGAGGGAGTCGACTCTACCTTGTAAATGTCCATCCACACTAACCCCATTTCCTTGCAGTTGGCCCATATCCTTCCTGTCATTTCCTATCCACGTATCTATCCAAATACTTTTGAAATGTTGTTAATGTACCCCCCTCAACCACAACTGCTGGCAGCTCAACCACGTACCATCATCTGGGTAAAGAAGTGGCCACTCAGGTTCCCTTTTATTCATTCCTCTTTAACCGTAAACTGATCACATACAGTCATCTATTCTCAAAAGCTTGGAAAAGGACTGAGAGCATTTACCTTAACCATACCCCTCGTCATCTTATGCAGCTCTATAAGGAATCCTTCAGTCTTCTCCACGCTAAAGAAAATGTCCGAGCTTGTCCAACCTCTCCCTATAACTCAGGACATTGGGTTCTGGCAACGTCTTTGTAAATTTCTTCTGCAATCTTTCTAATTTAATAACATCCTCCCTATAACAAGGTGACAAAACTAAACACAATACTCCAAGTGCGGCCTTACCAAAGTCCTGCGTAACTGCAACATAAATTCCCAATTTCTATACTTAATAACCTGCCTGATAAAGGTCAATATGCCAAAAGTCTTCTTCATTGCCCTATTTACCTGTGACTCCACTTTTAGAGAACCATGCGCACCTGAACACCAAGGTCTCTCTGCCCACTGCACCCCTTAAGACCCTTCCATTTACCATGAAACTCCTATCTTGATTTGAGTTTCCAAAATGCAAAACCTCACATATCTATAGTAAATTCCATTTGCTATTTCTCAGCCCACTACCCCACCTGATTAAGGTCCTGCTGCAATTTCTGATAAATTCCTCACTGATCACGATGCCACTTACTTTAGTGTCTTCTGTAAACTTACTGATCATACCTTGTACATTCGCAACCAATTCATAGATAACAAACAGCAATGGACCCAGCCTCCAGTCTGACAAGGGTCCTTCTGCTAAACCCTCTGCTTCCTACCATCAAGCCATCTGTGTATCCAATGGCTCAGTCCCCCCAGCATTCCACGTGATGGAACCTCCCAGAGAAGCCTGCCATGTGGAATCTTATCAAAGGCCTTACTGAAATCCATAGAGTCTACCTCTACCGCTCTGTCCTCAACATCCTTCCTGGTCACTTCATCAAAGAACTCTAACAAATTTGTGGAGCATGATCTCCCACTCACAAGACTACGCTAACTGCTCCGAATCAAACCCTGTGTAAGTAATGGGTGCAGTCAATGGTAAGTTTGTCCTTCATTGTAAGATGATTCGAGTACATCTTCCTGCTGTTGTAGAGCCTTGCTGAGAGGGCATTTGGGGCACTCTCTACAGAGTTGATCTCCTTTGTAAGGAATGATCTCCTTACCACAGACACGGATGATGGTAACATTAGGATAGAGAGAAGAAGCTAAGTGTTTAATCTGTAGAGCTGTGAGAGATGAAGAAATAGTGATGCTGAAACACGAGGAGTGGCAGCTATCTCTTATTTCCAAAAGATACATTGATCGGGTGAGAAATTCCATACTTTACCCAGGATTAATTGCTTTGATTTATTGTCACGTGCACTTCAGTACAGGGAAACACTTTATTTATGAACAGTGGAAGAAGATCATAGTAAGCATGGCCAGATAGATTATAGGGTGGAAGTAGACTTGGACAGAGTAAGGTATAAAGGTTACACTGAATCGGACATGAACTAGACAAGATCAACATGAATAATATCATCATTATTTGAAATTAGAGAGTCCATTCATCTGTCTAACGTGAATTTCCTAATAGTTTATATGCCTAAATTAACTCTCCCCACATTAATGTGAAGTCCGCATGTGAACCCGTACTGAAGGTCATTTTGCTCACAATTCCCAGCAGCAGCCACAATACCTTTCCTCTGAAACAAGTAAGCCATTCCCACCAGCTTCCGCCCTGCATAGAGAATACCAAGCTGTCTTTTCGGAGATGAAAGATGACTTCTTGAGACTTCACACAAGACATATGGCTTCCCTGCTCACCACGTTAAAGTCCCACGTATGTGTCATGAGCAACGGAGCCTCGAAGAACAACGTGGAACAGTCTGTCTGTGCAGCCTCTGCTCCACTTGTTCATCATGTTAGAGCATCAATTAAAAGACAGTGAGGACTGCCGATGCTGGAGATCAGTGTCGACAATGGATTGCTGGAAAAGCACAGCAGGTCAGGCAGCATCCAAGGAGCAGGAGAATTGATGTTTTGGGCATAAGCCATTCATCCGGAATCATCATTAATTATCTCATTCTGTCCCTGTGTGAGTGCATTGAGGGGGAATAGCCTCCTCTTGTTCCTTTATAAGGGGCTGAATGGCCTCCTCTTGTTGCTGTGCAATTTAATCAAGGGGCTGAGTGGCCTCATCCTATTGCTGTGTCAGTGATTCAACGGACTGACTGGCTCCTTCCTTGTCCGATTGGGCAGGGCCAAGGGCCTCACTGGGTTACCCCTGAATCCTGTTTAACAGTTCGTTGTGCTGACAAGTGTGATGATGCTGTAACATTAAGAGGTTATTTTGTTCTGGATTCTTTTAAGACAGAGATTGAACGATTGTTACCAAGCTGGCTACTTCAGACCACTTGAGAAAGCAGCTAGGGAGGCCTTGGGCTGATTTTAATGCTGTCTGAATGGGTGTGGCCAGCTCTCACAGATTAGGATCTGAGCAACATCAGAAACTATTGGGGTCTCCACAGAGTTGGAAGCTTCAGTGGATGTCTCCTGGCTGCTACTCTCCCTGAATTTTCTCTTGCTGCAGTTTTTAACTGGATTGGAGAAATGTTTGTTAAAATCTGTGTCTGAATATTCATTTTTGCCAGGGGCTGGGTTTATGCGATTTTCCTATATTCGAACAGTTCATTAGTAATAGTTCCTAGATCTATTACTCTGTCAATATGTCGAATAGAATTAAGTTATTCTAAATTCCCCTTTCTTTTGTTTCGTTTTATCTTCCGTGTACAAGTAAATGGTGTTTTGGTTCACACCGAGTAGTTTGATCATTCATATTGCATCTGGAACAGACACTTTACATTTCCTTTAAAATAAGAAAACATTAGAATCTAGGTTCCTGCCTTCAAATATTTTCAATGGGTTCTGGTGTAGCCCATCACACTAGACTCCTTCTCTTCCTGAGTAATTGGCTGGAGGCACTGACCGTTTTGTCCCTGTTTTTCTCCAATAGAGTCAATGGGCTGAATGACTTCCTCATATTTCTGTGAAACCAGCGTAAGGTGCTGAATGAACTCTTGTTTTACTGTGGAAATGTGCAGTACCAGGCAGTGCTGTTACATGAATGTTACAGACACTTTAACAGAACAAACCTGAGTGGTGTCTGGGTCTTGCTGCACATGGACTCAGACCAGTTCAGGAGGTGAGTGGGGACAAAATGTTCTGAACATTGTGGAATCTTCAGCGACCATCCCCACTTCTGATCTTATGGTGGGGAGGATAGGGGTGGTGGTGGGGGCGGGGAGACACTGATGAAGCTGCTGAAACTGTTTCTGAAGAGGAAGCTACCCTGAGGATCTCCCACAGAGGTGACCCATGACTGAGATTATGAACATCTCCCTTTGTGCCATGTTTGACTCCAAACACTGGAGAGTTTACTCTGATTCCCATTAAGTCCAGTTTTGAAACAGAAGGCAACCACTGCCTTGATATCAGGTCAAGTCATTTTTACCTGAAACCTTGTGTCAACCTCTTTTGTTCATATCAAGAGGCCATGATATAGAAGCAGCAAGTGTTTTCTTCAAACAGCTGGTGTTGAATGTCAGGATTTCTCTTCTCAAGTGTGTTCGGGGAGCTAGGTGACCGAAAGTGTTTGAAGAGGAGGTCGATGGATATTGGCCTGTCAGAGAGTTTAGGACTCTGAAGAATTTGGCATGAAAGAAGATTTGAGACCAAGAGCAGATCACTTATGATCTTAGAGAAGGGCAAGTCAGGCTTGGGGAGTGAACGACCTGCCCCTTTTTCTGATGTTCTCCCATTCTGTTATTGGAAAGTTAGTGGGTGTTATTTTCATGAACGTGCAATTACTGAACATTGCAGTCAGGAGACCAGAGGATCTTGTGAGACATCTCTGAGTGAGATATGGGGGCTGTATTCACAGTGAATCTGGGTCTATAACATGATCAACAAATGAAACACAAGTTTCAGAGACGGGAAGCTCAGTAAAGAGCGAGACGGGCCTCTTTCTTACCCAGCCTGGATTCTTCAATTACATTTCCCAAATCACTTCAAAGCATGTGACAGCCTTGAAGGGCTGAATGGTCTCCTCTGTGCATCAGGTTATAGATGAAAGTAGCCTCCAAATGTACCTGTCTAGCAGGTTTGAGGGCCTGAATGGAACACAAAAACATGGGACTGAGGAGTAGGAGTGGGGCATTAGATAATTTGACCCTTCTCCACCAGGCACCGATATTGTGCCTGATCAAATTGTGGTCTCAGCCCCACTTTCGTTTCTGTGTCCAATTATCTGTGACTCACTTCCCTGTCAAATAATTAACTAACACAGCTTCCAGTCCATGTGAACATAAAGGCACAATAAAAACTTCCAGTGAAGAGAATTCCCACATGAAATGTCCTTTAAGAATTTTTCATCATCCCTCTTATAGAATCAGAGTCATGCAGACCGGAAACAGACCCGTTAGTCCAATCTGTTCGCTCCGATCAGATATCAAATTTGATTTAGTCCCATTTGCCAGCATTTGGCAAATATCCCTCCTGTGATTGTACCCGCCTGGACCATTTCCTCTGGTAGCAATTTCTGTACACACAAAACTCTCTGCCTGAAACATTTATCTTCAGGTCCCTTCTAAATCATTCGCACTCTCCCCTATCCTGGGATCAGATCGTGGCTATTCAGAATATCCATACACCTGATGCTTCTATAAACTTCTATAATGTCACCCCTCAACCTCTGACACTCCTGGGGGAAAGATCTCAACCTAATCAACCTTTCCCCGACGCTCAAACCTCCAGTCCTGGAACATCCGTGTAAATGTTTTCTGCAGACAACTGAGTTGCACGCAGTATTCTTAAAGTGGCCTCACCAACATCCTGGGAGAGTTGGATTTGGCTGAATTCCCTTTGCTTTCGGCAGTGAGGAGATTCCAGTGAATTCTGGTCAGGGATCATCCAAAAAGTAGTACGGTGGATAGCACTGTTGCCTCACAGCACCAGGGACTGAGGTTCAATTCCAGCCTTGGGTGACTGTCTGTGTGAAGTTTGCACATTTTCCCCTTGTCTGTGTGAGCTTCTAATGGGTGCTCCAGTTTCCTACCACAGATGCAACATGCCCCCACAACTTCTATACTCAATGCTCTTACTGATGAATGTGTACTGCACCACTGTCTGCTACGACTCCACTTTCAAGGAACAAAGTACCTGCAGCCCTATGTCCCTTTGTTCCACAACACTCCCCAGGACTTTACCATCAAGTGTAAAATGAAAAACCTCGTATTTAATTAAATTACATTTCAACTCTCACTCCTTGCCCCTTTGTACCATTTAATTGTGGTCTCGTTGTACGCTGAGATAATCTACTGCACCACCTTTCTGATGTAATCTGTAAACTTACTAACTATGGCCCCAATGTTCACATCCAAATCCTTGATATAAATTATGAAATTCAGTGAACTCAGTACTGATTCTTGTAGCACACTGCTGCTCACAGGCCGCCAATCTGAAAAATACCTTCTTCCTTCAAGCCAATTATGACTCGCTTCCCCTGTATGCCAATTGACCGAACCTTACCAATCTGTCTACCTATCGGAATGTTATGAACACCTTGCTGAGGTTCACATAGACAATATCTACCAAACTGCCTTCATCAATCTTCTTTGTCACCTCTTCATAAAACTAAACCAAAATAATGAGACATGATTTCCCATGCAGAAAGACACATTAGCTACCCTGATCACCCCTTGCCTTCCCAAATGTATGTCAATCCTATCCCTCAGAATCCCCTCCAACAACTTACCCACCACTGACATCAGGTTAATTGGTCTATAGCTCAGTTGTAAATTCAAAACTGAGTGTTATTTTAAGGTGCAAGGAAAAAGATTTTAAAAAGTCATGAGAGGTAAATATTTTAGACAGAATCTAGCTTGTGTGTGGAATGAAATTCCAGAGGAAGTGGTGAAAGCAGGGACAGTTACAATGTTTAAAGGACATTTAGATCAGTACATGGATAAGACATCATTTTGGATGGTACTGTGATCAGCTGCCCTGTCCCTCCCCCTCTCTGAATGTATCCCTGTTGGTTTTCACCCTCTGCCAATACCTGTGCAGTGGCGTGAGGAGGCCAGCAGAGGGTAGCATTGCATCACTTTAAGCCCCACAAAGACTGCCAGACCTGCTGAGCTAATTTCCTGGTGCGATCATATCAAACTCACCTCATTAACTACACATTCCACCCCATGGTGTCCTGCCCATTCAATACCAGCCCGAATCTCCGACCCATCATGGCTGGAGATAGTCACCATTGTCCGGGTACTCCTGGAAGTTCCATGATCCCTGGCACTGGTGCCATCTTTAAAAGGCCAATGGGCACATGATGAGCTTTCTCCGTTTGGAGTCGCCCTGCACAGTTTACCCCCGAGCATGGCAGATAAGGTACAATCACACCACGGTTTGTCGACAGAGGCACGGAGTTCATGGTGGAGGGGCTAGTACACAGGGGGCCATTCTCTTCCCAGAGGGGGGAATACCACCAGACCCACCGAGTATGGTCTGAGCTCCCCACTCAGTTCAGTGCAGTATCTGCGGTCTGAGGAAATGTCCAACAATACAGGTCAAGCATCAATAACCGTCCCCGCTCTGTCAGGATAAGGGTCACTGTATTCTCTCTGCTCCCTCATATTCACTTTATACCTGTTGTAGCACCAACCCTCGAACTAGGTTCCTGCTCCACCACTCTCACTGCCGCATGCAGCATCTTCTCTCTCTCTCTCTCCCTCCACTTTACCCCCTGCATAGATACAACACTTTGGACTGACTCCCTCCAGACACCCCACCATATGTCCTCCAACCCCCACCTACACTAGCACTAACAGCAGGGCCTCACACTCCATCCCTTACTTCCTCCATTCCAAGAGAAACCGCCTGGAATAGGGCAGGAAGGGCCAAGCCGGGCGGTGGTGTGCCCGATATCCGTTCCTTCACCCCTCGCCCCACGCCATGTGGGGAGGACCATGGTAGGAGCCGGAGAGGACAGCGATGACTCGTGTGGAGATTCTGAAACATCCATGTCACACCGACCAAGTAAGGAGCAATGTTCAGTGAAGGGCAATTCTTACTTTAAACCCACTGGCAGCTCCGTTTCCCCCCGGCACAACTTAGAAGCCGTGGCCGTGATGCCATCTCCCTTTTGTGTGAAGCTGGTAGAAATGGAGTCGTTGGGCAAGAGGGTGGGCTTACAACACATCGTCACCAGCAACTCCCAGGAAGGGAGCACAGAGACTCCCTCCTACTCATCCTCCTGTGAACAGCTCAGATACTGAAACGAATCTTTGATAGTTCCTGCTCTCCCCACTTGTCCTGACATCTTCAACAATCTGTGCTCATATACATGCAGAGCTCGCTGCTCCTGCACCCCCTTTATAGTGGCACAGCCTGTTTTAAACTGTGTTTCATTGTCTTTCCAACCAAAGTGCATCACCTCATACTGCTCTGCACTGATCCCCATCTGCCATAACGCTGAACACTACACCAACTTATGATTGTACGGTTAGAGTTGCACACTCTCCTCCATAGACTTCAGAATTCTTCCAGGTTCGGTGCCATCTGCAAACATTGAGATTGTTATAGCGTTACACTCCTCATAAAACAACTGAAATCCTGCCCCATACTCACGAGTGTGAGCAAGTAAAATACTGCTATATTCCCAAAAGTCCTGACACGTACGAGACAGAGGAGATGAAATATTGACAAACCACAGAAGAAGAGAAATCCAGATAGGTTCCACTTATCTATATTCATCAGGGTATAATGTGATGAATTTGAAAGCGTGTCCTGTACCTTTAAGAGACGGTGAATGCTGTTCTGATCTGAGAGCTTACAAGCACCGCTGTTATGAGAGAACGGCAGACCCAGAAATAGTATATTGCTATAGAGCTGGAGTCGGGTAATAAGCAGTGAAGAGGAAGAGGATCCCAAGTTGTGAATAGTTGATGCAAAATGTTCACTTTTGGAGTGAAAAAAATAAATTGATGCTTTTATTTAAACAGTGGAATTTGGCAGATGTCACTCGTATTTTAAGAGTTTACAAGGAAAATTGAGCATTTCTTCGTGTTTCATTTAAGTTACCAGATGAGCTTCACGCCATGTCCTAATAATTGCTGTGTGTATATCTGTATGTCTCTGTGTCACTCTGTCACACTCAAGGAAAATCAGACAAAGATAAATTATTGTTAGAAACTGCCCAATGAGACATAGATTCTGAATAAACTAATTCCAGTTACAAAGATGCAGAGCAATTGCGAAGCTGACCTCACACCAATATCCCTTTCGCCCATCTTTCCTGGGAAGGCTGGCCCATGTTACAGGGTGTTTTCGAAGTGTCTACATTTCAGCATTCTGAAACGTGGGAACACAACATTCCAGGACACTTTCTCTCAGTCTCCCCCTCTCTATCTATACCCCAAACGCATCCCATGTGGTGATATTTAAATTGATTCGCCCGCCATCTCTCTCTGGCAGTGATGTTCGCACCCATAGCACCCCCTGGTCATGGCACGATGGAGAGATGGAGTTGAAAATGGATGGGAGCTGCACATCCTGTTACTTTCAGCATGGGCTGCAAGTTTCCCCACGCTGGTTCAGTGATTTAACACATTGTTACTGAGCAATGCACTGGGGTGAGGTGCACAGCTCTACATACTGGGTGGTTAACTGCGCCTGGTTTACAGACCAATGCACTGTGGTTTTGTACACAGCTCTACATTCTGTGAGTGTAACTGCTCCAGGGTTACAGATCACTGGGATGATGTACACAACTCTAAATGCTGGGAGGGTACGTGATCCTGGGTTACAGATCAATGTACTGGGTTGTTGTACACAGTCCTACATGTTGGGAGGGTAACTGTTCCTGGGGTAAAGATCAATGCACTGGGTTGTTGTACACAGTCCTACATGCTGGGAGGGTAACTGCTCCTGGCTTATAGATTAATTCATTGGTGATCACTGCGCAGGTCGCTGTGCTGGTCAGATTATCTGGTTGGGTTTTATAGATAACGCACTGTTGCGATCTGCACAGCTCACTGCCCTGGACAGATATATGGTCTGGGTTTATAGACAAATGCCCTGATCTGATCTGTGCAGTGTTCCACCCTGGACAGATTGCTGGATTATATTGTCCAGTGTAATGGATGAATCTGGGCCAAATGCTGGGTTGTACTAAGCAGTACACTGGCCTGGTCTGTACAGTGTTCCATGGTGAACAGATATCCGCTCTGGGTTTGTGATGTCTGGGCTGGTTATGTGAGGTAGATTGAGAATGTGGTATATCTAACCATTTCAGCTGATCTGGCAATGCCTTTAGGTCCCATTCCTGTGACTGGACCCTCCGTCTCTCACCCCATTAATGTTACAGTGTGCCCAGGCACAGTACATTATGTTGGTGGGGCGGGTAATAGAGAAAGGTGACGGACAGGTCAAGGGGTTTCCCCGAACATTCTGTCCCCGACATTCTATAACTGACATTCCCCAGAACGTTCTTTACGTGACATTGTTTTGGACGTCAGTGAATTGAAGAAACTATAAGATCCCGTTCCATGGAGTAGGAGACACTGTTCCACAGGTCCCTCAGGCAGTTAAAGGGGTGAATGCGTTTTCCCTGTGTTTACATTTCTTCCCAACACAGGAGTCGACCACAATCTAGACCAAAATGCAGAAATTCGCAAACTCCGTTTGTCTTCTGGAAACTGGGAGCTATTCCTTCAGGACAGCAACGTTTCCACCTTCCGTATTAGGAACAGGGAAGGAGTGTCCTGTGTCTGCTCTCAAGTGATCGAGTGTGTGGGAATGTTCTAGAAACCATTTGTCCTTATGGATGTGTCCCTGCGTGTTTGGGGAGGGAGGATTTCTTGTAGTTTATGACCCATTTTTGTCAGTAATTCCGACCTCCCCATTTGTTATTCCAGCTCCAATTATTTGATTAAATCCCTGAATACAGGGACACATTTGGAAATCTCACTGTGTCCCCGATCAAACTGGTCCCTTTGCCTTCAGGCTGATGGATAATGGGTTTGTTTTCCTTCCTCACAGTTAACGTAGTGATCATCTACCTCCTGCTTTATAAAGATTGTGGATTGTCTCCATGTGTCAGACGTTACCTGGGGGCCATGGCTGAGGCGGATCTCCTGGTCATTATCCTCAACTGATCCTGAGACACATTTCCATTATTTATTTGTAACAGTTTTATTTCTTGAAGGAACCAGTCCCAGTGAGTAATATCCACGCCGTCCTGCTTTATGCAGCCACTGACTGCTCTGTCTGGTTCATCGTCTCTTTCACCTTTGATCGGTTTGTGGCCATTTGTTGCCAGAAGCTGAAAAGCAAATATTGCAGTGAGAAAACGGCGGCTGTGGTTCTGGGAGCAGTAACTGTGCTGAGCTGTTTAAAGAACATTTCCCGGTATTTTATGCTCACGGCTCAGTTTTTGCTAGGGAACCAGCCCTGGTTTTGTGATGTAACAGACACTGTTACATACTCCAGTGTCTGGGTCACAATCGAGTTCCTTCACCACATTCTAACCCCGTGTGTTCCATTTCTCCTGATTCTGCTGCTCAATGTTCTCACCGTCAGACACATTTTAGTGACCAGCAGAGCCCGCAGGAGACTCCGTGCTCACACCAATGGGGATGCTCAGTCTGACACAGAAATGAGAAACCGAAAAAAATCCATCATTTTACTGTTCGTGATCTCGGCCAATTTCATCCTGTTATGGTCAACGTTAATGTTGTATTCTTTATGGTACCGGATGTGATTTATTGGGTATAAGTCTGTGTCTCTCAATTAATTTGTTCTGGATTTGGGCTTCATGCTGCAGCTCCTCACTTGCTGCACAAACACCGCGATTTATGACATGACTCAGACTACATTCAGGCAGCAGCTGAAGAATGTGCTGAAATATCCTTTCACCCAAATCGATCCATCAACCAAATTCCCTCATTAATCACACCATCCGGGATTTTCTCATTTCAGTTCAGTGTTTCAGCGATGGAGCAACCTGTCGCTATGGTAGGAGACTGAGGGCAGCGCTGGTTTATTCATCCTTATCCCACAGGGCGGTTACAGGGAAACATTTCAATGTTTCTCACAACTCAGGGGCCAGTGAGAAAATGCACCATCGCACTGACTGTATCCATCACTTCCATTTGTAAACAATAAAAATGTTGATTAAAGCGTGCCGAGCAGCAGAGTGACAGATGTTGTTGTGTGTCTTTGTGTTGGAGAAGCTGAGCTGGAGAGAGACAGACATAGCCCCAAGTCCTGGTCCTCAGGGATATGGAGGGCACCACGCCCTGAGCTCAGGAGCTGGGTTTAACTCCCTCATGCTCTTACTTTCCCTTCTGGGTCTCCCACTCCAACTTGGCTGTCAGCAGAATTCACATTGCTCCTTTTGTCACTCTTCCTCCATATAGCCCTGCCACTCTAACACTGCACTGCCATTTCTCTCTCTTTTTCCCATTTACACACTCAATTCCACTTTCTTTGCCTTCCCCACACTTTTTCCATCATGCAATTATAACCTCCCAGCGTTACTGTGTGCCTCGCATCCAGCGGTGCTGGGGGAACAGAAGAGGGATGTTGATCTTCAGGCCCATGTTCGAGAACAGAGATTGGGACGGCATATTCGGCCATTGCACGGGGATATTGTGGTTGTGAAAACAAAAGCCGATACTAGGGGAGTGACACCATAGGCTGTGGCTGAGAATGGTACAACAGGATATCACAAACAAAATACATTGTCTGGGAAATACTGTCTGTTACTCAGGGAATCGAATGTGGATGGGGTTAAAGGCCATTTAGAGGGGATGAAGTGGGTCGGTGTTCACAGGCAGGAGCTCAGTTTAAGGTGTATGAGGAGTGTGATGGTGGGAGACTGCGTGGTCATGTAAGCATAATGCTGAGGGAGTGTGCGAGGGAGTGAGCATGATGGTGGGAGAAATTGTGGGGGAGAGAGCGTGACAGAGGGGGAGAGTTTGGAGAAGTGAGAGTGACCAAGGGGGCGTGTGCAGGGGAGTGAATGGCACAATGGAAGCGTGCGGGATAGGGAGCGTGATGCTGGGGGAATGTGTGGGGGACTGAGTGTGATGGTGGGGAAGTGTACAGAGGAGAGGGAGTGACGGTGGGGGAGAGCGTAGGGAAAGTGAGATTGACGATTGGGGCATGTGCAGGGGAGTGTACGGGACAATGGGAGTGTGTAGGAGAGAGAGCGTGATGGTGGGGGAGTACACGGGGTCTGAGAATCAGTGTGGGGCTCTGTGTGAGGGAGTTAACGATACAGTGGGGGAGAATGTATTTGTGTGAGTCCGATGGTGAGGCTTTGTGCAGGGTGAGTGAGCATGAGAGTGGGGCAGTTGTGGTGGAGTGAGTATAATGTTGGGCGACTGTGCACGAGAGTGAAGGTGGCAGTAAGGAAGTGTGTGGGAAAATCGTGGAATATGTGGGGATGAGCGTGACAGTGAGGGTGGTGTGGGGCAGTGTGCGTGATGATGGAGTATGTTGTGGTGTGTGTGACGGTGAGGGTGGTGTGGGGCAGTGTGCGTGATGATGGAGTATGTTGTGGTGTGTGTGACGGTGAGGGTGGTTTGGGGCAGTGTGCGTGATGATGGAGTATGTTGTGGCGTGTGTGACGGTGAGGGTGGTGTGGGGCAGTGTGCGTGATGATGGAGTATGTTGTGTGTGTGTGACGGTGAGGGTGGTATGGGGCAGTTTGTGTGAGAGTGGTGGAGTGTGGGCAGTGTGTGTGGTGGTGTTGGAGTGTGTGGGGGTGAGCAGAACGGCGGGAGGGGTGTGGGACAGTGTGTGTGAGGGTGGTGGAGTGTGTTGTGTGAGACGGTGGGGGGTGCGTGGCAGTGCGTGTGGGTGCTGGAGTGTGGGGGTGTGAACGGGACGGTGGGGGTGGTGTGGGGCAGTGTGTGTGGTGGTGTTAGAGTGTGTGGGGGTGAGCGTGACGGTGGGAGTGGTGTGGGACAGTCTGTGTGAGGGTGGTGTAGTGTGAAGGGGTGAGCGTGATGGTGGGAGTGGTGTGAGGCCGTGTGTGTGATGGTGGTGCAGTGTGTTGAGCTGTGTGAAACGGTGCGGGTGGTGTGCGGGAGTGTGTGTGGGTGGTAGAGTGTGGGGGTGTGAATGCGACGGTCGGGGTGGTGTGGGGCAGTGTGTGTGATGGTGGTAGTGTGTGGGGGTGAGCGTGACAGTGGGGTGATGTGGGTCAGCGTGTACCATGGTGGTGGAGTGTGTGGGAGTAAGCGTGATGGTGGGAGTGGAGTGGGGCTGTGTGTGTGAGGGTGGTGGAGTGTGTGATGGTGAGCGTGATGGTGGAGATGCTGTGGGACAGTGTGTGTGATGTTGGTGGAGTGAGTGGTCGTGAGTGTGACAGTGGGGGTTGTGTGGATCAGTGCGTGTGATGACAGTGGAGTGTGTCGGGGTGTGCGTGACGGTGAGG
Source organism: Chiloscyllium punctatum (assembly GCF_047496795.1). Lineage (NCBI taxonomy): Eukaryota > Metazoa > Chordata > Chondrichthyes > Orectolobiformes > Hemiscylliidae > Chiloscyllium > Chiloscyllium punctatum. The sequence continues at coordinate 94,514,749 of NC_092752.1, read as the reverse complement.
GTAGCTTTGAGCAGTGTGGGTGATGGCGGTGGAGTGAGTGGGTGTGAGCATGATGTAGGGGGTGGCATTGGGCAGTGTGTGTGATGGTGGTGCACTGTGTGGGGATGAGCGTGTCGGTGGAGGTGGGATAGGGCACTGTATTTGATGGTGGTGGAGTGTGTGTTGGTGAGCATGATGGTGGGGGTGGTGTGGGGCAGTGTGTTAGATGGTGGTGTAGTGTGTGAGGGTGAGCGTACTGGTGGGGGTGTATGGTTCAGTGTGTGTGATGGTGGTGGAGTTTGTGGGGGAGAGTGTGACGGTGAGGGTGCTGTGGTGCAGTGTGTGTGGGTGAGCGTGACGGTGAGGTTGGTGTGGGGCAGTGTGTCTGATGGTGATGAAGTGTATGGGTGTGGGCGTGACGGTGAGGGTTGTGTGGGGCAGTGTGTGTGATGGTGATGAAGTGTATGGGTGTGGGCGTGACGGTGAGGGTGGTGTGGGGCAGTGTGTGTGATGGTGGTGGAGTTTGTGAGGGTTAGCGTCATGGTGTGGGACAGTGTGTGTGAGGGTGGTGAAGTGTTTGGGTGTGAGTGTGATGGTCGGAGTGGTGTGGGGCAGTATGCGTGATAGTGGTGAAGTGGGAGGGGGTGAGTGTGACAGTGGGGGTTGTTTGGGCCAGGGTGTGTGATGGTGGTGGAGAGGGTGGAGTGAGCGTGACAGTGGGGGTGGTATGGGGCAGTGTGTGTGTGATTTTGGTGAGGTAGGAGGGGTGAGAGTGTCAGTGGGGGTGTGGGGGGCAGTGTGTGGGGGTGGTGGAGTTTGTGGTTGTGACCGTGACGGTGGGGGTGGTGTGGCATTGTGTGTATGATGGTGGTGGACTGTGTGGGCATGAGCGAGACGGTGGGGGAGGTGTGGTGAAGTGTGTGTGATGGGGCTGGAGTGTGTTGTGGTGAGCATTATAGTGAGGTTGGTTTGGGGCAGTGCGTGTGATGGTAGCAGAGTGTTTGGTTGTGAGAGAAAAGGTGGGGGTGATGTGGGGCAGTGTGCGTGATTGTGGTTGAGTATGTGGGGGCGTGCATGCTGGCGTGGGTACTTTAGGGCAGTGTGTGTGAGGATGGTGGTGTGGGAGGGGGTGAGCGTGACGGTGGGTGTGGTTTGGGGCCGTGTGTGTGACGATGGTGGAGTGTGTGGGAGTGAGCGAGACGGTGGGGATGGTATGGGGCTGTGTGTGTGAAGTTGGTGGAGTGCGTGGGAGTGAGCGTGACCATGGGGATGGTGTGGGCAGTGTGTGTGTGAGGGCGGTGAAGTGTTCAGGTGTGATCGTGGCAGTGCAAGTGGTGTGGGGCAGTGTGTGTGAGGGTGGTGAAGTGTGTGGGGTTGAGTGTGATGGTGGGGGTGGTGTGCGGAAGTGCGTGTGATGATGGTGGAGTGTGTGAGTGTGAGTGTGATGGTGGGGGTGGTGTGGGGCAGTTTGTTTGATGGTGGTGGAATGTGCAGGGGTGATCGTGACAGTAGGGGTGGTGTGGCGCTGTGTGTGTGATGATGGTGGAGTGTGCGGGTGTGAGCGTGATGGTGGGGGTGGTGTGAGGCAATTTGTGTGGTTGTTGTGGAGTGTGGGGGTAAGCATGACTGTCTGGATGTGTGGGGCAGTGTGTGTGAGGGCGGTAGAGTGTGCAGGGATGAGCGTGACTGTGGAGGTGGTGTGGGGCAGTGTTTTTGAGCGTGGTGGAGGGTGAAAGTGTCAGCGTGATGTGGAGAGTGGTGTGGGGGAGAGCATGACGGTGTGGGTGATGTGTAGCAGTGGGAGTGATTGTAGTGGAGTTTGTGGGGGTGAGCTTGATGGTGAGGGTTGGTGTGCGGCTGTGAGTGTGATGGTGGTGTAGTGTGTGGGGTTGGGCGTGAAGGTAGTGGTGGTGTGGGGCAGTGTGTGATGGTGGTGGAGTGTGTGCGGGTGAGCGTGACAGTGGGGGTGGTGTGGGGCAGTATGTGTGATGGTAGTGGAGTGTGTGGGTGTGAGTGTGACGGTGGGAGTGGTGTGGGGCAGTGTGTGTGATGGTGGTGAAATGGGAGGGGGTGAATGTGACAGTGGAGGTTGTTTGGGGCAGGGTGTGTGATAGTGGTGGAGAGGGCGATGGTGAGTGTGACAGTGGGGTGGTGTGGGGCAGTGTGTGTGAGGGTGGTGAAGTGTGTAGAAGTGAGCGTGACGGTGGGGGTGGTGTGGGGCAATTTGTGTGGTGGTAGTGGAGTGTGTGGGAGTGAGCAAGACGGTTGCTGTGGTGTGGGGCAGTTTGTGTTATGGAGGTGGAATGTGTCGTAGGGTGAGCGTGATGGTGAGGGTGATGTTGGGCAGTGTGTGTGAGGATGGTGGAGTGTGTAGGGGTGAGCTTGATGGTTGTGGTTGTGTGGGACAGTGTGTGTGATGGTGGTGGAGTGGGTGGGGGTGCATGTGACATTGGGGTGGTTTGGGGCAGTGTGTGACGGTGGTGGAGTGGGAGGAGTTGAGCCTGACAGTGGGGGTGTGTAGGGCTGTGCGTGCGAGCGTGGAGGAATGGCTGGGGGTGAGTCTGACAGTGGGGGTGGTTTGGGGCAGTGTGTGTGAAGGTGGTGGAGTGTGTGGGTGTGAGTGTGATGGTTGGGGTGGTGTGGGGCAGTTTGTGTTATGGTGGTGGAGTGTGTGGGATTGAACATGAGAGTGGGGGAGGTGTGCCGACGTGTGTGTGTGATGGTTATGGAATGTGTGGGTGTGAGCGTGATGGTGGGTGTGGAGTGGGGCAGAGTGTGTGATAGTGGTGGAGTGTGTGGGTGTGAGCATGACGGTGGGGGTGGTGTGGGGCAGAATGTGTGAGGGTGGTGAAGTGTGTAGGGGTGAGCGTGATGGTGAGAGTGGTGTGGGGCAGTGTGTGTGAGGGTGGTGGAGTGGCTGGGGGTGAGTGTGACGGTGGGTGAGGTGTGGGGCAGTGTGTGTGATTCTGCTGGAGTGTGTGGTGGTGAGTGCGAAGGTGGGGGTGGTGTGGTGCAGTGATATAGATGGTGTTGGTGTGTGTGACGGTAAGAGTGAAGTAGAGGGTGGTGTGGGGCTGTGTGTGTGATGGTGGTGGAGTGCGTGGGCGTGAGTATGAAGGTGGAGTTGGTGTAGGGCAGTGTGCATAATGGTGTTGGTGTGAGTTGCGTGAGCGTGATTGTGGGGGTGTTGTGGGGCAGTGTGTGACATAGTGAGTGTGAGGGGGTCTGTGTGACGGTGACGGAGTGAGTGTGAGGCGGTCAGGGTGACCGAGATGGTGTGAGTGTGAGAGGGTCAGGGAGACGGTGATGGTGTGAGTGTTAGAGGGTCAGCATGAGGGTGGTGGAGTGGGTGTGAGGGGATTAGTGTGACGGTGATGGAGTGACTGTGAGGGGTTCAGAGTGACAATGATGGAATGAGCGTGGGGGGTCAGGGTGACGGTGATGTAGTGAGTGAGAGGCGGGTAGTGTGATGGTGATCGATTGAGTGTGAGGGGGTAACGGTGTCAGTGATGGAGTGAGTGTGAGAGGGACAGTGTGACCGTGATGGAGTGAGGGTGAGCCGGCCAGGGTGACCATGATGGAGTGAGTGTGAGTGGGCCAGGGTGACGGTGAGGGTTTGAGTGTGAGGGGGCCATGGTGACGGTGATGGAGTGAGTGTGAGGGGGTCAGGTTGGCGGAGATGGAGTGAGTGTGAGGGGGTCAGGGTGATGGTGATGGAGTGAGTGTGAGGGGGTCAGGGTGACAGTGATGGAGTGAGTGTGAGTACATCAGGGTGACAGAGATGGATTGAGTGTGAGAGGGTCAGAGTGAAGGTGATGGAGTGAGTGTGAGGGGGTCATGGTGACGGTGATGGAGTGAGTGTGAGGCGATCAGTGTGATGGAGATAGAGCGAGTGTGAGGGATTCAGTGCGACGGAGATGAAGTGAGTGTGAGGGGGTCAGGGTGACAGTGATGGAGTGAGTGTGAGTACGTCAGCGTGACAGAGATGGAGTGAGTGTGAGAGGGTCAGAGTGACGGTGATGGAGTGAGTGTGAGGGGGTCATGGTGACGGTGATGGAGTGAGTGTGAGGGGATCAGTGTGATGGAGATAGAGCGAGTGTGAGGGGTTCAGTGCGACAGAGATGAAGTGAGTGTGAGGGGGTCAGGATGACAGTGATGGAGTGAGTGTGAGTACGTCAGGGTGACAGAGATGGAGTGAGTGTGAGGGGTTCAGGGTGACGGTGATGGAGCGAGTGTGAGAGGGTCAGAGTGAAGATGATGGAGTGAGTGTGAGGAGGTCAGGGTGACAGAGATTGAGTGAGTGGGAGGGGCTCAGGGTGATTGTGACGCAGTAAGTGTGAGGGGTCAGGCTTATAGTGTTGCGGTAAGTGTGAGGGCGTTAGTCCATAGTGACGCAGTAAGGGGGAGGGTGTCCGGCTGATAGTGACACAGTCAGTGTGAGGGGGTAAGGTTGATCGTGATGCAGTAAGTATGTGGGATCAGACTGATAGTGACGCAGTAAGTGTGAGGGGTTTAGGGTGACACTGACGCGGTAGGTGTGAGTGAGACAGGCTCGCAGTGATGCAGTAAGTGTGAGGGGGTCAGGCTAATAGACACACAGTCAGTTTGGGGGTGTTAGAGTGATAGTGACACAGTAAGTGTGACAGGGTCAGGGTGATAGTGACACAGTAAGTGTGAGGGATAAGGCTGATAGTGATGCAGGAAATGTGAGGGGGCAGGGCGATAGTGATGCATTAAGTGTGAAGGGGCCAGGGTGATAGTGATGCAGTATGTGTGGGGGGTAAGGTTGATTGGGATGCAGGAAGTGTGTGGGGTCAGTCTGATAGTGATGCAGTAAATGTGAGTGGTCAGTCTATAGTGATGCAGCAAGTGTGAGGGGGTCAGGGTAATAGTGATGGAGTAAGAGTGAGAGGGTCAGGGTGATCGTGACGCAGTATGTGTGAGGGGGTCAGGGTGACAGTGACGCAGTAAGTGTAAGAGGAAGAGAGTGTTACTGATGCAGTAAGTGTGAGGGGGTCCAGTTGATAGTGATACAGTTAGTGTGAGGGGGTCAGGGTGATAGTGATGCAGTCAGGGTGAGGAGTCAGCATGATAGTGATGCAGGAACTGTGAGTGGGTGAGGGTGACAGTGACACAGTCAGTGTAAGGGGGTCAGGGTAATAGCGACACACTCAGTGTGAGGGTGTCAGTGTGATAGTGACGCAGCAAGTGTGAAGGTTCAGGCTGATAGTGATGCAGTAAGAGTGAGGAGGCGAGCTTGATCATGATGCAGTCAGTGTGTGGGGTCAGTCTGATAGTGACGCAGTAAATGTGAGTGGCCAGTCAATAGTGATACAGTAAGAGTGAGGGGCTCAAGGTGATAGTGACGCAGTAAGTGTGAGGAGGTCAAAGTGACAGTGACGCTGTAAGTGTGAGGGGGTCAGGGTGATAGTGACGCAAAAAATGTGAGTGGCCAGTCAATAGTGATAGAGTCAGAGAGGGGGGTCAGGGTGATAGTGACGCAGTAAGTCTGAGAGGGTCAGGATGATAGCGACGCAGTAAGTGTGTGGGGTCTGGCTGATAGTGACGCAGTAAGTGTGAGGTAGTTCAGCTGATAGTGACGTAGTAAGTGTGTGGGGTCCAGCTGATAGTGACACAGTAAGTGTGAGGGGGTCAGGGTGACAGTGATGCTGTACGTGTGAGGGGGAGAAGCGAGTAGTGATGCAGAAAGTGTGAGGGGCTCATATTGATGGTGATGCAGCAAATGTGAGTAGTCAGTCTGTAGTGATGCCGTAATAGTGAGGGGGTCGGGGTGACAGTGACACAGTAAGTGTGAGAGGGTCAGGGTGACAGTGACGCAGTGTGAGGGGGTCAGTCTGATTGTGATGCAGTAAGTGTGATTGGTCAGTCTATAGTGATGCAGTAAGAATGAGGGGGTCCGGGTGACAGTGACACAGTTAGTGTGAGGGGTTCATGGTCTCAGTGACGCAGTCAGTGTGAGGAGTCAGCGTGATAGTGACGCAGTCATTGAGAGGCGGTCAGTGTGACAGTGACGCAGTAAGTGTGAGGGGGTCAGAGAGGTAGTGACGCAGTAAGTGTGAGAGGGTCAGGGTGATAGTGACGCAGGAACTGTGAGTGGGTCAGGGTGACAGTGACGCAGCCAGTGTGAGGGGGTCAGTGTGACAGTGACGCAGTATCTGTGAGGGGCTCAGGGCGATAGTGACGCATTAAGTGTGAGGGGGCCAGGGTGATAGTGATTCCATAATTTGTGATGGGGTAAGGTTGATCGGGATGCTATAAGTGAGTGGGGTCAGTCTGATAGCGACGCAGTAAATGTGAGAGGTCAGTCTATAGTGATCCAGTCAGAGTGAGGGTGTCAGGGTGATATTGAGACAGTAAGTGTGAGGAGGTCAGGCTGAAAGTGACGCAGTAAGTGTGAGGGGTCAGGCTGATAGTGACGCAGTAAGTGTGAGTAGGTTCAGCTGATAGTGACGTAGTAAGTGTGTGGCGTCTGGATGATAGTGACGAAGTAAGTGTGAGGGGGGTCAGGGTGGCAGTGATGCAGTAAGTGTGAGAGGGAGACGCTAGTCGTGATGCAGAAAGTGTGAGGGGCTCAGTCTGACAGTGATGCAGTAAATGTGAGATGTCATTCTGTTGTGATGCAGTAAGAGTGAGGGGGTCGGGGTGACATTGACACAGTGTGAGGGGGTCAGTCTGATAGTGATGCAGTAAGTGAGAGTGGGCAGTCTATAGTGATGCAGTAAGAGTGAGGGGGTCGGGGTGACATTGACGCAGTTTGAGGGTTCGGTCTGATAGTGATGCATTAAGTGAGAGTGGGAAGTCGAAAGTGATGCAGTAAGAGTAAGGGGGTCGGGGTGACATTGACGCAGTGTGAGGGGGTCAGTCTGATAGTGATGCAGTAAGTGAGAGTGGGCAGTCGATAGTGACGCAGTAATTGTGAGGCGGTCAGGTTGATAGTGACATAGTCAGTGTGGGGGTGTTAGGGTGATAATGACACAATAAGTATATGGGGTTCAGCGTGATAGTGACACGATGTGAGTGGGTCACGGTGACAGTGATGCAGTAAGTGTGAAGGGTTAGGGTGACAGTGACGCAGTAAGTGTGAGGGGATCAGGGGGACAAGGATGCAGTAAGTGTGAGGGGATCAGGGTGACAGTGATGCAGTCAGTGTGAGGGGTTCAGGGTTACGATGATGGAGTGAGTATACGGGAGTCAGTGTGACGGTAATGGAGTAAGTGTGAGGGAGTAAGTCTGACAGATGTGGAGTGAGTGTGAGAGGATCAGTGTGACGGTGATGGAGTGAGTGTGAGGTTGTCTTTTTGACTGTGATGGAGTAACTATTACGGGGTCCGTGTGACGGTGATGGATTAGGAGTTAGGGCATCAGGCATACACATATGAAGTGAATGTGAGGGGGTCCAGGTGTCATTGAGGGCGTGAGTGTGAGGGGATCAGGGTGACAGTGATGGAGTGAGTGTGAGGGGGTCAGGGTGATGGTGATGGAGTGAGTGTGAGGGGATCAGGGTGACAGTGATGGAGTGAGTGTGAGGGTGTCAGGTTAACGGTAATAGAGTAAGTGTGAGGGGAGCAGAGTGACAGATATGGAGTGAGTGTGAGAGGGTCAGTGTGACAGTGATGGAGTGAGTGTGTGGTTGTCTTTTTGACTGTGATGGAGTGACTATGACGGTGTCCGTCTGACGGTGATGGATTGGGTGTTAGGGCGTCAGGGATACAGATAATCAGTGAGTGTGAGGGGGTCAAGGTGTCATTGAGGGCGTGAGTGTGAGGGGACCAGGGTGACAGTGTTGGAATGAGTGTGAGGGGATCTGGGTGACGGTGATGGAGTGAGTGTGCATGGGGCAGTTTCCTCGTGATAGAGTGAGTGTCAGTGGGTCCGGGTGACTGTGATGGAGTGAGTGCGAGGAGGACAAGGTGTCAGTGATGGAGTGAGTGTGAGGAGGTCAGGGTGAGTGTGATGGAGTGAATGTTAAGGTGTTGGATGACGGTGAGTGTGGGAGGGGCAGTGAGATAGTGATCCAGTGAGTGTGAGGGGGTCAGGGTGATGGTGATGGAGTGAGTGGGAGGCTGTCAGGTGAGGGGGATGGAGTGTGTGTGAGGGTGTCAGGGTGACGGTGTGGATTGAGTGTGAGGGGGTCAGCGTGAGGGTGATGGAGTGAGAGTGAGTTGGTCAGTATGACGATGATGGAGTGAGAGTGAGGGAGTCATGGTGAGGGTAATGGAGTGAGTGGGATGGTGTCAGGGTGAGGGTGATGGAGTGAGTGTAAGGGGGTCAGGATGAGGGTGATGGAGTGAGTGTGAGGGGGTCAAGGTGATGGTTATGGAGTGAGTGTGAGGGGGTAAATTTGACAGTGATGCAGTCAGTGTGAGAGGCTCGGGGTGGAAGTGACGCCGTAAGTGTGTGGGTGTCAGGGTGCCAGTGACGCAGTAAGTGTGGGATGGTCAGAGAGATAGTGACCTGGTAATTTTGAGGGGTCAGGGTGATAGTGATGCAGTAAGTGTGTGGTGTCAGGGTGATAGTGACACAGTAAGTGTGAGGGGATGAGTGTGACAGTGACACAGTAAGTGTGAGGGTTTCAGGGTGACAGTGTCGCAGTAATTGTGAGCGGGTCAGGGTGATATTGACTGAGTAAGTGTCAGAGAGCAGAGAGATAGTGACGTGGTAATCGTGAGGGGTGAGGGTGATAGTGACGATTAAGTGTGAGGGGGTCAGTGGGATATTGATGCAGTAAGTGTGAGGTGTCAGGGTGTTAGTGACACAGTAAGTGTGAGGGTGTCAGGCTGATAATGTTGCGGTAAGTGTGAGGGAGTTAGTCCATAGTGACGCAGTAAGGGGGAGGGTGTCCGGCTGATAGTGACACAGTCAGTTTGAGGGGGTAAGGTTGATTGTGATGCAGTAAGTATGTGGGATCATACTGATAGTGATGCAGTTAGTGTGAGGGGTTCAGGGTGACACTGACGCGGTAAGTGTGAGTGAGACAGGCTAGCAGTGACGCAGTCAGTGTGAGGGGGTCATGCTAATTGACACACAGTCAGTTTGGGGGTGTTAGAGTGATAGTGATACAGTAAGTGTGACAGGGTCAGGGTGATAGTGACACAGTAAGTGTGAGGGATAAGGCTGATAGTGATGCAGTAAATGTGAGGGGGTCAGGGCGATAGTGACGCATTAAGTGTGAAGGGGCCAGGGTGATAGTGATGCAGTATGTGTAGGGGGTAAGGTTGATCGGGATGCAGGAAGTGTGTGGGGTCAGTCTGATAGTAATGCAGTAAATGTGAGTGGTCAGTCTATAGTGATGCAGCAAGTGTGAGGGGGGTCAGGATATTAGTGATGGAGTAAGAGTGAGGGGATCAGGGTGATCGTGACGCAGTAAGTGTGAGGGGGTCAGGGTGACAGTGACACAGTAAGTGTAAGAGGAAGAGAGTGTTACTGATGCAGTAAGTGTGAGGGGGTCCAGTTGATAGTGATACAGTTAGTGTGAGGGGGTCAGGGTGATAGTGATGCAGTCAGTGTGAGGAGTCAGCATGATAGTGATGCAGGAACTGTGAGTTGGTGAGAGTGACAGTGACACAGTCAGTGTAAGGGGGTCAGGGTAATAGCGACACCCTCAGTGTGAGGGTGTCAGTGTGATAGTGACGCAGCAAGTGTGAAGGTTCAGGCTGATAGTGATGCAGTAAGAGTGAGGAGGTGAGCTTGATCATGATGCAGTCAGTGTGTGGGGTCAGTCTGATAGTGACACAGTAAATGTGAGTGGCCAGTCAATAGTGATACAGTAAGAGTGAGGGGCTCAAAATGATTGTGACGCAGTAAGTGTGAGGAGGTCAAAGTGACAGTGACGCAGTAAGTGTTAGTGGGTCAGGGTGATAGTGCCGCAGTAAATGTGAGTGGCCAGTCAATAGTGATAGTGTCAGAGAGAGGGGGTCAGGGTGATAGTGACGCAGTAAGTCTGAGAGGGTCAGGATGATAGCGACGCAGTAAGTGTGTGGGGTCTGGCTGATAGTGACGCAGTAAGTGTGAGGGGGTTCAGCTGATAGTGACGTACTAAGTGTGTGGGGTCCGGCAGATAGTGACGCAGTAATTGTGAGGGGGTCTGGGTGACAGTGATGCTGTAAGTGTGAGGGTGAGACGCGAGGAGTGATGCAGAAAGTGTGAGGGGCTCATATTGATAGTGATGCAGCCAATGTGAATAGTCAGTCTGATAGTGATGCAGTAAGAGTGAGGGGGTCTGGGTGACAGTGACACAGTTAGTGTGAGGGGGTCATGGTCTCAGTGACGCAGTCAGTGTGAGGAGTCAGCGTGATAGTGACGCAGTCATTGTGATGGGGTCAGTGTGACAGTGACGCAGTAAGTGTGAGGGGGTCAGAGAGGTAGTGACGCAGTAATTGTGAGAGGGTCAGGGTGATAGTGACGCAGGAACTGTGAGCGGGTCAGGGTGACAGTGACGCAGTCAGTGTGAGGGGGTCAGTGTGACAGTGACGCAGTATCTGTGAGGGGCTCAGGGCGATAGTGACGCATTAAGTGTGAGGGGGCCAGGGTGATAGTGATTCCGTAATTTGTGAGGGGGTAAGGTTGATCGGGATGCTATAAGTGAGTGGGGTCAGTCTGTTAGCGACGCAGTAAGAGTAAGAGTTCAGTCTATAATGATCCAGTCAGAGTGAGGTTGTCAGGGTGATATTGAGACAGTAAGTGTGAGGAGGTCAGGCTGATAGTGACACAGTAGGTGTGAGGGGTCAGGCTGATAGTGATGCATTAATGTGAGATGTCAGTCTGCAGTGATGCAGTAAGAGTGAGGTGGTCGGGGTGACATTGACACAGTGTGAGGGGGTCAGTCTGATAGTGATGCAGTTCGTGAGAGTGGGCAGTCTATAGTGATGCAGTAAGAGTAAGGGGGTCAGGGTGACAGTGATGTGGTAAGTGTGTGAGAGAGAGAGTCTGGCACTGACGCAGTAATTGTGAAGGGGTCAGGTTGATTGTGACATAGTCAATGTGGGGGTGTTAGGGTGATAGTGACACAATAAGTGTATGGGGTTCAGCGTCATAGTGACACGATGTGAGTGGGTCACAGTGACAGTGATGCAGTAAGTGTGAGGGGATCAGGGTGACAAGGATGCAGTAAGTGTGAGGGGGTCAGGGTGACAGTGACGCAGTAAGTGTGAGGGGTTCAGGGTGATAGTAACACAGAAAGTGTGAGGGTGTCAGTCTGACAAGGATGCAGTAAGTGTGAGGGGGTAAGGGCGATAGTGACATAGTCAGTGTGGGGGTGTTAAGGTGATAGTGTCGCAGTAAGCTTGAGGGGTTTTCTGGTTGATAGTGACACAGTAAGTGTGAGGGGTCAGGCAGATAGTGACGCATTAAGTGTGAGGGGGTCAGGGTGATAGTGACACAGTCAGTGTGAGAGGTCAAGCTGATAGTGACACAGTAAGTGTGAGGGGTCAGGCTGACAGTGATGCAGTATGTGTGAGGGTGTCAGGGCGATAGTAACAAAGGAAGTGTGTGGGGTCAGTCTGATAGTGACGCAGTAAATGTGAGTGGCCAGTCTATAGTGATGCAGTAAGCGTGACAGTGTCAGGGTGATAGTGACGAAGTAAGTGTGATGAGGTCTGGGTTTCAGTGACGCATTAAGTGTGAGGGGGTCAGGGTGACCAAGACGCAGTCAGTATGGGGGGTCAGGGTTACTGTGATGGAGTGAGTATAAGGGAGTCAGTGTGACGGTAATGAAGTAAGTGTGAGGGGGTCAGTCTGACAGATATGGAGTGAGTGTGAGAGGATCAGTGTGACGGTGATGGAGTGAGTGTGAGGTTGTCTTTATGACTGTGATGGAGTGACTATGACAGGGTCCGTGTGACGGTGATGGATTAGGTGTTAGGGCGTCAGGGATACAGATATGAAGTGAGTGTGAGGGGGTCAAGGTGTCATTGAGGGCGTGAGTGTGAGGGGATCAGGGTGACAGTGATGGAGTGAGTGTGAGGGGGTCAGGGTGATGGTGATGGAGTGAGTGTGAGGGGATCAGGGTGACAGTGATGGAGTGAGTGTGAGAGGGTCAGGGTGACAGTGATGGAGTGAGTGTGAGGCGGTCAGGATGACGTTGATGGAGTGAGTGTGAGGGTGTCCGGTTAACGGTAATATAGTAAGTGTGAGGGGAGCGGAGTGACAGATATGGAGTGAGTGTGAGAGGGTCAGTGTGACAGTGATGAAGTGAGTGTGTGGTTGTCTTTTTGACTGTGTTGGAGTGACTATTACGGTGTCCGTCTGACGGTGATGGATTGGGTGTTAGGGCGTCAGGGATACAGATATGCAGTGAGTGTGAGGGGGTCAAGGTGTCATTGAGGGTGAGAGTGTGAGGGGACCAGGGTGACAGTGTAGGAGTGAGTGTGAGCGGGTCAGGGTGATGGTGATGGAGTGAGTGTAAGGGGATCAATGTGACAGTGATGGAGTGAGTGTGCATGGGGCAGTTTCCTCGTGATAGAGTGATTGTCAGTGGGTCCGGGTGACTGTGATGGAGTGAGTGCGAGGAGGACAAGGTGTCAGTGATGGAGTGAGTGTGAGGAGGTCAGGGTGAGTGTGATGGAGTGAATGTTAGGGTGTCGGATGACGGTGTTGGAGTGAGTGTGGGAGGGGCAGTGAGGCAGTGATCCAGTGAGTGTGAGGGGGTCAGGGTGATGGTGATGGAGTGAGTGGGAGGCTGTCAGGTGAGGGGGATGGAGTGTGTGTGAGGGTGTCAGGGTGACGGTGTTGGATTGAGTGTGAGGGTGTCAGCATGAGGGTGATTGAGTGAGAGTGAGTTGGTCAGTATGACGTTGATGGAGTGAGAGTGAGGGAGTCATGGTGAGGGTAATGGAGTGAGTGGGATGGTGTCAGGGTGAGGGTGATGGAGTGAGTGTAAAGGGGTCAGGATGAGGGTGATGGAGTGAGTGTGAGGGGGTCAAGGTGATGGTTATGAAGTGAGTGTGAGGGGGTAACTTTGACAGTGATGCAGTCAGTGTGAGAGGCTCGGGGTGGAAGTGACGCCGTAAGTGTGTGGGTGTCAGGGTGACAGTGACGCAGTAAGTGTGGGATGGTCAGAGAGATAGTGACCTGGTAATTTTGAGGGGTCAGGGTGATACTGATGCAGTAAGTGTGTGGTGTCAGGGTGACAGAGACACAGTAAGTGTGAGGGTTTCAGGGTGACAGTGACGCTGTAACTGTGAGCGGGTCAGGGTGATATTGACTGAGTAAGTGTCAGAGAGCAGAGAGATAGTGACGTGGTAATTGTGAGTGGTCAGGGTGATAGTGACGAGTAAGTGTGAGGGGGTCAGTGTGATATTGATGCAGTAAGTGTGAGGTGTCAGGGTGTTAGTGAGACAGTAAGTGTGAGGGTGTCAGGGTGACAGTGATGCAGTCAGTGTGAGGGGTTCAGCGTGATAGTGACACAGTAAGTGTGAGGGGGTCATGATGATCATGACGCAGTAAGTGTGAGGGGTCATGCTGATAATGTTGCGGTAAGTGTGAGGGTGTTAGTCCAAAGTGACGCAGTAAGGGGGAGGGTGTCCGGCTGATAGTGACACAGTCAGTGTGAGGGTGTAACTTTGATCGTGATGCAGTAAGTATGTGGGATCAGACTGATCGTGACGCAGTAAGTGTGAGGGGTTCAAGGTGACACTGACGCGGTAAGTGTGAGTGAGACAGGCTAGCAGTGACGCAGTAAGTGTGAGGGGGTCAGGCTAATTGACACACAGTCAGTTTGGGGGTGTTAGAGTGATAGTGACGCAGTAAGTGTGACAGGGTCAGGGCGATAGTGACACATTAGGTGTGAAGGGGCCAGGGTGATAGTGATGCAGTATGTGTGTGGGCTAAGGTTGATCGGGATACAGTAAGTGTGTGGGGTCAGTCTGATAGTAATGTAGTAAATGTGAGTGGTCAGTCTATAGTGATGCAGCAAGTGTGAGAGGGTCAGGGTAATAGTGATGGAGTAAGAGTGAGAGGTTCAGGGTGATCGTGACGCAGTAAGTGTGAGGGGGTCAGGGTGACAGTGACACAGTAAGTGTAAGAGGTAGAGAGTGTTACTGATGCAGTAAGTGTGAGGGGGTCCAGTTGATAGTGATACAGTTAGTGTGAGGGGGTCAGGGTGACAGTGACGCAGTCAGTGTGAGGGGGTCAGGGTGTTAGTGACACAGTCAGTGTGAGGGTGTCAGTTTGATAGTGACACAGCAAGTGTGAAGGTTCAGGCTGATAGTGATGCAGTAAGAGTGAGGAGGTGTGCTTGATCATGACGCAGTCAGTGTGTGGGGTCAGTCTGATAGTGACGCAGTAAATGTGAGTGGCCAGTCAATAGTGATACAGTCAGAGTGAGGGCGTCAGGGTGATAGTGACGCAGTAAGTCTGAGAGGGTCAGGGTGACAGACACGCAGTCAGTGTGAGGGGGTCAGGATGATAGCGACGCAGTAAGTGTGTGGGGTCAGGCTGATAGTGACGCAGTAAGTGTGAGGGGGTTCTGATGATAGTGACGTAGTAAGTGTGTGGGGTCCGGGTGATAGTGACGCAGTAAGTGTGAGGGGGTCAGGGTGACAGTGATGGTGTAAGTGTGAGGGGGAGACGCGAGTAGTGATGCAGGAAGTGTGAGGGGGTCAGTGTGACAGTGACGCAGTATCTGTGAGGGGCTCAGGGCGATAGTGACGCATTAAGTGTGAGGGGGCCAGGGTGATAGTGATTCCGTAATTTGTGAGGGGGTAAGGTTGATCGGGATGCTATAAGTGAGTGGGGTCAGTCTGTTAGCGACGCAGTAAATGTGAGAGTTCAGTCTATAATGATCCAGTCAGAGTGAGGTTGTCAGGGTGATATTGAGACAGTAAGTGTGAGGAGGTCAGGCTGATAGTGACACAGTAAGTGTGAGGGGTCAGGCTGATAGTGACGCAGTAAGTGTGAGTAGGTTCAGCTGATAGTGACGTAGTAAGTGTGTGGCGTCCTGATGATAGTGAAGAAGTAAGTGTGAGGGGGGTCAGGGTGGCAGTGATGCAGTAAGTGTGAGAGGGAGACGCTAGTCGTGATGCAGAAAGTGTGAGGGGCTCAGTCTGACAGTGATGCATTAATGTGAGATGTCAGTCTGCAGTGATGCAGTAAGAGTGAGGTGGTCGGGGTGACATTGACACAGTGTGAGGGGGTCAGTCTGATAGTGATGCAGTAAGTGAGAGTGGGCAGTCTATAGTGATGCAGTAAGAGTAAGGGGGTCAGGGTGACAGTGATGCAGTAAGAGTGAGGGGTTCATGGTGATAGCGATGTGGTAAGTGTGTGAGAGAGAGAGGCTGGCACTGACGCAGTAATTGTGAAGGGGTCAGGTTGATTGTGACATAGTCAATGTGGGGGTGTTAGGGTGATAGTGACTCAATAAGTGTATGGGGTTCAGCGTGATAGTGACACGATGTGAGTGGGTCACAGTGACAGTGATGCAGTAAGTGTGAGGGGATCAGGGTGACAAGGATGCAGTAAGTGTGAGGGGGTCAGGGTGATAGTAACACAGAAAGTGTGAGGGTGTCAGTCTGACAAGGATGCAGTAAGTGTGAGGGGGTAAGGGCGATAGTGACATAGTCAGTGTGGGGGTGTTAAGGTGATAGTGTCGCAGTAAGCTTGAGGGGTTTTCTGGTTGATAGTGACACAGTAAGTGTGAGGGGTCAGGCAGATAGTGACGCAGTAAGTGTGAGGGGGTCAGGGTGATAGTGGCACAGTCAGTGTGAGAGGTCAAGCTGATAGTGACACAGTAAGTGTGAGGAGGCAGGCTGATAGTGATGCAGTATGTGTGAGGGTGTCAGGGCAATAGTAACAAAGGAAGTGTGTGGGGTCAGTCTGATAGTGACGCAGTAAATGTGAGTGGCCAGTCTATAGTGATGCAGTAAGCGTGACAGTGTCAGGGTGATAGTGACGAAGTAAGTGTGATGAGGTCTGGGTTTCAGTGACGTATTAAGTGTGAGGGGGTCAGGGTGACCAAGACGCAGTCAGTATGGGGGGTCAGGGTTACTGTGATGGAGTGAGTATGAGGGAGTCAGTGTGACGGTAATGAAGTAAGTGTGAGGGGGTCAGTCTGACAGATATGGAGTGAGTGTGAGAGGATCAGTGTGACGGTGATGGAGTGACTGTGAGGTTGTCTTTATGACTGTGATGGAGTGACTATGACAGGGTCCATGTGACGGTGATGGATTAGATGTTAGGGCGTCAGGGATACACATATGAAGTGAGTGTGAGGGGGTCAAGGTGTCATTGAGGGCGTGAGTGTGAGGGGATCAGGGTGACAGTGATGGAGTGAGTGTGAGGGGGTCAGGGTGATGGTGATGGAGTGAGTGTGAGGGGATCAGGGTGACAGTGATGGAGTGAGTGTGAGAGGGTCAGGGTGATGGTGATGGAGTGAGTGTGAGAGGGTCTGTGTGACAGTGATGAAGTCAGTGTGTGGTTGTCTCTTTGACTGTGATGGAGTGACTATGACGGTGTCCGTCTGACGGTGATGGATTGGGTGTTAGGGCGTCAGGGATACAGATATTGAGTGAGTGTGAGGGGGTCAAGGTGTCATTGAGGGCGTGAGTGTGAGGGGATCAGGGTGACAGTGATGGAGTGAGTGTGAGGGGGTCAGGGTGATGGTGATGGAGTGAGTGTGAGGGGATCAGGGTGACAGTGATGGAGTGAGTGTGAGAGGGTCAGGGTGATGGTGATGGAGTGAGTGTGAGAGGGTCTGTGTGACAGTGATGAAGTGAGTGTGTGGTTGTCTCTTTGACTGTGATGGAGTGACTATGACGATGTCCGTCTGACGGTGATGGATTGGGTGTTAGGGCGTCAGGGATACAGATATTGAGTGAGTGTGAGGGGGTCAAGGTGTCATTGAGGGTGAGAGTGTGAGGGGACCAGGGTGACAGTGTAGGAGTGAGTGTGTGCGGGTAAGGGTAATGGTGAAGGAGTGAGTGTAAGGGGATCAATGTGACAGTGATGGAGTGAGTGTGCATGGGGCAGTTTCCTCGTGATAGAGTGAGTGTCAGTGGGTTCGGGTGACTGTGATGGAGTGAGTGCGAGGAGGACAAGGTGTCAGTGATGGAGTGAGTGTGAGGAGGTCAGGGTGAGTGCGATGGAGTGAATGTTAGGGTGTCGGATGACGGTGTTGGAGTGAGTGTGGGAGGGGCAGTGAGGCAGTTATCCAGTGAGTGTGAGGGGGTCAGGGTGATGGTGATGGAGTGAGTGGGAGGCTGTCAGGTGAGGGGGATGGAGTGTGTGTGAGGGTGTCAGGGTGACGGTGTTGGATTGAGTGTGAGGGGGTCAGCGTGAGGGTGATGGAGTGAGAGTGAGTTGGTCAGTATGACGTTGATGGAGTGAGAGTGAGGGAGTCATGGTGAGGGTAATGGAGTGAGTGGGATGGTGTCAGGGTGAGGGTGATGGAGTGAGTGTAAGGGGGTCAGGATGAGGGTGATGGAGTGAGTGTGAGGGGGTCAAGGTGATGGTTATGGAGTGAGTGTGAGGGGGTAACTTTGACAGTGATGCAGTCAGTGTGAGAGGCTCGGGGTGGAAGTGACGCCGTAAGTGTGTGGGTGCCAGTGACGCAGTAAGTGTGGGATGGTCAGAGAGATAGTGACCTGGTAATTTTGAGGGGTCAGTTTGATAGTGATGCAGTAAGTGTGTGGTGTCAGGGTGATAGTGACACAGTAAGTGTGAGGGGATGAGTGTGACAGTGACACAGTAAGTGTGAGCGGGTCAGGGTGATATTGACTGAGTAAGTGTCAGAGAGCAGAGAGATTGTGAGGGGTAATTGTGAGGGGTCAGGGTGATAGTGACGAGTAAGTGTGAGGGGGTCAGAGTGATATTGCTGCAGTAAGTGTGAGATGTCAGGGTGTTAGTGACACAGTAAGTGTGAGGGGTTCAGCGTGATAGTGACACAGTAAGTGTGAGGGGGTCATGGTGATCGTGACGCAGTAAGTGTGAGGGGTCAGGCTGATAATGTTGCGGTAAGTGTGAGGGAGTTCGTCCATAGTGACGCAGTAAGGGGGAGGGTGTCCGGCTGATAGTGACACAGTCAGTGTGAGGGTGTAACTTTGATCGTGATGCAGTAAGTATGTGGGATCAGACTGATAGTGACGCAGTAAGTGTGAAGGTTTCAAGGTGACACCGACGCGGTAAGTGTGAGTGAGACAGGCTAGCAGTGACGCAGTAAGTGTGAGGGGGTCAGGCTAATAGACACACAGTCAGTTTGGGGGTGATAGAGTGATAGTGACGCAGTAAGTGTGACAGGGTCAGGGTGAGAGTGACACAGTAAGTGTGAGGGATAAGGCTGATAGTGAGGTAGTAAATGTGAGGGGGTCAGGGCGACAGTGATGCATTAAGTGTGAAGGGGCCAGGGTGATAGTGATGCAGTAAATGTGAGTGGTCAGTCTATTGTGATGCAGCAAGTGTGAGACGGTCAGGGTAATAGTGATGGAGTAAGAGTGAGGGGGTCAGGGTGATCGTGACGCAGTAAGTGTGAGGGGGTCAGGGTGACAGTGACACAGTAACTGTAAGAGGAAGAGAGTGTTACTGATGCAGTAAGTGTGAGGGGGTCCAGTTGATAGTGATACAGTTAGTGTGAGGGGGTCAGTTTGATAGTGACGCAGCAAGTGTGAAGGTTCAGGCTGATAGTGATGTAGTAAGAGTGAGGAGGTGAGGTTGATCATGATGCAGTCAGTGTGTGGGGTCAATTTGATAGTGACGCAGTAAATGTGAGTGGCCAGTCAATAGTGATACAGTAAGAGTGAGGGGGTCAGGGTGATAGTGACGCAGAAAGTCTGAGAGGGTCAGGGTGACAGAAACGCAGTCAGTGTGAGGGGGTCAGGATGATAGCGACGCAGTAAGTGTGTGGGGTCAGGCTGATGGTGACGCAGTAAGTGTGAGGGGGTTCAGATGATAGTGACGTAGGAAGTGTGTGGGGTCCGGCTGAAAGTGACACAGTAAGTGTGAGGGGGTCAGGGTGACAGTGATGATGTAAGTGTGAGGGGGAAAAGCGAGTAGTGATGCAGGAAGTGTGAGGGGCTCATATTGATAGTGATGCAGCAAATGTGAGTAGTCAGTCTGTAGTGATGCCGTAATAGTGAGGGGGTCGGTGTGACAGTGACGCAGTAAGTGTGAGAGGGTCAGGGTGACAGTGACGCAGTCAGTGTGAGGGGGTCAGTGTGACAGTGACGCAGTGTCTGTGAGAGGCTCAGGGCGATAGTGACGCATTAAGTGTGAGGGGGCCAGGGTGATAGTGATTCCGTAATTTGTGAGGGGGTAAGGTTGATCGGGATGCTATAAGTGAGTGGGGTCAGTCTGATAGCGACGCAGTAAATGTGAGAGTTCAGTCTATAGTGATCCATTCAGAGTGAGGGTGTCAGGGTGATATTGAGACAGTAAGTGTGTGGAGGTCAGGCTGATAGTGACGCAGTAAGTGTGAGGGGCCAGGCTGATAGTGACGCAGTAAGTGTGAGTAGGTCCAGCTGATAGTGACGTAGTAAGTGTGTGGCGTCCAGATGATAGTGACGAAGTAAGTTTGAGGGGAGTCAGGGTGGCAGTGATGCAGTAAGTGTGAGAGTGAGACGCTAGTCGTGATGCAGAAAGTGTGAGGGGCTCAGTCTGACAGTGATGCAGTAAATGGGAGATGTCAGTCTGTAGTGATGCAGTAAGAGTGAGGGGGTCGGAGTGACATTGACACAGTGTGAGGCGGTCAGTCTGATAGTGATGCAGTAAGTGAGAGTGGGCAGTCTATAGTGATGCAGTAAGAGTAAGGGGGTCAGGGTGACAGTGATGCAGTAAGAGTGAGGGGTCCATGGTGAGAGCGATGTGGTAAGTGTGTGAGAGAGAGAGGCTGGCAGTGACGCAGTAATTGTGAGGGGGTCAGGTTGATAGTGACATAGTCAATGTGGGGGTGTTAGGGTGATAGTGACACAATAAGTGTATGGGGTTCAGCGTGATAGTGACACGATGTGAGTGGGTCACAGTGACAGTGATGCAGTAAGTGTGAGGGGATCAGGGTGACAAGGATGCAGTAAGTGTGAGGGGGTCAGGGTGACAGTGATGCAGTAAGTGTGAGGGGTTCAGGGTGATAGTAACACAGAAAGTGTGAGGGTGTCAGTGTGACAAGGATGCAGTAAGTGTGAGGGGGTAAGGGCGATAGTGACATAGTCAGTGTGGGGGTGTTAAGGTGATAGTGTCGCAGTAAGCTTGAGGGGTTTTCAGGTTGATAGTGACGGAGTAAGTGTGAGGGGTCAGGCAGATAGTGACGCACTAAGTGTGAGGGGGTCAGGGTGATAGTGACACAGTCAGGGTGAGAGGTCAAGCTGATAGTGACACAGTAAGTGTGAGGAGGCAGGCTGATAGTGATGCAGTATGTGTGACGGTTTCAGGGCGATAGTGACAAAGGAAGTGTGTGGGGTCAGTCTGATAGTGACGCAGTAAATGTGAGTGGCCAGTCTATAGTGATGCAGTAAGCGTGACAGTGTCAGGGTGATAGTGACGCAGTAAGTGTGATGAGGTCTGGGGTTTAGTGACGGATTAAGTGTGAGGGGGTCAGGGTGATAGTGACACGGTAAGTGTGAGATGGTTAGGGTGACCAAGACGCAGTCAATATGGGGTGTCAGGGTTACTGAGATGGAGTGAGTATAAGGGAGTCAGTGTGACGGTAATGAAGTAAGTGTGAGGGTGTCAGTCTGACAGATATGGAGTGAGTGTGAGAGGATCAGTGTGACGGTGATGGAGTGAGTGTGAGGTTGTCTTTATGACTGTGATGGAGTGACTATGACAGGGTCCGTGTGACGGTGATGGTTTAGGTGTTAGGGCGTCAGGGATACAGATATGAAGTGAGTGTGAGGGGGTCAAGGTGTCATTGAGGGCGTGAGTGTGGGGGATCAGGGTGACAGTGATGGAGTGAGTGTGAGGGGGTCAGGGTGATGGTGATGGAGTGAGTGTGAGGGGATCAGGGTGACAGTGATGGAGTGAGAGTGAGAGGGTCAGGGTGATGGTGATGGAGTGAGTGTGAGGCGGTCAGGATGACGGTGATGGAGTGAGTGTGAGGGTGTCCGGTTAACGGTAATAGAGTAAGTGTGAGGGGAGCAGAGTGACAGATATTGAGTGAGTGTGAGAGGGTCAGTGTGACAGTGATGAAGTGAGTGTTTGGTTGTCTTTTTGACTGTGATGGAGTGACTATGACGGTGTCCGTCTGACGGTGATGGATTGGGTGTTAGGTCGTCAGGGATACAGATATGGAGTGAGTGTGAGGGGGTCAAGGTGTCATTGAGGGTGAGAGTGTGAGGGGACCAGGGTGACAGTGTAGGAGTGAGTGTGAGCGGGTCAGGGTGATGGTGAAGGAGTGAGTGTGAGGGGATCAATGTGACAGTGATGGAGTGAGTGTGCATGGGGCAATTTCCTCGTGATAGAGTGATTGTCAGTGGGTCCGGGTGACTGTGATGGAGTGAGTGCGAGGAGGACAAGGTGTCAGTGATGGAGTGAGTGTGAGGAGGTCAGGGTGAGTGTGATGGAGTGAATGTTAGGGTGTCGGATGACGGTGTTGGAGTGAGTGTGGGAGGGGCAGTGAGGCAGTGATCCAGTGAGTGTGAGGGGGTCAGGGTGATGGTGATGGAGTGAGTGGGAGGCTGTCAGGTGACGGTGATGGAGTGAGTGTGAGGGGGTAACTTTGACAGTGATGCAGTCAGTGTGAGAGGCTTGGGCTGGAAGTGACGCCGTAAGTGTGTGGGTATCAGGGTGCCAGTGACACAGTAAGTGTGGGATGGTCAGAGAGATAGTGACCTGGTAATTTTGAGGGGTCAGGGTGATAGTGATGCAGTAAGTGTGTGGTGTCAGGGTGATAGTGACACAGTTAGTGTGAGCGGATGAGTGTGATAGTGACATGTATGTGTGAGGGTTTCAGGGTGACAGTAACGCAGTAACTGTGAGCGGGCCATGGTGACATTGATTGAGTAAGTGTCAGAGAACAGAGAGATAGTGACGTGGTAATTGTGAGGGGCCAGGGTGATAGTGACAAGTAAGTGTGAGGGGGTCAGGGTGATATTGATGCAGTAAGTGTGAGGTGTCATGGTATTAGTGACACAGTAAGTGTGGGATGGTCAGAGAGATAATGACCTGGTAATTTTGAGGGGTCAGGGTGATAGTGATGCAGTAAGTGTGTGGTGTCAGGGTGATAGTGACACAGTTAGTGTGAGCGGATGAGTGTGACAGTGACACAGTAAGTGTGAGTGTTTCAGGGTGACAGGGACGCAGTAACTGTGAGCGGGTCATGGTGACATTGATTGAGTAACTGTCAGAGAACAGAGAGATAGTGACGTGGTAATTGTGAGGGGCCAGGGTGATAGTGACGAGTAAGTGTGAGGGGGTCAGGGTGATATTGATGCAGTAAGTGTGAGGTGTCAGGGTGTTAGTGACACAGTAAGTGTGGGATGGTCAGAGAGATAGTGACCTGGTAATTTTGAGGGGTCAGGGTGATAGTGATGCAGTAAGTGTGTGGTGTCAGGGTGATAGTGACACAGTAAGTGTGAGGGGATGAGTGTGACAGTGACACAGTAAGTGTGAGGGTTTCAGGGTGACAGTGACGCAGTAACTGTGAGCGGGTCAGGGTGATATTGACTGAGTAAGTGTCAGAGAGCAGAGAGATTGTGAGGGGTAATTGTGAGGTGTCAGGGTGATAGTGACACAGTAAGTGTGAGGGGGTCAGGGTGACAGTGACACAGTAAGTGTGAGGGGGTCAGGGTGATCATGACGCAGTAAGTTTGAGGGGTCAGGCTGATAGTGTCGTGTTAAGTGTGAGGGAGTTAGTCCATAGTGACGCAGTAAGGGGGAGGGTGTCAGGCTGATAGTGACACAGTCAGTGTGAGGGGTTCAGGGTGACACTGAAGTGGTAAGTGTGAGTGAGAGAGGCTGGCGCTGACGCAGTCAGTGTGAGGGGGTCTGGTTGACTGTGACGCAGTAACTGTGAATGGGTCAGGGTCATATTGATGCAGTATGTGTGAGGGGGCCAGGGCATAAGTGACGCAGTAAGTGTGATGGGGCCAGGGTGATTGTGATGCAGTAAGTTGTGAGGTGGTAAGGTTGATCGGATGCAGTAAGTGTGTGGGGTCAGTCTGATAGTGACGCAGTAAATATGAGTGGTCAGTCTATATGATGCAGTAAGAGTGAGGGGGTTCAGGGTGATATTGACGCAGTAAGTGTGAGGAGGTCATGGTGACAGTGACGAAGTAAGTGTGAGGGAGTCAGGCTGATAGTGACGCAGTAAGTGTGAGGTGTTCAGGGTGACACTGACACAGTAAATGTGAGGGAGAGAGGCTGGCATTGACGCAGTAAGTGAGGGGGGTCAGGCTAATAGTGACGCATAGGTGTGTGAGGGTGTTAGGATGATAGTGTTAGAGTTAATTTGTGGGGTGCAGGTTGATAGTGTCGCTGTAAGTTTGAAGGGGTAAAGTTGATCGTGATGCAGTAAGTATGTGGGGTCAGTCTGATAGTGATGCAGTAAATGTGAGTGTTCATTCTGTAGTGATGCATTAAGAGTGAGGTGTTAGGGGTGACAGTGTCACAGTAAGTGTGAGGGTGTCAGAGTGACAGTGACGCAATCAGTGTGAGGGTGTCAGGATGATAGTGACGCAGTGTGAGGGGGTCAGGGAGATAGCGAGGCAGTAAGCATGAGGGGGTCAGGGTGACAGTGATGCAGTAACTGAGAGGGGGTCAGGGTGATAGTGACGCATTAAATGTGGGGGGGTCAGGACGATAGTGATGCAGTAAGTGTCATGGGGTCAGGGTGATAGTGATGCAGTAAGTTGCGAGGGGGTAAGGTTGATCGGGATGCAGTAAGTGTGAGCAGTCAGTCTGATAGTGTCGCAGTAAATGTGAGTGGTCAGTCTATAGTGATGCAGTAAGAGTGAGGGTGTCAGGGCGATATTGACGCAGTAAGTGTGAGGAGGTCAGGGTGATAGTGACGCAGTCAGTGTGATGGGTTCAGGGTGATAGCGACGCAGTATTGTGAGGTGGTCCGCCTGATAGTGAAGCTGTAAGTGTGAGGGGGCAGGCTGATAGTGATGCAGTAAGTGTGAGTAGGTTCAGCTGATAGTGACGTAGTAAGTGTGAGGTGTCAGGGTGACAGTGATGCTGTAAGTGTGAGGAGGAGATGCTAGTAGTGATTCAGAAGTGTGAGGGGCTCAGTCTGACAGTGATGTAGTAAATGTGAGTTGTCAGTCTGTAGTGATGCAGTAAGAGTGAGGTGGTCGGGGTGACAGTGAAACAGTAAGTGTGAGGGGGGACAGGGTGACAGTGACACAGTACGTGTGGGGGGTGTCATTGTGTCAGTGACACAGTTAGTGTGAGGAGTCAGTGTGATAGTGACCCAGTAATTGTGAGGGGTTCAGGGTGACAGTGACGCAGTAAGTGCGAGGGGGTCAGAGAGATAGTAACGCAGTAAGTGTGAAGGGGTCAGGGTGATAGTGTTGCAGGAACTGTGAGGGGGTCAGGGTGACAGTGACGCAGTAAGTGTGGGGGTCAGGGTGACAGTAACGCAGTAAGTGTGAGGGGGTCATGGTGATAGTGACGCAGTCAGTGTGAGGGGATCAAATAATAGTGACGCAGTAAGTGTGAGGTGTTCAGGGTGATACTGATACAGTAAGTGTGAGGGAGAGTTGCTGGCATTGACGCAGTAAGTGTGAGGGGATCAGTCTAAGAGTGACACAAAGGTGTGTGGTGGTGTGAGGATGATAGTGATAGAGTTAATGTGTGGCGTTCAGGTTGATAGTGTCGCTGTAAGTGTGAGGGGGTAAAGTTGATCATGATGCCGTAAGTGTGTGGGTTCAGGTTGATAGTGATGCAGTAAATGTGAGTGGTCAGTCTGTAGTGTTGCAGTAAGAGTGAGGTTTTAGGGGAGACACAGTAAGTGTGATGGGGTCATAGTGACAGTGACGCAGTCAGTGTGAGGGGGTCAGGGTGATAGTGACGCAGTGTGAGGGGGTCAGCGTGATAGTGACGCAGGAAGTGTGAGTGGGTCAGGGTGATAGCGAGGCAGTAAGTGTGAGGGGGTCAAGGTGATAGGGACGCAGTAGGTGTGAGGCGAACTGGCTGATCGTGACAGAGTCAGTTTGAGGGGCAAAACTGATAGTGATGCAGTAAGTGTGAGGGGGGTCCAGCTGATAATGACGCAGTAAGTGTGAGAGGGTCCGGCTTATAGTGACGCAGTAAGTGTGCGGGAAAAAGGTTGATCATGATCCAGTAAGTGAGAGGCGGTAAGGTTGATCGTGATGCAGTAAGTGAATGGGGTCCGACTGATAGTGACGCAGTAAGTGTAAGGGGGAGACGCTAGCAGTGATGCAGAAAGTGTGAGGGGATCAGGGTGATAGTGACACAGTCATTGTGAGGGAGTCAGGTTACAGTTACGCAGTAAGTGTGAGGGGGTCAGGGTGACAGTGTTGCTGTAAGTGTGAGGGGGCGCAGGGTGGTAGTGACGCAGGTAGTGTGAGGCATTGTAGGGTGATAGTGAAGCAGCAAGTGTGAGGTCGTCAGGGTAATATTGATGCAGCAAGTATGAGGGGGTCAGGGTAATAGTGATGCAGTAAGTGTGAGGGAGTCAGGGTGATAGTGGTGCAGGAAGTATGAGGGGGTATGGATGATCGTGACGCAGGAAGTGTAAGGGGGTCAGGGTGACAGTGATGCAGTAAGTGTAAACGGAAGAGGTTGTTTGTGATGCAGTCAGTGTGAGGGGGTCCAGTTGATAGTGACACAGTTAGTGTGAGGGGGTCAGGGTGATAGTGATGTAGTGTGAGGGGTTCAGGCTGATAGTGATGCAGTAGTGATGGGGCCAGCTTGATAGTGATGCAGGAAGTGTGATGTGTTCAGGATGACACTGACACTGTAAGTGTGAGGGAGAGAGGTTGGCAGTGACACAGTAAGTGTGGGGGTGTCAGGCTAATAGTGATGCCGTAAGTGTGTTAGGATGTTAGGATGATAGTGATAGAGTTAGTGTGTGGGGTTCAGGTTGTTAGAGTCGCAGTAAGTGTGAGGCGGTAAGGTTGATCATGATGCAGTAAGTGTGGGTTCTGGCTGATAGTGACGCATTCAGTGTGAGGGGGAGACGCTAGTAGTGATGCAGAAAGTGTGAGGGGGGTCAGGGTGACAGTGACACAGTGAGTGTGAGGGAGTCAGGGTGACAGTGACGCTGTAAGAGTGGGGGCGCAGGGTGATAGTGACGCAGGTAATGTGAGGGGACACAGGGTGATAGTGAAGCAGTAAGTGATAGGTGGTCAGGGTGATATTGATGCAGCACGTGTGAGGGGTCAGTCTGATAGTGATGCAGTAGGAGTGAGGGAATCAGGGTGATATTGATGCAGTAAGTATGAGGGGGTCAGGATGATCATGATGCAGTAAGTGTTAGGGGGTCAGGGTTACAGTGACGCAGTATGTGTAAAGGGAAGAGGCAGTTAGTGATGCAGCAAGTGTGAGGGGGTCCAGATGATTGTGACACAGTTATTGTGAGGGGGTAAGGGGGATAGTGACACAGTCAGTGTGATAGTGACGCAGTGTGAGGCGATCAGGGTGATAGTGAAGCAGCAAGTGTGAAGGTTCAGTCTGATAGTGACGCAGTAAGTGTGAGTGATCGGTCTATAGTGACGCAGTAAGTGTGAGCGGGCAGTCTGATAGTGATGCAGTAAGAGTGAGGGGTTCATGGTCATCGCAACGCAGTAAGTGTGTGACAGAGACGCTGGCAGTGACGCAGTAATTGTGAGGGGGTCAGGTTGATAGTGACACAATCAGTGTGGGGATGTTAGGGTGATAGTGACACAGTAAGTGTATGGGGTTCAGCGTGATAGTGACATAGTGTGAATGGGTCACAGTGACAGTGACGCAATAGGCGTGAGGGGGCTCAGGGTGATAGTGACAGAGTAAGTTTGAGGGGGTCAGGGTGACAGTGACGCAGTAAGAGTGAGTGGTTCAGGGTGACACTGACGCGGCAAGTGTGCGGGAGAGAGGTTGGCAGTGACGCAGTAAGTGTGAGGGGGTCAGGCTAATAGAGACACAGTCAGTTTGGTGGTGTTAGGGAGATAGTGTCACAGTAAGTGTGACAGGATCAGAGCGATAGTGACACAGTAATTGTGAGGGGGCCAGGGTGATAGTCATGCAGTAAATGTGAGGGGGTAAGGTGGATCAGGATGCAGTAAGTGTGTGGGGTCAGTCTGATAGTGACGCAGTAAGTGTGTGGAAGTCAAGGTGACAGTGACGCAGTAAGTGTGAGGGGTCAGGCTGATAGTGATGCAGTAAGTGTGAGGGGGTCCAGCTCATAGTGACGTTGTAAGTGTGTGGGGTCCAGCTGATAGTGACGCAGTAAGTGTGAGGTGGTCAGTGTGACAGTAACGCAGTAAGTGTAAAGGGAAGATATTGTTTGTGATGCAGTAAGTGTGAGGGGGTCGGGGTGACATTGACGCAGTGTGAGGGGGTCAGTCTGATAGTGATGCAGTAAGTGAGAGTGGGCAGTCTATAGTGATGCAGTAAGAGTGAGGGGTCAGGGTCACAGTGATGCAGTAAGAGTGAGGGGTTCATAGTGATAGCGATGCAGTAAGTGAGAGAGAGAGAGGCTGGCAGTGACCCAGTAATTGTGAAGGGGTCAGGTTGATAGTGATACGGTCAGTGTGGGGGTGTTAGGGTGATAGTGACACAGTAGGTGCATGGCGTTCAGAGTGGTAGTGACACAGTGTGAATGGGTCACGGTGACAGTGACGCAGTAAGTCTGAGGGGGCTCAGGGTAATAGTGATAGAGTAAGTGTGAGGGCGTCAGGGTGACAGTGACGCAGTAAGTGTGAGGGGATCAGGGTGACAAGGATGCAGTCAGTGTGAGGGGGTCAGGGTGACAGTGATGCAGTAATTGTGATGGGTACCGGGTGATAGGGACACAGAAGCTGTGAGTGGGTCAGGGTGACAAGGATGCAGTAAGTGTGAGGGTGTCAGAGCGATAGTGACATAGTCAGTGTGGGCCTTTTAGTGTGATAGTGTCGCAGTAAGTGTGAGGGGGTCAGGGTGATATTGACGCAGTAAGTGTGAGGGGTCAGGCTGATAGTGACACAGTAAGTGTGTGTGTTCAGGCTGATAGTGACGCAGTAATTGTGAGGGATTCAGGGTGAATCTGACGCGGTAAGTGTGAGGGAGAGAGGCTGGCAGTGACGCAGTAAGTGTGAGGGTGCCAGGCTAATAGAGACACAGTCAGTTTGGGGGTGTTAGGGTGATCGTGTCACAGTAATTGTGACAGGGACAGGGTGATAGTGACAGAGTAAGTGTGAGTGGTAAGGCTGATAGTAACGCAGTAAGGGTGAGGTGGTCAGGGCGAAATTGACGCAGTAGGTGTGAGGGGGCCAGGGTGATAGTGATGCAGTAAGAGTGAAGGGGTCAGGCTGATCGTGACGCTGTAAGTGTGAGGGGGTCAGGGTGACAGTGATGCAGTAAGTGTGAGAGGGAGACGCTAGTAGTGATGCAGAAAGTGTGAGGGGCTCAGCCTGATCGTGATGCAGTAAGTGTGAGTGGTCAGTCTATAGTGATGCAATAAGAGTGAGGACTCAGGGTGACAGTGATACAGTAAGTGTGTGCGGGATCATGGTCTCCGTGACACAGTCAGTGTGAAGAGTCAGCGTGATAGTCACGCAGTCATTGTGAGGGGGTCATAGTGACAGTGACGCAGTAAGTGTGAAGGGATCAGAGAGATAGTGACGCAGTAAGTGTGAGGGGGTCAGGTTGATTGTGACGCAGGAACTGTGAGGGAGTCAGAATGACAGTGACACAGTGAGTGTGAGGGGGACAGGGTGACAGTGACGCAGTAACTGTGAGGGAGACAGGGTGAGAGTGACGCAGGAACTGTGAGGGGGTCAGGGTGACAGTGACACAATAAGTGTGTGGGGGGCAGGGTGAAAGTGACGCAGTAAGTGTGAATGGTTCAGGGTGACAGTGTGCTGTAAGTGTGTGGGGTCCAGCTGATAGAGACGCAGCAAGTGTGATTATGCCAGGGTGACAGTGATGCAGTAATTGTGCGGGGGAGACGCTAGTAATGATGCAGAAAGTGTGAGGGGCTCAGTCTGATAGTGACGCAGTAGGTGAGAGTGTGCCCTGCTCGTAGTGAAGCTGTAAATGCGAGGGGGTCAGCGTGATAATGTCGCAGTAAGTGTGAGTCAGGGTGATAGTGACGCAGTAAGTGTGAGGGGGTCAGGATGATCATGGCACCGTCAGTGTGAGGGGCTCAGTGTGACAGTGACGCAGTAAGTGTGAGGTGGTCAGGGTGACAGTGATACAGTATGTGTGAGGGGGTCAGGGTGACAGTGAGTCAATAAATGTGAGGGGGTCCGGGTGACAGTGACGCAGGAAGTGTGAGGAGGTCAGGGTGACAGTGAGTCAGTAAGCATGAGGGGTCAATGTGATAGTGACACAGTAAGTGTGAGGGATTGAGGCTTGTAGTGATGCAGTAAGTGTGATTATGCCAGGGTGATAGTGATGCAGTAAGTGCAAGGGGCTCAGTCTGATATTGACGCAGTAGGTGTGAGTGTGTCCAGCTCGTATATAGCTGTAAGTGTGAGGAGGTCAGGGTGATAGTGACACAGATAGTGTGAGGATGAACCTGTTGATAGTGAAGCAGTAACTCTGAGGTTTCTCTCTGACTGAATCTCCCTCCCTCCTATCCCTCCCTCTCTGACACAAGCTGTCTCCCGATCCTTACCTCTCCCTCTGGCCCAGAGACTGGGGGGGGGGGGGGTCGGTGGTGAGGCTGCATGTGGGGGCGTTGGGGTGAGATGGGGTAGGAAGCGAAAATGGGATAGAGACTGAATTGTGGGAGGGAGACATGGACAGCAGGAGAGTGAGAGTGAGCGGGAGGGGGAGAGGGAAGAGTGGAGGCAGGTGGAGAAACCAGGGTTGGGGTGTTCGTGTGAGGGAGGGGGACGAGGAAGAGTGAAAGGGAGAGATGGTGAGCAAGAGTGAGTTTGCAGAGAGAGAGAGAGGGAGAAACGTGGAGAAAGATAGGGGAGAGGAAAGGGGAGACAAGGTTGGAGTGGAAGGGGACAGAGGGAGTTAAACACAGCTCCTGAGCTCAGGGCCCGGTGCCCTCCCCTTCCCTGAGGACCAGGACTTGAGGCTGAGCCCGTCTCTCTCCAGCTCAGCTTCTCCAACACAAAGACACACAACAACATCGTTCACTCTGCTGCTCGGCACGCTTTCATCAACATTTTTATTGTTTACAAATGGAAGTGATGGATACAGTCAGTGAGATGGTGCCTTTTCTCACTGGCCCCTCAGTTGTGAGAAACGTTGAAATATTTCACTGTAATCCCCCTGTGGAATAAGGATGGACAAACCAGCGCTCCCCTCAGTCTGTTCCCATAGCGACAGGCTGCTCCATCGCTGAAACACAGAACTGAAATGAGAAAATCCCGGATGGATTGATTAATGATGGAATTTGATTGATGGATGGATTTGGGTGAAGGGATATTTCAGCACATTCTTCAGCTGCTGCCTGAACTTAGTTTGGGTCACGGCATAAATCGCGGTGTTTGTGCAGCAACTGAGGAGCTGCAGCATGAAGCCCAATTCCCGCAGAAAGCGATGGAGAATCACAGGGGTATCCACAATCTGCCTCATCCTTGCCCATATAGAAAACAGCATTAACATTGACCATAACAGGATGAAATTGGCCGAGATCACAAACAGTAAAATGATGGATTTTTTTCGGTTTCTCATTTCAGTGTCAGACTGATCGTCCCCATTGCTGTGAGCGCGGAGTCTCCTGCGGGCTCTGCTGGTCACTAAAATGTGTCTGACGGTCAGAACATTGAGCAACAGAATCAGGAGAAATGGGACACACGGGGTTACGAGGTAGTGGAGGAACTCGATTGTGACCCAGACACTGGAGAATACAACAGCGGTTGGTGCAGCACAAAACCAGGGGGAGTTCATCAGCCAATACCTAGCCGTGAGCATAAAATACCAGGAAATGTTCTTTAAACAGCTCAGCACAGTCAATGCTCCCAGAAACGCAGCCGCCGTTTTCTCACTGCAATATTTACTTTTCAGCTTCTGGCAACAAATGGCCACAAACCGATCAAAGGTGAAAGTGACGGTGAACCAGACAGAACAGTCAGTGGCTGCATAAAGCAGGACGGCGTGGATATTACACACGGGGACGGAGTACAGGAAATAAAACTGTTCCGGATAAACAATGGGAATGTGTCTCAGGATCAGGTCGAGGATAATGACCAGGAGATCTGCCGCTGCCATGACCCCCAGGTAACGTCTGACACATGGAGACAATCCACAATCTTTATAAAGCAGGATGTAGATGGTCACTACGTTAACTGTGAGGAAGGAAAACAAACCCATTATCCATCAGCCTGAAGGCAAAGGGACCCGTTTGATCGGGGACCCAGTGAGATTTTCAAATGTGTCCCTGTATTCCGGGATTTATTAAAATAATTGGAGCAGGAATAACAAATGGGAAGGTCTGAATTACCGACGAAAATGTGACATAAATCACAAGAAACCCTCCATCCCCAAACACACAGAGACACATCCATAAGGACAGATGGTTTCTAGAACATTCCCACACTTCCGACCACTCGAGAGCAGACACAGGTCACTCCTTCCCAGTTCCTAATACGGAGGGTGGAATCGTTGCTGTCCTGAAGGATTCTATCCCAGTTCCATGAAGACAAACGGAGTTTGAGTATTTTGGTCTAAATTGTGGTTGAACCTGTGTCGTGAAGAAATGTAAATGCGGGGAAAATGTATACCCCCTTTAACTGCCTGAGAGGCCTTCGGAACAGTGTCTCCTTCTCCCTGGAACGAGATCTCTTCCCTCGGGTTCTTATCGTTTGTTCAGTTCACTGCCGACCGTGTGTTCACAAACAATGTCAGGGGACAGAACGTTCCGGGGAATGTCAGTTATAGAATGTCGGGGGCAGAATATTCCGGGGAATGGCAGTTGTGGGATGGCAGTTGTAAAATTTCAGGTACAGAACTTTCTAGGGAATGTCAGTTATAGAATGTCGGGGACAGAACATTCCGGCGAATGACAGTTATAGAATGTCGGGTACAGAACGCTTCGTGGAATGTTAGTTATAGAATGCTTGGGACAGAAAGTTTCAGGGAACTCCTTGCCCTGTCCATCACTTCCCCCCCCCCCCCCCACCGCATCCACCCCACCAACATGATATACTGTGCACAGGCTACATATTCATCCAGCACGGGGAGCTGCACTGACCACATCATTGCATTATCTATAAACATCAAACAGATAGTCTATTCACCACAGCGACCTGTGCAATGATCATCCGTGAATTAATCTGCAAACTTGGAGTAGTTACCCTCCCCTCATGTTGAGCTGTGTAACACACCCCAGTGCATTGCTCAGTAACATTGTGTTAGATCACTGCCCAGTGTGGGGAAACTTGCAGCCCACCCTGGAAGTGACAGGATGTGCAGCTCCCACCGTCAGTTTTACTGCACCTCGGATGCTGCCTGAACTGCTGAGCTTTTCCAGCACCACACTAATGTAGACTCTGGTTTCCAGCATCTGCAGTCATTGCTTTTACACAGCTCCCTATCTCCATTGTGCCACGAGAAGGGGGTGCCATGGGTGTGAACATCACTGCCAGAGAGAGATGGCGAGGGGATCAGTTTAAATATCACCACATGGGAGGGTTTGGGAAATAGACAGAGACGGGGAGATTGAGAGACAGTGTCATGGAAGGATATGTTCCCAGGTTGCAGAATGCTGAAATGTAGACACTTCGATAGCATCCTGTAACATGAGCCAGTCTTCCCAGGAAAGATGGGAAAAAGGGAGATTGGTGTGAGGTCAGATGAGCATTTGTTCTGCATCTTTGTAACTGGAAGTGGTTTCAACAGAATCTATGACTCATTGGGCAGATTCTAACAATAATTTATTTTTATTTGATTTTCCTTGAGTGTGACAGAGGGATTGTCTGTACGAGGCTGAGTTAATTTCCTGGTGCTATCGCATCGAACTCATCGCATTGACTACCCACCCCACCCCATGGTGTCCCTCTCATTCAATACCAGCCCGAATCTCCCACCCATCATGACTGGCGGTACTCTGCATCGCCTGGGTACCCCTGGATATTCCGACCATGGCACTTGCACCACGGTTTGTTGACAGGGCACGGAGGTCCTTGTGGATGTGCTAGTACAGAGGGGGTCATTCTTTTCCCAGAGAGGGCCACACCACCAGACCTACTGAAGATGGTCTGAGCTCACCATCCAGCTCAATGCAGTATCTGCGGTCTGAGAAAATGTCCAGCAATACAGGACAAGCACCAATAACCTTCACTGCACTGTCAGAATAAGTGTCACCGTATTCTCTCTCCTCCCTCACACTCATTGTGTATCTGTTATAGCACCGACCCCTGAACAAGGCTCATGCTCACCACTCTCACTGCTGCATGCAGCACATTCCGCCCTCTCTTCCTTCCACTTTACCCCCCACCCCGCCACAGTAATAACATTGCCTGGAGACAACACTGTGGGACTGACTCCCTTGAGCCCCCTCACCATGACCCCTTCCCCACCTACACTAGCATTAACAGCAAGGCCACCCACTCCCACCGTCCCTCCCTCCCTCCCTTTCTCGCATTCCATGAGAAACAGCCTGGAATAGACAGAAAGGGCCTAGCCGGGTGTTGGAGTGTCCGATATCCGTTTCCTCACCCCCTCCCCCCACCATGTGGAGAGGACCCTGATAGCTGCCGGAGAGGACAGGGACGACCCGTGTGGAGATTCTGAAACATCCACGTCCCACCGACCGATTAAGGAGCAATGTACAGTGAAGGGCAATTCTCACTTGAAATCCACTGGCAGCTCCGTTTCCCCCTGGAACAACTTAGAAACTCTGGCCCTGATGCCATCTGCCTTTTGTGTCGCTCTGATACAAATGGAACCCCACGGTCTCGGTGGGCAGGAGGGTGGGCTCACAACACATCATCACCACCACCTCCCAGCAAGGGAGCACGGAGTCTCCCTCCTACACCTCCTCCTGTAAACAGCTCAGATATTGAAACTGATCCGTGATAGTTAGATAGTTACTGCTTTCCCCACTTCTCCTGACATCGTCAATAACCTGTGATCATATAAACCTAGCGATCTCTGCTCCTGCACCTCATTTATAATGGCACAGCCTGTTTTAAAATGACTTTCATTGTCCTTCCTACCTAAGTGCATCACCTCACACTGCTCAGAACTGATCCCCATCTGCCATAAACCTGAACACTACACCAACGTATGATTGTCCTGTTAGAGTTCCACACTGTCCTCTATAGACTTTAGAGTTCTTCCAGGTTCGGTGCCATTTACAAACATTGAGATTGCCATAGCATCACAGTCCCCATGAGACAACTGAAATCCTGAAATACTCACGAGTGTGAGCAAGTGAAATACTGATATATTCCCATGAACAGAGTCGAATAATGACATGCTGTCAATGGAGCAACAAAAATCCTGACACGTACGAGGCAGAGTAGATTAAATATTGACAAACCACAGAGCAAGAGAAATCCGGATAGACTCCACTTATCTGTATTCATCAGGGGATAATGTGATGAAGTTGAAAGTGTGTATTGTACTTATAAGAGAGGGTGAATGCTGTTCTGAACTGAGAGCTTACAAGCACCTGTGATATGAGAGAATGGCAAACACAGAAACAGTATATTGCTATAGTGTTGGAGTCAGGTAATAAGCAGAAAAGTAAGATGGTCCCAGAGTTGTGAATTGTTGATGTAAAATGTTCACTTTCAGAGTGAAAAAATAAACTGATGTTTTTATTTAAATAGTGGAATTTGGGAGTTCTCTGCTACTCATATTTTAACAGTTTACGAGACGAATTGAGCACTGCTTTATGTTTAGTTTAAGTTACCAGATGAGCTTCACGCCATGCCCTAACCATTCCCGTGTGTGTCTCTGTGTGTCTCTGTGTGGGGCAGGTCTGGCAGTCTCTGTGGTGCTAAAAGTGATGCAATTTCACCCTCTGCTGGCCTTCCCACGCCACTGCACAGGCATTGGCAGAGGGTGAAAACCATCATTCAGAGAGGGGGAGGGAGAGGGCAGCTGGTCACGGCACCATCCAAACTGATGTCTTATCCATGTACTGATCTAAATTTCCTTTAAACGTTGTAACTGTCCCTGCTTTCACCAATTCCTTTGGAAGTTCATTCCACACACAAACCAAATTCTGTCGAAAATATTTAACGCTCGTGACTTTTGTAAATCTTTTTCCTCACACCTTAAGATATCCCTCAGTTTTGAATCCCCAACTCGAGGGAAAAGACATCAGCCCTTCAGGTTATCTGTACCCTTCACTATTTGATAATCCTCTGTAAAGGTACCCCTTAATCTCATACTCTCCACTGAAAAAAGTCCCAGCCTACACAGCCTCTCCTTATAGCTCACTCCCTCCATTCCCAGCGACATCCAGCATCCTCTCCAGCTTAATAATATCAAGGTTAATAATATCAAAGTGAATTCTCAAGGTATTTCCTAAGGGTAGGGGAGTCCAAAATTAGAGGACATGAGTGAGAAAACATTTAAAAGTGACCTAAAGGGCAGCTTTTTCACCCAGAGGGTGGTGTGCCTATGGAATGAGCGGGCAGGGTGACGGGACTGGACACAGTATGCCAGAAGTGGTCTCACCAATATCCTGTACAACCTCAACATGACGTCCCAATTCCGATACTCAAAGGTCTGACGATTGAAGATAAGTGTGTTAAACACCTTCTTAACCACACTATCTGTATGAGATGCATTTTTAAAAGAATTATACCTGACGGCCTAGGTCTCTGTCCTACAACACTGCCAAAGACCCTACTTTTAATTGTATAGATCCTTCTCTTATTTGATTTACCAAATCCAATACCTCACATTAATCCAAACTAAACTCCATCTGCAACCCATCAGCCCAGTGTGTGATATTACTGCTACCTCACCCTCCCCCTTCAATTTTGAAATGCCCATCCCTCCACAGGAAGCCTGCACACTCCAGCCTTGATTTGCACAAAGACCCAGAGCTTGGTTTGCCTTGTGTGGTTAGGGGGAGGAGGGACAGATTGCAGACACAGTCAGTGGGGTAGAGAGGCTGGGCAGTCATCACTGGCCTGGTATCATTTCATGGTTTTAGGAAGAATGCATTCACACGTTAGAAGTGGCTTAGAGTGATCGGTGTTTTGGGACCAGAAATTAAGCTCTTCCTTCATCTCTGACGTTCCGTAATAAATATCGATTTGAGACCCTTCATTGGGCAGAGTCTGTCTGCAGGATTTCTGTCCCTAATATTGCAGTCTACAGATAATAGCACTTAAAGATGTTCATAGTTAATTTCGATAGTGTAGCCCGCACACTCAATATTCTACATTTGAGACAAATATCTTGCATTTGTTTAACAATGCAAAGTATTTTGTGCAGTTCAGTAATGGTAACCTGATTATAATAAATCCACACTGAGCTGAAAGTGAGCACTAAAATATGACTCAAAATCTGGGTATGGTAGTGTAATGGGTCGTGTCCCTGCCTCTGCGCCAGAACTTTGCATTTGATTCCAATTCCTGAACTTGTGTGGTAGTGTTCCTAGCTCTGGACTAGAAGGCCTGGATTCAACTCCTGCCTGTTGCAGAGGTATGTCACATCATGTCAGAACAGCCTGATGAACAAACACACAGGAGAATACTGTTACAGCTTTATGAGTATTGGTGAGTGATGCTAGTCCCTACCTCCAAGCACAAAGGTCTAGGTGTAAACCTCACAGATGTATCTCGTGATACATCTGAACAAACTGCTTAAAATGGATTTAGAATTGTGACTTGATGGAGAAGGAAGAGGTGTCAGTATTGAATTTCAGAATTTAGGCCCGGGATAACTTAATGTACAGCTATTTGTGTTGATTGAAGTCACATTTCGCAGCAGCAAAGGATTATAAAATCAGAATGGTCATGGATAGGGTGAGTAGTCAGGGTTTTTCGCAGGTTAGGGGCGACCAAAACTTGAGGGCATTGGTAGTAAGCGAGAAGGGAAAGGATTTGATGAGGCCTAAAGTCACCTTTTCACACAGAGGGTGGTGTGCGTATGGAATGAGCTGCCAGAGGACGTGGTGCAGCCTGGTACAACTACAACACTCAAAAGACATCTGGATGCTGACAGACCTGCCGAGCTTTTCCAGCAGTGTCTGTGTTTCTTTTAAAAATGCATTCAGTTTAACACAGGTATTCTGAATAAATAAAACATTTTATTTTTTAATGACGCAGGGCCATGCAAACATATTTCAAATCGACCAAGACCATTTTCTGCGAAGGGTATGGCTCTGTATATGACAGCAGCAATGATAAGAAATATGGAACAGGGAATGCGATGGAGATATAGTTTGGACAATGTACAAGCCGACCTCACATAGTCCAGTTTGGGAGAGCATGACATTATTGTGTGATTCAGCTCAGAGAGGGAGAATATGCAATCTGCCCGAGAAGGAATGGCGTATTGCACTCTCTCTCCTTCATTGTTCCTCATCACAGCAATGTGTGCAAGCTAAAACAAACTCTAAAGTCATCGTTACCATTCTTACTATTTTATAGAATTTTATGAGTGTGTGTGTGTGTGTGTGTGTGTTAGTGTCAGTGTTTTTAGAAAGGGAAATATTGATTCTATATTTGCAATACCCAAACAGTTTGCTACTCATCATTCCATCATAGTTTGAGTAATATTGCTCTGGATTATAAACGCATTGTTTTAGCAGGTTAAAGAAACTACCCCGACTTATTCCTAAGACTGACCCTGACCCAGTCTGAGACCAATATCACCAACCTGGTTACATTTAACATTTGTTGTGAGCAGTGGAGGAGTGGGACTAGAAAAGGAAACAGTGACCCAAAAAGGTGCAGAACTATAGACCGGTGAGCCTGATGTCAGTGGTGGGTAAGTTGTTGGATGGAATTCTGAGGGACAGAATTTACATACATTTGGGAAGGCAAGGGCTGATCGGGGTAGACAACGTGGCTTTCTGCATGGGAAATCATGTCTCATTAATTCGATTGAGTTTTTTGAAGAGGTGACAAAGAAGATTGTTTTAGGCAGTTTGGTAGACATTGTCTATATGGACTTCAGCAAGGTGTTCATTTAAAGAACAAAGAGCAAAGAAAATTTAC
Source organism: Chiloscyllium punctatum (assembly GCF_047496795.1). NCBI lineage: Eukaryota > Metazoa > Chordata > Chondrichthyes > Orectolobiformes > Hemiscylliidae > Chiloscyllium > Chiloscyllium punctatum. The sequence continues at coordinate 94,476,596 of NC_092752.1, read as the reverse complement.
AGCCCAGGAATAGGCCCTTCGCCCTCCAAGACTGAGCCGACCCAAATGTACTGTCTAAATCTGTCGGTCAATTCCGAAGCATCTGTATCCCTCTGCTCCCCACCTACTCATGCATCTGTCCAGACGCATCTTAAATGAATCTACCGTGCCTGCCTCTACCACCTCTGCTAGCAACGCCTTCCAAACGCCCAACACCTTCTGTGGGAAGTATTTACCGCGTGTATTCCCCCCTAAACATCCCACCTCTCATTTTGAAAGCATGACCTCTCGTTATTGAATCCTTCACCCTGGGAAAAAGCTTGTCTGTATCCACACTGTCAATACCCTTCATGATTTTGTAAAACTCAATCAGGTCCCCCCTCAATCTCCTTTTTTCTAGTGAAAATAAACCTAACCTACTCAGCCTATCTCATAGCTAGTATTTCATTCTGATTGGTAGACAGATTAGTAAGTTTCAGTCACGTGGGATACTGAAGAAGCTAGTCACAATTGGTTTGAAGGAAGAGGTATACGTTTCAGACTGGAGGTTTGTGAGTGGCAGTGTGCTGTAAGAATCAGGACTGTGTACACTGCATTTCATCATTTATGTAAAGGAGTTAGATGTGAATACTGGGGCCATAGTTAGTAGGTTTACAGATTACATCAGAAAGGCAGTGTAGTAGATTATGTCAGAATACGAGACCAGAATTGGATGGGACAAAGGAGCAAGGAGTGACAGATGAAGTTTAATTAGATAAATACCAGATTTTGCAGTTTCGAAAGGCAAATCAGGACAGAAATTATACACTTTATGGTAAGGTCCTGGGGAGTGTTATGGAAAAAAGGGACATAGGGCTGAAGGTTCATTGTTCCTTGAATGTGGAGTCGCAGGTAGACAGAGTGGTGCTGAACATATTTGGCACATTTGCCTTAATCATTCAGAGCATTGAGTATAGGAGTTGTGGTGTTATTTTGCATCTGTACAGGATGTTGGTGAGGCCATTTTTAGGAATGCTGCGTACAACTCGGTTTTCTGCAGAAATAACTTACACGCATATTCCAGTACTGTAGGTTTGAGCTGTCGAGAGAGGCTGATTAGTTTGAAGTGCTTTCTCCTGGAGTGTTAGAGGTTGATTGGTGACATTATTGAGGTTTATAAAACCACCAGGGGCATGGATATTCTGAACAGCCACGCTGTGCTCCCCAGGGCAGGGGAGTCCAGAACAAGAGAGCATGGGTTGGAGGGGAGAGGGCGATTAATTTAGAAAGGACCTGAAGATAAATATTTCACACAGAGAGTGGTGTGTGTACAGAAAGTGCTGTCAGAGGAAGTGGTGAAGGCGGTTACTATCGCACATTTAAAAAGTATCTGAAAGAGGAGGGATATTGGCCAAATGCTGGCAAATGGGACTGGATCAAATTTGATAACTGATCAGAGTGAACTGATTGGACTAACGGGTCTGTTTCCGTTCTGCATGACCCTCTCATTCGCTAAGAAGGATGACAAGTCAGAATTCTCTTCACTGGAGGTTTATCGTGCCTCTATGTTCATATTGATTGAAAGCTGCGTTACGTAAATATTTGATAGAGAATTTAGTCATGGATAATGGGATGTAGACAGGAAAGTGGGGCTGAGTCCACAACATGATCAGCCACAATCTTACTGCCTGATGGAGAAGGCTCAAAGTGTCTAATGCCCCACTCCTGCTCGTCAGTCCCATGTTCCTGTGTTCTATTCAGCCCCTCAAACCTACTAGACAGGAGCAGTGGAGGCTACTTACCCCATACCCTGTTGCACAGAATCAGAGGAGACCATTCGGCTATTAAAGACTGTCCCACACGCTTTATGTTGATTTGGGAAATGTAATTGCAAAACCCAGGCTGGGTATGATCGAGGGCCCTCATCTCTCTTTACAGAGTTTCCCCTCTCTGCAACTTGTGCTTCATGTGTTGATCATGTTGTAGACCCAGATTCACTGTGAATACAGCCCATATACTTCACCCAACGATAGCTCACAAAATCCTCTCGGCTCCCTGTCTGCAACATTCAATAACAGAACATCCATGAAAATAACACCCAATAACTGTCCAATAACAGAATGGGAGAACGTCAGACACAGGGGCAGGTCATTCACTCCACAAGCCTACCTTGCCCTTCACTAAGATCGTGGCTGATCTGCTTGAGGTCTGAAATACTCTTTAATGCCCAATTCCTCATAGCCCTCACATCTCTGACAGGTCAATATCCACTTACTACCTATTCAAATACTTTCAATCATCTAGCTCCCCGAACACTCTTGGGAAGAGAAATCCTGACATTCAACACCACCTGTTTGAGGAAAACACTTGCTGCTCCTGTATCATGGCTTATTGATATGAACAAAAGAGGCTGATACAAGGGTTCAGGTAAAAATGACTGGCCCTGATATCAAGGCAGTGGTTCACTTTTGTTGACATCAAGGAGCTGAACAAAACTGGACTTAATGGAAATCAGAGTAAACTCTCCAGTGTTTGGAATCAAACATGGCACAAAGGAAGATAGTCATCATCTCTGTCCTGGGTCACGTCTGTGGGAGATCCTCCGGGTAGCTTCCCCTTCACAAACAACTTCAGCTGCTTCATCAATGTCTCCCCGCCCCCACCCCCACCCCCAGCCCCACCCTCCCCACCATAAGATCAGAAGTGAGCATGGTCACTGTATATTCCACAATGTTCAGAACACTTTATCCCCCATCAGTTCCTGAACTGGTCTGTGTCCCTGTACAGCAAGACCCAGACTCCATTGAGGCGCGCGCTGTTAAAGGGTTCATGGCATTCAGGTAACAGCACTGCCTGACACTGCACATTGCCACAGTGAAACAAGAGTTCATTCAGCACCTAACGCTGGTTTCGCAGGAATATAAGGAAACCATTCAGCCCATTGACACTATTGGAGAAGAACAGGGACAGGCCACTCAGTGCCTCCAGACGATTACTCAGGAAGAGAAGGAGTCTAATGTGATGGACAACACCAGAGCCCCTCGAAAATATTTGAAGACAGTAGCCTAGACTCTAATGCTTTCTTATTTTAAAGGAAATGTAAAGTGCCTGTTCTAGATGCAACGTGACTGGTCAAACTACTCGGTGGTAAGCAAAACGCCATTTATTTAAACACAAAAGATTAAATAATACCAAAGAAAGAGGAATTTAAAGTAAAATAGTTCTATTGGACAACTTAACAGAATAATAGATCTAGGAGCTATTACAAATGAACTAGCCCAACATAGGAAATTCCGATATACACAGCCCTCGGCAAAAAGGAAAATTCAGGAATTGAAAACTGCATCAAGAGAAAATTCAGTGAGAGTAGCAGCCAGGAGACATTCCCTGAAGCTTCCAACTCTGTGGAGACCCCTATAGTTTTTGATGTTACTGAGAAACCAAAACCCAGTGATCCCAATCTCTGAGTGCTGGCCACACCCATTCAGGCTGCATTAAAATAAAACTAAGGCCTCGCAAGCTGTTTACGCAAGTGGTCTTAACTAGCCATTTTGGTAACGATCATTCAGTCTCTCTCTTAAAAGAAACCAGGACAAAAAAAACCTCTTAAAGCTACAGCATCACCACACTTGTCAGCACATCAAGCTGTCAAACAGGAAATAGGGGTAACCAGTCAGGCACTTGGCCCTGTCCAATCGGACGAGGATGAAGCCAGTCAGTCCCTTGAGTCACTTATACAGGAACAGTAGGAGGCCATTCCCACCTCAATGCACTTACACATGGACAGAGTGAGGTAATAGATGATGATTCCTGATGACTAGATTATGCCCGAAACGTCGATTCTCCTGCTTCTCGGATGCTGCCTGGCCTGCTGTGCTTTTCCAGCAATCGACTCTCTACTCTTATCTCTAGCATCGGCAGTCTTCACTGTCTCCAGATTGATGCTCTAACATAATGAACAAGTGGAGCAGAAGCTGCACAGACAGACTGCTCCACGTTGTTCATCCTGGCTCCGTTGCTTATGATAAACACGTGGGAATTTAACGTGGTTTTCTCGTGGTGAGGAGGGAAGCCATAAGTATCAAGAAGGCATCTTCCATCTCCAAGAAGACAGCCTGGTGTTCTCTATGTAGGGCGGAAGCTGGTGGGAATGGCTACCTGTTTCAGACGGAAGGTATTGTGGCTGCTGTTGGGGATTGTGAACAACATGGCATTCAGTACTGGTTCACACGCCGTCTGGCCACAACTTTGTTCCTGAGTCTTAAATGCGGCTGGAGCATTTTTCATTCACATGACATCCTCGATAACGTTTTTATCATATCCAGTATCTTTACCAGATAGTTAACTGACTCAGCATTTTTTTTTAATTTGAATGAGGCCACTACACTTGGATTTGAAGGGATTTCCTACCACTGGTGGCGATACTAATACGTCATTCCCACGGGAAATAATCAAATATTTAGAGTTTTTTTATCTGCCACCTGCTTCACTCTATGCTGTGCCCTCTTCAGGTGCTGGTTAGCTAACTCACCTCCTCGTTTTAATCTCTCCCTCACCTCACATACATAATCCAAGTGTGAGATCTCCGACTTTGGTCCTGCCAATTTATATTTAATTAATTCAAAGGACCTCACACTTTATTTACAAATATTAACTCAAAGGAAGTAAACTGAGTAGATTTATTTAGGACATCTCCAGTGGCAAACAATTTAAAGGGACACCTTTATCCCAATCATTCAGGCAATCTTGACAGTATGCTGATAAAATAGTCTTCAGCGTCAAAGGTTCCCTGGGATTCAAAATGGGACACACTTGATTTGAAGTGCTGTATGCCTAAGCTATCCATGATTTACTTAAACAGCTGAGCGTAAAATGAGACCCTTGGTCTGACTGAATCTCTCTGGGCAGCCCACAGCGAGTAAAGAAAGCTACCAACTCCTTCATCTGCCTTTTTGCCGGAACACTCCGTAATGGAAATGCTTTCAGAAATCTGGTAGACACATCTATTATGGTCAGCAAATATTGGTTTCCACTTTTATTTTAGAAAGGGGAGCTATACAATTAATCATAACCCACGTGAAAAGTTCTTTGAATACAGGAATTGGCAACAAAGGTGCTGGTTTTAATACTGCCTGTGACTTACCTACCATTTGGCATGGATGACGTACAACAAAAGTAAACCATGTCCTTGTGCATTCCAGGCCACAGCAAATGCTTTTGTACCTTAGTCTAAGTCTTCCATACAACTAGATGACTGCCTGCAGTTAGTTCAGGCAGTAACACTGTAAAACTGCACCCTACCGTTAACACAATCTGGTGCACTTCGGCCCATTTCCTTTCTGCACTGACCTGTCGTGGTCTCCATTTTAATTTTAGGATTCTATCTTTAAATTAAGAACGTTTGACAATATGTTCTGATTCCTTTTCTCTGTGTGAATATGGTTGCAATTCCATTAGCCTTTCAGGACTAAACACCTCTGCCTGACCCTCTGCCTGTTCAGGTTTTATTTCCTGCACCGTGACATCAAACAGGGTGTCAGGTAACTGAACAACAGCTCCTTCATCTTTTTCTTTCGTTTTTCCTTTCTGCTGTAACTTATGACAGTGGGATATTGCTACTACACAGTCTGGAAAAATTCCTCGGTGTTTTTCTTTTAACTCCCCAGATCCCAAGTCTGCCATTGGCTTCTCTACCACAAGGGGTGCCTCTCCCACCTTGGCTCCTGCTAAATCGTTCCCAAGAACAAACTGTATTCCTGGAACTGAGAGTCTCGCACTCACTCTCACTGTTTCTTCCCCAATCCTGATTTGGCACTCAAACCTGATGTTACACAAGGGAATGCGTAATTTTTGTCCCCCTTCCACAGATTATCACGGTCTTGAGTACCATGTCAGAAAGAGTGAAAATACTTCTATCTCTTACGATTAGAGGCTGAGGAAAAGTGACGGCTGCAGATGATGGAGATCCAAGTTGAAAAGTGTGGGGCTGGAAAAGAACCGCAGGACAGGCAGCATCCGAGAGGCAGAAGAGTTGACGTTTTAGGCACAAGTCCTTCATCAGAAAAGTGGGTGCAAGGGAGAAGAAAGCGGGCTAAGAAATAAATAGGAGGGTTGGGGTGGAGCTGGGTGGAAGATAGCTTGGAAGGCGATAGGTAGATGCAGGTGGGGTGTGATGGTTATATGTCGGAGAGGAGGATGAAGTGAGTAGGTGGTAGGACAGCTGGAACCCTCAAAATATACAGCATCAACATCGACTTCACCAATTTCCAAATCTCCCTTCCCCAACCTCATCCCAGATCCAACCTTTCAAAGTAGCACTGCCCTCTTGAATTGTCTTAATTGTCCATCTTCCCACCTATCCCTTCCACCCTCCCCTCTGACAGATCACTATCACTCCCAAATACAACTGCCCATTGCCTTCCCAGTGACCCTCCGGCCAGCCCGGCTCCTACTGTCCTATTAATCTATCAGCCCCCTGGTCCCACATTCCTGACAATGGGTTTATGCCTGATATGTCGATTGTCCTGCTCTTCGCATGCTGCCTGATCTGTTGTGCTTTTCTGGCGCCTCACTTCTCAACTATTAGAGACTGAGCAGATCCCGTATCTCACAAATTGTAACCTCTTGTTTCCCCAACCCCCCGCCCCCCGTTCCTTCTGAGTAAAGTTTATCCGCAGAGGCGAATTCTTTATAGAGATAAGGCACAGCCTCCATACCCAGCCCCTGCCTTGGCTGAGCACTCTCCTGCAACTCATCGGCACTACTTGGGGTCTCCTTTACCAGTTTCACTAATGCCACTGGCTTAGCCTCTTTTTCCACATCCTTTTTTCAAAGTGTCTTCCTTCAACGCCCAGCACTGTGTCTCCCAGCTTACTGCAGTGACAACAACTTTTCACAGTGCCCCTCGAAAACCATCGGCACTGTAATTCTATGCGTTCCACTCAGTAATAGGGAGAACACCTTTCAACCCCCTTGGACATCTTTTTTCTCCTGTGATAAAGTATTGCCAGTGTGCTTTACTCTATGTTTTGCAGTGTAGGATCACCCATTCTCCAAATTTCTATCCCCCATAGGATGAAAATCCTTCCAGAAGCTAAATTTCATCTCATGGACCAATGCATATTTACCTGCCATTTCTGCCGCGCTACTCACTTCTTGAACTTTCTATTAATTTACATGAATTCTTATTATCTCTGGAAGTGAGTTTTTAAACACCTCTAGCAGAATAATCTCCCTTCGTGTCTCACGGGGCTTATCCATATTAAAGGCCTGCAGCTATCTATCAGAATGACTTTATTTAATTCTTTCAAACTCAACATATCTCTGATCTGGTTCCATCTGTATACTTCTGAACTTCCGTCTATATGCTTCTAGTACCAATTCATAAGCACTCAAAACAGCGTGTTTGACATCTGCATACTCTCTTTATCCCTCATCTGACAGCGCTGCATATGCCTCACGAGCTGTGCCCACCAGCTTAGTCTGAACTAACATTACCCACAAGTTCACTGGACATACCATCTGCCGAGTCAATTTTTCGAATGAAATAAAAAATGGTTTTGACATTTGTCTCACCGAAATATGGCAATATATTAACATAGCTGTATACATCCCACTATTCTCCCTTTATCTTCATCCTGGTAATTTAACCTTCTGTCCTAATTTCCAACTTCTGAATTTCAAAGTCTCTCTCTTTTTCCCCTCTTTCTCTTTCTCTTTTCTCTCTCTCTCTCTTTCTGTCTCTTTCTTTATCTTCTAAGTCCAGTTGCCACATTTGCAATTTAAGTTTTTTGTCACTCGACTGCAGTTGCCTGATTCTCTGATACACCAAAGTGCTTGACCAACTCCAAAACAATTCAGCTTTCCTTTTGTCCCTGGTGAAACCCAATTCTAATCTACTTGTTAATTCTAAAGTTTTGCCCTTCCTCTGTCTTTCTAAACTTACTTGGCAAATTTGGGAATCATCTTCAAACCCCAGAACGTCTTTAGTAATGTTAAAAGCCATTTCTTTTAATTTAACCAACCACAAGGAAACAAAATCAAATGAATTTTCTCACCTGTTTTATTTGAAGTTCTAGGTCACTAACTGCCATGTGATGGAATCTGCTGGGACCTTTTGTACCCCAAATCTGTTCAAATCTGTTTTAATCCCATACGACAAGCCCTAAAGCTGTTATGATGTCGATGTCGAACCCCTCTGTTAATTAAAACCACACACCCAGAAAAGTTCCCCTCACCTCGTAATCTGTTAAAGCATGAGTGACAGAGAAGTCCGATATTGAACTATTAAAAGAAAAATAACAATTTATAAGTACGTAAGTTAGCTCGCTGAGCTTGGAGGTGTGTTTTCAGATGTTTCATTCCCATGACTAGGTAACATAATCAATTAGAGTGACCCACTGGAGGTATGTCCAACCTCTCTATTTATAGGTTTTGGTTTCTTAAATTGGGTGATGTCATTTCCAGTCCTTTTTTTGTTCAAGGGAAAGTAGATAGAATCGAACTTGATGTGTTTATTATGTACTTCTGGTTCGAATGCCATGCCTCTACGAACTTTCGTGCATGTCTTTGTTTCGCCCTTCCTATGATGTGTGTGTCGTCCCAGTCAAAGTGGTGTCCTTCTTTGTCTGTATCTATGGAAACTAGTGATAGTGGGTCATGTCTTTTGGTGGCCAGTTGGTGTTCATGTATTCTGGTAGCACAACAGGACAGTTTGAAATGGTGGAAAATGATTTTATATACACTATTTAATCAGTGTGTGTTCAGATAAGGCAGATTGTTCATATGTGTATAATACATTATCAATGAACAATGGAGAAACTGTTAATGAAAAATAGTGCACATGATGTATAACATTTATAAAGCAGTAAAGCATTATTTGAGAATCATCTGAAATGATATGTTCTCCTTCTCTCAACGTTCCCCCTTTTATGGGATTCGTTACTCTTGTCTCTCATTCTTATCAGGATGTGTCTTATAAATCTTGCTTATGGTATCCTAACTGTTTTCAGTTAATTCCCTTTCTACCAGGAATTCAATATATTGGCATGCTGGGTCTTTCCAAAGCAACTGTCTGTCATATTATTGGAGAGAAATATCCTGGCATCAGACTCAGCATTTGAACATATTACTCTGTTGTAAATGCACTGTACAAAGGACCACAGCACACAGGAATTGCCAAAACATTGAGGAATGTGCATCTAATACTTTCAATAATCTAGTTTTATCATTTTTCTTATCTTCACATCTACATCCTGTCTCTCGTTCTCTCTTTGTATCTAGTTAAGAAATCCACCAATTATTCTTCGTGTCCCATCTCTCACAACTCCTTCTTTCGTTTTATATCTATTGCTCTTTTCTTGATGTAATGTGATTATAATTGAGCAATTTAACTACAAAGATATTTGGGAGGAGCTGGCCAGAGTTAACTGGAAGAGAAGCCTTGCAGGGAAGACCATGGAGCAGCAATCGCAGGAGTTTCTGGGGATAATTCGGAACATAATGAAATTCATCCGAAAGAAGATGAAACATACTCATGCGAGAACAAGGCAGCCATGAGTGATAAGGCAAGTAAGGGACAGCATCAACCCAAAAGAGAAAATATACAATGTGGTGAAGATTATTGGGAATCCAGAGAATTCATTGGCTCTGGAACGACCTAAGGCTGGCTTCACTGACGCTACAGAGCTCTTAATCATGTCCAGGGAGAGAAACAAAGGGAAATACATTCACTTTAACACCGAAGATGGCATTAATGAAGGAAAAAGATCCAGATGAAATAACCAGTTGAATTCAAATCAGTTAAATGCTTTTGTGGAATGTGTCAGATTGAAAGCATGACCCTGGGAGAGACCCTCAGCAGAATGAGAATTTTTAAAAAAACGGAATTATTTCAACATCAGCAACCAGAGTTGGTCACTGAATACAGGGTTGATGGGCGAATGGATCTCGATGTGAACTGGGGAACAGACAGAATTGCATTGCAGATAATGCAGCTCAAAACTGGGTTTTCATGTCGTGCTATAGACCATAGCAGCAGGAGAAGCAGACCTGCATTCAACCACAACCTGTAACTTTTTTGCCCAGAATAATCCTTCAGTCTGCCATTACCATCAACACGATTGATGGCTCAGTGACGAGTGTGGGTGAACGTGTCAAGGTCAGAACCACGTGAACCTCAACCTGATGCTAACCCAGTAAAGCTACCATACTTGACCAACAGACTTGATTGTAGTTCTGCAGTCCTGCCACATGTAGTCACAAATGGTGACGACGGTTAAACAAATGACAGAGGAAAGGGCTCCACAAACATCCCCATCCTAAACAATGGAAAAGCCCTGCACCCTCAGGGTAAAAGACAAGGATATAGTATCTGCACCGTCCTCAGCCAGAAGTGTTGAGTGGATAATCCATCTCAACCTCCTCATGATGCCCACAGAATCAGAGATGCCAGCCGTCAACCAATTTGATTCACTGCATGTAAGATGAAGAAACAGCTGAACACAGTATATACGACAAAGGCAATGCGACCTGACCCCATTCCTGTAATAGGACTGAAGACTTGTGCTGCACAACAAGCCGTGTCCCTGTGGAAGTGGTTTCATTCCTGCTCCAACTCTGACATCTCCCTGGCAATGTGGAAAATTACTCAAGTACGTCCACTCCCTTAAGGGAAGAATAATTAAAATCTGACCAATTACCACGGCCTCAGTACAATCACGATTGTGAAATTCGTGGGAGTTCTTTTTGGCAGAGCTGTCAAGCAGCACAGAAATAATCAGCTCATGTTTTCTGACAAGTCTCCATGTGGACATGGTGCTATTGTGGAAATGTCATTGGATTACTAATCCTGACAATGATAATGCTCTGGCAGCTTGTGAAAGTTAAAAACAATTAATAAAATATTGAGACATAAAATCTGGTGTCAGTAATCGTTAACCTGAAGCCAATGTCGATTGTAAATATCAGTTTGCTTCCCCAATGTACTTTCAAGAAGTAAATCTCCCGTGCTTTTCTGGTCTGGCATAAAAGTGACTCAAGACGAACAGACATGTGATAAACTCTTCAATGGTCCCTGAAATGGCTCCAAAGTTATCGTCCCTGCTTGTAATCTGTCTCACCCTGTCAGAGGTTTATATATTTCACTGCTATATTTTGCTAAAGCACATTGAATATCGGTTCAGTCGATCCAAACTTTGCTCCCACAACAAGTCTGTCATCCCATAGATCAGTCTAGTCAACCTTCACTGCTCTCCCACAATGTCAGCATTGTCCTTTTTTACAAAGGAGACCAAAACTGCACACAATGCAGCACAATGTTCGAGATGGGGTCGCATCAAGGGCCTGTACAGCTGCAGTAAGACACCCTGACACCTGGACACAAATCCTCCTGCAATGAAGTTCCAACACACCATTTACCTTCCTAACTGCTTTCTGTTCCTGCAAAAAATACTGTCAATGACTCGTGTACAGGGATATCCAGATACTTTTCAATGTTACAGCTACACAACTGGTGGGTCTATGTACACTGGTAAGTGTCCCAATGCCAATCCCAGTATTTTCTTCTGGCTTCAGAACTCACTGCCCTGTATAGACGGCGGAGGTCGGTGAAGAATGAAGCGAAAAGAATCATAAGTCTCTTCATAGAGTAACATGTTCCAACCTTTTCCACTGGTAAGCTACCGTTCTCTTTTTCGCATCAAAGGGTACAACGTCATTGCTCTTCATTGCCCCGTATTTGCACACACTTTACTTGCCGCTGTCACATTGGATCTTTTTTTACATCCTCCTCACCCACTCATAATCCGACATTGATTAGTGCCATCAGCAGGCTTGGAAATATTACATTTGATTCCCTCTAACAAAAGTTTGGTGTGTATTTGAAATAGCTAGAGCCCAAACACCGAATCCTGTTATACCATTGAGTCCTCTGCTGTAAACAAAATCGATTTATTCATACTCACTGTTTCCTGTTAGCTCTCTCATGCTAAAAACGTACCCTTCTGTTAGCCCCAGTCCCATAGGATTCGAATTTGCATAGTAGGCTTGGGGCTTTATCAAAAATCTTCCTGAAAATCCAAACGGATTGCATTGATTGCTTCTCAATAGTTTTGTTAAAAGTCAGGTTCTCAAATATGATTCCCATTTGATAAATGTCTGTTGCTTATGTCTCAGCCCAGTACTTTCAGTTAAAGTACTTTCTCCATAACGTTTATTTGCTAATTGTATTCTACTCTTTTTTTTCTCTCTCACCAGATTAAGCTTTCCTCGTATTGCTGGGAAGATTGACTGTTGTTTTGTTTTCTTCGGTGAAGACATAACTGAAATATTTGCTACATAGTTCTGCCATTTCCCTCTTTTCCATGCTCCATTCTCTGGTTTCAGACTGTAAAGAAGCTGCACGTTCTTTTCCTTTAATTTTGCCATGGATGTACTTTTTGAAACTACTACAAGTTTACTCTTATCACTCTTGTGCATATAGAGTGTTCTGAAACCCATCAATTCCTGTCTTAAGCTTCTCAATGATTGACTTTGCACAACTATGTACTCATCAGAAATACAGCACGTACTACATTAGTCCCACTTTTCTAAACGAGCCCCATAGCTGGAAATGCTATGACACTTCAAGTGTTCGTCCAAGTACTTTGTAACAGATATAAGGTTACCCGTGACAACTCCCTCTTCGGTGGTGCATTGCAGACCCCAAAAAACCCTGGGTGAAAAATGATCTTCAAGTCCCCTCTAAATCTCAAACACTTTACTTTAAGAATATGCTCCCCTTTTCTTCTCCCTCTGATTAAAAGGAACAGCTGCTGTCTATCCACCCTGTCCATGTCCCTTCTAATTTTCCTTTTTAATCACACACCCCTCAGCCTTCTCTTCTCCAATGTAAACAAGGAGAAAGAGAGGACTGCAGATGCTGGAGATCAGTGCTGAAAATGTGTTGCTGGAAAAGCGCAGCAGGTAAGGCAGCATCCAAGGTGCAGGAGAATCGACGTTTCGGGCATGAGCCCTTCTTCAGGAACAAGAGCTCATGCCCGAAACGTCGATTCTCCTTCTCCTTGGATGCTACCTGTCCTGCTGCGCTTTTCCAACAATAAATTTTCAACTCCAATGTAAACAACCCGAGCTTATCCACCCTGTCTCCATCGCTAATATGCTCCATCCCAGGGAACATCCTGGTGAATCTCCTCTGCAACCCCCTCCAGTACAATCACATCCTTCCTGCAATGTGGCTCCCAGAACGACACACTGTATTCGATCTTGGCCTAACCAAAGTTCTGCATAGCTCTTATAATCTGTGCCTCGATGAATAAAGGATAAGCTTACGCTCCCCTTTGCTTTCTCAACTTGTTTACTAACCTGTCCAGTCACATTCAGGGATGTGTGGAAAGCACCCTCTGAGGTCCCTAGTATGCTGCCATTCACTGTGTACTTCGCTGTCTGCTTCCTTCTTCCAAAGTGCATGACCTCATATTTATCAGGATTGCATTCCATCTGCTATTGATCTGTCCATCTGACCATTCCATCTGTATCTTCCTGTAAAATAAGACCTTACTCCTCACTGCCAACCACCCAGTCAATCATTGTATCAAACACACATTTAGTTATCACACTCTCCCCACCCCTCGTCCATATTTACATTTATGAATATCACATTGATAAGTTTATAGATCACACAACGCCAGGTTATAGCCCAACAGGTTTATTCAGAGGTACTAGCTTTCGAAGAGCTGCTCCTTCATCAGGTGGTTGTGCGCTTTGAAAGCTCGTGCCTCCGAAGAAACCTGGCGTGTGTTATTTTTAACTTTGTCCACCCCAGTCCAACACAGGCACCTCGGAATCACAAATAATAAGGGTCACAACATTGATCCCTATGGTGCACCATTAGACACCGGCCTCCAGTCCAACAGGCTTCTACTATCACCCTCTGACTCCTACGACTAAAGTTGATTTAGATGCAACTTGGCAAGTCACTAATGACTCCTACCTATTCCCTGGTTATTCTGTTCTACATGACACACTTGTTGAATACCTGGGGATTCTCCCAAAACTTGCCGTGTCAGCTGGTTTCCATGCCCTTGTATTAGTCAATAATATCCTCCTTATTGCAGGCTTAAATGGCCTGTCCCATATCCTGCCATTATTTGCCTTAAATGTAGAGTAGACAACCAGAAAAACATTCTGTTTATTTCGACCTTGTCATATGTTTCGTGAATTTTCTAAATTTCACTGAGGTCACCTCTCATTCTTTGGCCGAGTTTCTGCATCAGACGATCTCGCCATCTGAAGAACGAATCTGAAGAATGTCCATTGCACTTCTTCTGCAGTCAATATATTCTTTCTCAGATTAGGTCACCAAAACTGTACACAATACTCGAGGTACAGGCTCACCAACTCTGTACACAGTATTCCAGGTAAAGTCTCACTAAAACACTATGAAACTACTTCAGCATTTTATTGTATCGATATTCTGATTCCTTTCCGTGAAGGTGGACCCAACTTTAACTTTCCACTTACATATATTCTTTCAAAGACCCTTCAAAAATTCCAAAGTTATGAAGTAAGATTTCCTTTCAGAAAAGTGCACCGATTCTCTGCAATGTTGGTGTTAATTTCTAAATATCCGATATCGCATCCTGTCTCATAGATTCCAAACGTTTCTCTACAGATGTCAAGTTAAGTGGTCTGTATTTCTTCACACTATCACTTTTTCCGTGTCTAGATGTAGATAAATGGAATGGATCCAGACATCTACACTGGCTTTCCAGCCTCAAGAATGTACAGGAAAATAAAAGAAAGTCATCGACATTGCAATTAATACTTCTATTGCTTATTTATTTCTGACACGTTGAAATGAATTACATCTGTTTCGTTAGACATGGCAATGCTCCATCCAGCTCCATGTTCAAGTGTTACCTTGTTACTGATATGAATTGACTTTGTGTCTTTAGTTACACAAGTCCTATATGATCACGTGGAATTTCTTGGTGATTTTCTGGATCATCCTCCATGGAGACAGATGCAAAGCAACTGGTCATTTTCTTGGCCATTTCCCTGTTCTCCACAATAACCTCTCCTCGCCCGATTACAAATTTCTACATTCGACCTTGCTTCTATTTTGTTTCCTTTGAAATACATATGTAGATTTATGCAGTCTTTGTGTTCCTGTTTGTTAGCATGCATGTCCACTTTTTGATTTTCTTATCAATTTCATGGCCATCCTTTTCTAGACTGTAAATTTCTGACATTTCTCAGGGTTCCATAATGTCTGGAATTCTTCTGAAGTTACTTCTTATGATTAATATAATCTTTAATTTGTTATGTTAAGCATCATTAAGTCACTTTCTCACTCTTGGGTGTTTTTACCATAAACAAATAGACTTTTGCTTCAGATTTTGCAGTATTTCTAGAAACAGATATATCCAAGAACATTTCAAGAGGCCAGAAAAGAGATTGCGGAGGCCTAGCTGATATTTTTGCATCATCGCTGGCATGGGTGAGGTTCTGGATGACTGGAGGACATGGAATGCTCTGTTCATCTTCACGAAGGGCTACAAAGAAAAACATGGGAACTATAGACCAGTAAACCGAACATCTGTAGTTGGCAAGGTACTTGAGAAGATTCTGAAAGATAAGATAAACATACATTTGGAAAGGCAGGGTATGATTAGGAGCAGTCAGCACCGCTTTGTGTATGGGAGATCATTGCTGACAAACTTGTTAGAGTTCTTTGATGAAAAGTGACCATCAACGTTGACAAGGGCAGTGTGATATATGTAGTCCAATTGATTTCTGCAAGGCCGTCAATAAGAGTTCTCATGGTATGCTGCTCTGGAAGGATAGATTGCATGGAATCGAGTGGGAACAGGGCAAATTAGACACACAATTGCCTTGATGGTAGGAAGCAGAGAGTTATAATGGAAGAATGCTTGTCAGACCGGAGGCCTGTCACAAGCGGAGTGTCTCAGTGTTCGGTGCTGGGACCATCACTGTTTGTTTCATGTATAATGACGTAGTTTTGAATGTACAAGGCATGATTATTAAGATTGTAGATGACAATAAATAATGTGGTATCGTGGACAGTTAGGAAGGTTGTCAGACATTGCAGCAGGACCTGACTCAGCTGAGGAAGTGGGCCAAGAAATGGCAAATGGAGTTGAATGTGGATGAATATGAGTTCTTGCATTTTGCAAAGTTAATTCAAGGTCGGAGATCATGGTGAATGGTTGGGCCTTACGGGTTGTCGTGGAACAGCCAGACCCTGGAATTCAGGTGCACAGTTCTCTGAAAGTTGAGGAAGACTTCTGGCACACTGACGTTCATCAGTCAGGACATTGAATTTCGAAGTTGGGGATTTAGTTTGCAGTTGTACAGCATGCTGGTGAGGTCATTCTTGCAGCATTATGTTCAGTTTTGTTAACTTTGTTAAGGGAAGGATGTTATTAAACTGGAAAGACTGCAGAGAGAACTTTACAAGGATGTTGCCAAGGGCTCAGTGGTCTGGGTTTTAAGGAGAGGTGTGACAAGCTAAGACATTTTACTTTATCGTGTATGAGACTGAGGTAGAATCTGATGGAAGTTTATAAGATCATGGAGGGAATGGATAGTGAATGCACTCCGTCTTTTTTCCCCAATGTTGGACAATCCCGAACTAGAGGGCATCAGTTTAAGGTCAGAGGAGAAAGAATAATAGGGAATATGAGGGGCAACGTTTTTTACACAGAGGGGGGGTATGCATAAAGAATGAGTTGCCAGTGGAAATCGTTGAGGCAGGTACATTAATAATACTTAAAAGTCATTTGGACAAATACATGGACTGGAAAGGCTTAGAAGGATACCGGGAAAGAGCAGGGAAATTGTGTTAGTGTGAATGGACATTTTGTCTGGAATGGACCACTTTGGGCCGAAAGTCCTTTCTCTCTGCTGCAGGACTCTGTGACTCGAACAACCATTGCTTGTTTCTCATTGAATGTTATATTGTACTTTTCCAATTCACTGGAGCCAACCTGACCCTCTCGCATCCAGGCTTCCACGATGTTTGACTATAATGTTCAAAATTTCTATATTGCATGCAGACGGTATGTAAAATGCAACATATTACTGTCCCAATTCCTCAAAGCTGCTTCAGAGCAAGGTTAGTAATTAGTCTTTCTGACTACACAACACCAAATCGGAAATAATCTGCTCTCTAGTTTGGTTCACAACATACTCTTCAACCCACCTGATACAGACTTATGGAATTTATTTGTTGCAACACTAGCAGTCACTTAGTTAACGCAGTTTCGATGCAACTTGATGCCATCCAGTATTACTGTAGCACCCACGATTATTTGTTACTCATTTACAGGATGACAGCGTCCCATTTATAACCAGCATTTATTGCCCATGCCTGAGGGCTGTTAAGAGTCAACAGCATTGCCTTGGCCTGGAGTCACAAGCAGGCCAGACCAGGTAAGGACAGCAGTTTCCTTCCCTGAACGACATCAGTGAACAGATGAGTATTTCCAACGTTCGACAATGGGTTACTGGTCATCATAAACCCTTGATTCCAGATACTTATTGAATTCACATTCCACCATCTGCCATGACGAGATTCAAACTTGGGTACTCAGAACATTCCCTGGGTCTCTGGGTTAAGAGCCCAGCGATAATACCACGATTCTGGATTAGTGGTGCTGGAAGAGCACAGCAGTTCAGGCAGCATCCAAGTAGCTTCGAAATCGACGTTTCAGGCAAAAGCCCTTCATCAGGAACCGAAACGTCGATTTTGAAGCTACTTGGATGCTGCCTGAACTGCTGTGCTCTTCCAGCACCACTAATCAAGAATCTGGTTTCCAGCATCTGCAGTCATTGTTTTTACCTCTTTGATAATACCACGAGGCCATTGCTTCCCCTTGCATATACTTGCATATCCAATTTTCACAGCATATGCTGCAAAATTTTTGTGCGACAGTTTTGGTCTTGGTATATAATGCACCAATGTTTGCTCCTTTTTGCTATTTGTAAGATCCACCCAAACTGATTTTGTGAAATCTGAGGGACAGAGTCTGTGGCGTTGTTAGTAATAGACTTGGACAAGACATAAAGGGATACTCGCCAAGATGCTGGGATGATATGATGAATTGGTTAGCAATACCAGACAAGCATCAACATCCTCCCCGCTCTGTCGGGATAAAAGTGTTAAAAGTGTTACTATATTCTCTATGCTCCCTCACACTCACTGTATATTTGTTATAGCACCAATCCCCGAACAAGGCTCACACTGGATCTCCAAATAAGGCTCAAACATGACCACTCTCACTATTGAATTCAGCACCTTCCTTCCCCCACTTTTTCTGTCACTGACACAATAGCCCTGCATACTAATAACATGGCGTGGATATAACACTATGGACAGATTCCATCCTGACACCTCACCCTTCCCCCATCCACCGACACCAGCACTAACGGCAGGGCTACCCACTCCCACCCTCGCTCCTTCCCTTTCTTTCTCCCATTCCAGGAGAAACAGCCTGGAATAGGACAGAAAGGGCCAAGCCTGGTGGTGGAGTGCCTGACATCCATTCCCTCATCCCCCTACCCCACCATTTGGGGAGGACCCTGGTAGGAGCCGGAAAGAACCAGGAGGCCTTGTGTGGTGATTCTGAAACATCCACGTCCCACCAACCGAATAAGGAGCAATATTCAGTAAAGAGTTGTTCTCAATTTAAAGTCACTGGCAATTCCTACCTCATCTCTCTCACTCGCAAAAGAACAGATAGCTCATTGCACAGACATGCAGGCACTGAAATGCACAGAAGTATTGGTAAGCGCCCCAATATGCTAACTATCAAAATGTATACAAGGAGATAGGCATACACACACATAGAACCACACAGAGACTTATACAATCACACACAAATAGACAGGGACACAGAATCATATAGTCTGATACACAGACAGACAGACGTAGTCACAAAAATACACAGATAACAAGCACATGGACACACACATACAAACACACAGACACAGACACTAGTGTCATTAAGACACGAATAAATAAGATTTTGATTAACAAGGAGATCAAAACTTCTAGGGAGAAGGTAGTAGAGAAACATATAGGAAATGATTGAATAGCATGTCAGACTTGATGGGCCGAATTGGGCCGAATGGCCCAATTCTGTTCCTTTCTTTAATGCTTGTGCAGTGTTATTCTATCAGGTATTCTCTTCCTGAGACAGCAGCAGAGGCTGGGTTTGATACATATTTGATTGGAAAAAGTCAGTGCTATTGTGGAACAGACTTGGAGGGCGGAAAGGTTTCTGTCTATTCCTCGTAATTGTATCCTTATATCCGAAAAGGGGCATTCATTTGATGTGAGGTTAAGGCAAATTTAAAATAATGGGTCCCACAGCGAAATCAGGATGTGTCCTTCCCTTTATTGTTGTGCTACCTGTGGTGTCCTCATCTTCAGAGAGCAGTGAAGACTCGGAAATTGAAGATATTCTAGGCTGAGCTCGACTGATCTTTGCTGGACAGGAGAGTCAATGTTTATTGGGAACAGACAGGACAAGGATGGTTAGACACAATCGAATCTGCCAGGAGCATTCTGAATGGCACAGCCAAATGGGCAACTGCCATCCCTATCCCATGTGTTGTTCCCTCAATCCACCCCTCGAGGCTGTTACAGGGTAGGGGACCACCCCATTCCACCACACAGATCGTTACAATGAGATGGGAGAAGACGATTCTGCCCGTCGAAGGAGTTACACAGGAATATAGAATGAAGTAGTTCAGCTCGTTGAGTACATTACACAGCCCGGGAGGAGGCCACTCAACCCGCCTGAACTGCTGCATAGAAGCAGGGATGCTGTCCCTAACAGGAAATAGACAGTAGAGATAAATGTATATTTTTACCAAACTATGACTAGTTTTGCCTTAGAGATCACTGTGGGGTCATCAACGATCAATAATCTATGTCAAATATCTGGACGAAGGGATTGAATGGATATCATTCAATATATCTTCGAAAAGAGGTAGTGAATCTGCATTGTGATATAGACAGGGAAGGTTCGTGTTCAACCCTTCAGCAGAACTAATATAACGTGAGTTGTGTATTGTGGTTTGGAAGGAAACAATTTAAATGGAGAGAGATCACAGAACTCTGTGATGTAGATATTTTTCATATTCCTGGTACATGAATCATATGAAGTCTGTCTGCAGATGCTGCAAGTGACTTGGACGGTAAGTGAAATGTTGCTGTTTGTGGCCATGGGTATTAGGTTTAATCAGGAATGTTTTACTGCATCTGTACAGGGCATTGCTGAAACCACATCAGATACACTGGGTGCTGTTTTGATCCTCTAAACTAAAAAAACGGATATACTTCCTTTCGAAGATTTTCAAAGATGCTTCCCTTTACTCATTCCTGAAATAAAAGCCTTTTGTTATCGGGGATTATCTGTTTAGGTCTTAGATGAGAAATCTTATTAAACCACGGTTTTCAGAAAAGTGTATCAGCTGGACACATTCTAAAACTGGTGAATTATTTTATGAATGAAATGTATTTATATTAACAAAATATATTGAAAATATTAACCCATTTTTAAAAATTACGCAGGCACATATCAATATGTCATCAAATTATAAAGCGGGCACTTTCTTTTGCTAATGAAAGACAATGTGCATAACAGCAGC